>NC_061514.1:312004854-312034099 GCF_022539505.1 Lolium rigidum
GTGTTCTTTGTCTCCCCTTGTGTCGAATCAATAAATTGGGTTTTACTTCCCTCGAAGACTGTTGCGATCCCCTATACTTGTGGGTCATCAGTCTCCAACGATCAACAACGGCTGACATAAGAGATGGGTCCAACAGAAACCTCTCGTTGCTTGATGTAAGCTTGGAATATGAAAGAAGTCCGTGAGCGCGCAAGTGATCCATATAACGATCGTGAACATGAAACCTATTTTTGATGCCGCGTGGCCGTAAGGTCTGAGTGGGATCGAAGTGGGCGTTCGGGTCCAACTATTGGTGACAACGGTGATCGGCATCAAACGACGCCTCTAAAAGGTCTGGTAAGTGCGACGTCATCACCTGTACACATAATAATTATAACAAAGCATGCGCACAAATTATTATAAATATATTACATCACATTATGAATAGAAATAATCATAAATTTATTACAACAAATCATGACTACAACTTATTATAATTAACATCAAGCTGGGTTGTTGTTGCTACGGTACGGGCCTTCCCTTCGCGCATGACCGGGACATCTGCAAACGCGACAACGGCATGGTTCTCCCGACTGACTATGGTCCATGTCATTTCTATGACGGCGAGATTGACGTCGAACCTTCGCGGTCCTCTTCAACGTCGGGTTCGGAACCCATATGGTGGATTTATCCGGCCATACATCCCTATAGTGCTGCCCAATGTCCCATGTCCAGAACTCACCATTCCATGTGTGCAGTAGGTTGTATGTGTTGAAGTACGGAGATATGTAGGACTGCACGCTGATGTTCTATGTTGAAGCAGCCTTGAGGACATGACTACAAGGGTATCCCAAAAGTTTTGGCTTGTTACAACTGCACTCACACGAGCTAGTTCCGAGGGTGACAGCATGCTTTCTTGAGCCTCTGTGGTGGCCTCTCACAAACTTGGCGCGTACATGTATTTCCCACTTATTCCTAAGTGCGTCAATTTGACGGAAACCATGGCTTTGTGATTTTTTTGCTTTCTCGTCGAGATGTCGCTGCATCTTTTCAGACCATGGCTTGTTCAGTGCGTCCCGAGCGTTGGCAACCTGGACTCGTCTCGCAAAGTACGACAAAGTCCGGTTCCAAGTTTCAGTAATCAACGCCGTGATAGGGAGGGCGCGCACACCTTTCAGCACACCATTGTACACCTCTCGACATGTTGGTGGTCATTATGCCGTACCGTGCCCCGTAGTCGTGAGAAAGCGCCCACTTGCTTAAATCGGGGCAACTCTCGGCAATCCACGTAGACAAATTAACTGTCCTGGTATTGCCCCTCCGATCTCTTCTCTATGGCAACGCAGCTTTCTCAATTTCGGCATTGATTCCACTCCAAATTGCATTCATCTTCTCTTCTGTATTCTGCATGCACATTCTCTTAAACAGCTTGAACCAATCCTTGTTCTTGAACTTTGAGTAAAAATTGGCTGCCAAATGCCGCATGCACCACCTTGTCTCTAGATCGGGCCACCCCCATTCTGGATCTTGTGCCACCTTCATAAATTCGAGCACACTCAATAGCCCCGTGTTGCGATCAGAGATGATGCAAACATTGGGGCGATTTCCGACAACTGAAATCTTCAAGCAGCATAAGAACCAGAACCAGCTATCTTTGTTCTCGCTCTCCACCAATGCATATGCAATAGGAAGGAGCTGATTGTTCGCACATGCTGCGATCGCCAACAGGAGTGTACCCTTGTACTTTCCAGTGAGGAAGGTACCATCTATTGACAACACCGGACGACAGTGTTGAAATGCCTGTATAGCCTGCGGGAATGCCCAGAATAAACGGTCAAGTATTTCTTCATTTTGCTCCCTGGGGTGTGGACGTTCTCTCCTGAATACATGAGTCCCCGGGTTACTTGATGATATCTGATGGAGCAGTCTGGGGGCTAGGTCATATGCTTGCTCATATGTGCCATATAGCCTCTGGAAAATGTCCTCCTTGGCACGCCTTGCCTTTCCGGAGCTGACAGAGAAGCCAATCTGATCTTCTGCAGTCTCTTGCAGCCGTCTTCACACTAACATTGATGTCTTTTTCCACCGCCACTTGCAAGATATGTGACAAATATTTTGCGGTGACGTTGCGGTGCTTAGCCATAGCCCCCACCTGCTCGCAACTATGTGGTTCTATTTTTGAGATATGCCAGGGCTGACATACCCTGCAGCTCTTTCGAGCGATCACTCTCCCCATGCACCCCTCATTCAATTTGACACATATCACTTTTAGCTGACTTCGATCAGACCGCTTCACTCAGTGCTCCCGAGATATGCTCAATGCATACCTCTTTATTGCCTGGTCAGCGGAGTCCTTGTCAGGGAAACTTTGCCCAACTAGCAGACTATCCTCTCCTAGGCCTGGAACAGACCGAAATTCATTGCTTATGGTCATGGTCTGCAGGAAGTCAGCGTCCATTGGACCTGGGACCACCCTCTGGGGAGGACCTACTCCTTCTTCATCCGACGAGGATTCGGACGAAGATGAACGAGCATCATCATCCAACGCCTCAGGCAATCCCTCCACATGTTCGCCGATGTCGACGACCGCGGACCAATATCCTCGGGTCAACATTATGGTGGCTAGGCATCCGCTCCGATGGGTCGATGCTACGAGCAGCGGTGATGGCAAGCTGATCCGACAGAGCCGGTGCTAGGACCTGCGGTGATGGACAGCTGCTCTTCTCGCAGCGCTCCTACCGCTTCCAAGCATCATCGTAGCTGAAATAAACTTCACATACACCATCGGCCGTCCGTACATAGCAGCACCAGGTGTGCTTGCAAATCTCATGTACGTACGCCAATTTGTATCATTTTTTACCTCCCGCAAACCCCAACGGGGAGGTCCATTCCCTTCTACGACGATAAGAGCCTCAACCGTCATCCTCTGTCCACGCATCCCCTGACCAAATGGGGCTCGGATGATTTTTCTTACATCCGCAAATGCTCTATTGACCATATCTATCACTGCAACTTCCATTGAGTCGCAGTTCGAGAAATCCACCCCACCGAATTCGTCACGTACAACGTCCCCATAGTACACTACCAAATTTTCCATCGTACCTACCGCACAACCAGATTTTTAAAATAATATTAGTAACATCCTACCTTAAATCATATTAATGTTTTAATAATTTCATTACAACACTTATTCTAACATGGTGGTAAGACTTTACGGAAATAATTAATCCTTCCTTTTCTAAATAATACGACAAAAAAATACACAAGACAAAATATTAAAAGATATCATATATATACCTTAATTTGCAGATAGATATTCTTCCAAATAATAATTTACGCGCCACAATAATCCAAGTAATAACAGTGAGAGAGCATGTGCATACTTCAATCCACCTAAAATACACATTAAAATTTGCGAGTTAAAGCATGTTCCTAACATACGGTTATTACTTCAACAAATTATCCATCTCTTTAATTTTCAGTCATACATGCAATAATAGTACGCTGCACTACATGTTGTTCTATTTCAAATTAAATTACATCCTTCATAAAATCTCACTCGCTGTACATAATATGCTAATACAAGGTATATAGTTATAACATGTGCATGTTTCTTTTGTTTTCCGATAATCCAAGAAGAATACACAGGGTCATCAACGAATAAAATCAACCTAACATACGCACACATTACTTCGAAAAATTAGACCATTTTCTCATATACGTCGTGTAGTTACGTCCAATAATACTACACTACATATAGTCATGCTGCATTTCAATTTCACTCATACATATACAATAATACTACATTACACACCATCATGTTGCATTTCTAACTATAATTACGTGCTTCTAAAAATATTACAGTGCCTTACATGCTATGCTAATATAATGATGCGTGTCTACTTACTAGAAATGGAAACATAAAAATTATGCATGTACGAATAAAATCAAATATCCAAATGAACTAACCTTGTTGTTTTCCCTTCTATTGCATCATGCACTTAATCAGTGCACTTAATCAGCAAGAGAGGAGGCTAAGAGGAGACCAACTAAGTGTGTTCTTTCAGCTCATACGGGAAGACAGAGGAGAGCAGTTGCGCGTGTTCGCAACGATGCACTAAGCAGCGGTTGGTTATAAAGCATGCGGCGCTGCACACTTTCGGTGGTCACGTTTCTGTATCATACAATCAATTTTCTGTACAACTACAGTCTCTAACATAGCTAAAAGTGCAAAAACTAGTGCCAAAGAGACTCAAACCGGACCAAATAGCCTCAGAAGACGAACAAGGCGAATCTGACACAGTCTTCCTGGAAATCAGCGCCGTTAGCGTGGAAAGCAGCGCCGTCTGCGTGGAAATCAGAGCCGTCACCGTGGTCAAATGCTATCGGCCAGAGCGCATGCCGCCACCGGTCCTGGCGGCAGGAGCGCCAGCTCAGCGTGCCGCCACCGGAGTAGGCGGCAGGTCGACGCGACGGTGTCGGCGGTAACGGCGGGCGGAGGGAGGGAGCCGTGCCGCCACGGCTGACGGCGGCAGGCCCTGCCGCCACCGGCTCCGGCGGCAGGCGCCACGCGTCGGCTGGCCGTCGTGCCGCCATGGCAGTTTTGCCAATTCCGTTGAGAGGTGGTCCTTTTTGACATTTCAGTGGCGCAGGTGGTCCTTTTTGACAAAATTTCTACTTTAAATGGTTCAAATACACTGGAAAAGTGAATATATCATTAATTAGAAATTAGATTTACTAATCTTATGTTTCCTTTTCCCTTAGTTTTGTTGGCGTTTAATAATCTTTCGTATCACCGAAAGATTACGTTTCATTCTATCCGGCTCTATATCTTTCAGTGGACAAATCATCATAATCCAATGATGACATATTCAGAAATTATATAAGTCCTAACACTGAAATTAGGAATGTATAGCTAGGTTTATTGTGCATTTTCTTTCATGTCTTTTGAACTTTTTTCATTGGTGTTGTCAAATATTGTACAAGTGGACCCTTTTTCAAAATGGTTACACACCTATTTTGTAAATTTTGATTACACATCGCATGCAACTAGAGGTACATTAATTGCAACAATTTTTCGGTTGTACACTAGTTTCAACCAATATTTTTAAGAAACTAAATATTTTAAAGTTGTGCCATGATTATAACTGAATATTTTTCTAGTGTAACACTATGGTTGCAACTTAAAAAATTAGTTGAAACTTTACAATTTAATTGGTTGCAATTAAAAATCAGTTGCAACAAAAAAAATTGTTGTAGTAGAATATTTGTTTAGTTGCACCACTATATCTTATATTTTATTTTCTCAATTCCACACTGGGTGCAACAAAATTTCATACATTTAAGCTGAAACGCAATTAAATATTTTCAGTTGCAGTATGGTTACAATAGGTTTTCTTTAGTTACACTATGTATGCAACAAATGTTTTTTTTAGATTGTACACTGATTGCAATTGAATTTTTTATTTAAATATAAAATCCATGTTCTTTAATTCACATGCTTGTAACCAGATATTTTTCACCTTGCACACTAGTTAGGAATGAATTTTCTATTTGAAACTAAAAAATATCCAATTGCATCATGGTTGTAGATAAATATTTTCCAGTTGCACTATGGTTGCAACTAAATTTGTTTCAAACGTGGGTGACGTTATTCAAATGGGAATTAACCTAATTCACATTACAATGAGATCTAACTAGACCCACCGAAAATATGCACATGGATGTCCGATGCCCTTATTTTTATTTTACGCATTTCAAATACTCCCTCCGTTCCTAAAAAGCTATGCACCTTTTTCTAGATACGAACGAATCTATGAATTTATAGCTAAAACATATCTATATACCTCTGCATCTAGGCAAAGTTGAGAAGCTTTTTTAGCAACGGAGGGAGTACAACTGAATCATAATGCACAATTTTCACTTCTTATTTATTATTATTTTCCATTTATGTATTTTTATTTGTTAATTTACACATTTAAAATATAAATGTTCAAGATTGCATGTTTTCTTTGCTCTTGTTTTCTTTTGCCGTTGCACTTTTTTATAAGATGAAGTAACATAACTGTTGTTTTGTGCAGCAACAATATCTTAAATGTGTGAATTGTGTGATTATGTATTTGTCATATTTTTGATATATCTATCAGGCAAAATTTATGGATCATATAGCTCGTTAAATGCATTGAGGCATCGTTTCTAGTACGCATCACCATTATTCTCATAAAAAGGTAAAAAAACATAGTACCCCGTCTAGGTCTTGGAGATACAATGTGAAATATATATTCCCTCTGTCCTATAAAGTATGTCTTAGATTTGTCAGAATTCGGATGTATCTAGGCACTATTTAGTGTCTAGGTATATCCAATATTTGACAAATCTAAGACATGTTTTATGGGGATAAGATAGTATATATGTGTGTGTGTCCATAATTGACTGAATCTATTGCCCCTCTGTATCTCCACAACATTTTAGGAGTCCACGAATTTCCTATGGGATACACGAAGGCTCATTTTCCTTAGAAACAAGGTTGATTCTTCTTGGATACAATGAACAAATAAACATAAAACATATTAATTAGCAAGTCCATTCATGCATGCAACCATATTAACTAGCAAGTCTATTAGAAATAAACTCACTGCCAATATAATGGGCATCTCACACATTACAATTATATATTGTTGACTTCTCATGCATCGCCTTGCACTTATAGAAACCCCACGTGCTACCATCTCCAAATGGTTGTACCCAAGTGGTCAAATACCAGCACATCTCCACTCTGCTCAACCAGGTATAATTCTAATGTGTAGTCATGGACTCATGGCTATCTACTTAAAACTATAGCTAGTTACTAGCGTAATGTTAAAATTGAGAAAACAAACCACCACCCTAGGCGTGCACATTGGCAAAGTCGATGAATATCGGATTGAAAACTAATATTTTGTAAAATCGCAAAATATCAACACACATATATATACCAACTAGAGCTACAATTTACCTACTTAAACCGTTATCAAGTAACAGACATGTTCAAAATCCTTTTTCATGGTGGCCAAATGTTAAAATTGATAAATAAAAAACAATATAACTGCTAGGAGTGTGTGCATTGGATATTAAACAATATATTTTAAATAGGATCCTTTTGTAGTGATAACTATTTTTTCGGGGTGAAGGGTTAAAATTGACAACAACTTTCACCCACACTAGTTTCCAGACATGGTTTTCATGTCTAGTAACGATTTTTTTACATGGGTCTACTACGAATTTCATGTAGGGTGAAATTCCAACCGCAACACATCTAGACCTTGATTCTTGATTAAGATTAACATTTGTTATTTATGGCGTAAAGTGTAACAAGTTTTCACCAACAAGGCTCTGCATAAAGGTCATATTTAACTTAGTGAAACTAAAAAAACCACAACAATCTCAAGACGTGAGGTGAATGGGCACCATGTCAAACATCCTCCCATAAGAGATTCTAGGTACCATGATTGATAGTATACATACCCAACACAAGAAGAATGGTAGTTGACATGCATCACACACTACGAAAAGAGAGTAAGTTGGTTTCCATTTGAATTAGAAAAAAGACTTCGATTGGTGGTATTTCATATAAATTTGTCAAAGATGCATTTATATTTATTTACATTTATGAATTAGTATGCATTATTCTTCAATATCATATTTAATATAGATTACCATGTATGGGACTTGATTGTGTAACCTTTATTGTGTATGATGATTAATTTAATGTGGTCCCTAGTTGATGAAGATGTGAATCCACATATCATTAGAACAACTTATGTATTGGTTGATGGTGATTTTTCACATGTGAAAAGTGCATTCTCCATCCAAAGTTAGTTGTGTGTCTTCGATAACAACAGTAGCAAGTTTCTACCGTGTGCTAAGTGTTGTAGGGTAACTAAATGTATAGCACAAGATGGTGCTGGACCCCTCAAAGGGAGAAAAGAAGAAAAGCTTGTAGTCGCAGTTCCGTACTTTTTATATTTTTCTTTGTGTGAGGAACCTGTACTATCAACAGGGGTTCGATAGATTGGGAATGCGTTGGAAAATCAACCATGTACACAAAACTGAAAATTGCACCCACTAACCTTTCCTATGCATGTGCGAGAGAACCCCAATTTATACTCGTTGGCATCGCAAAGTTTGGAAGTGGCGGAAATTTTCCTCGGGGTTGGATAATCCATCCCGGCGCACCAGAATATCCGGCCCATGCAAATTTGGCCCTCAAATCTGGCTCTGAGCTGCGCCAAACTACACAAGTCTTTGTTATCATTTGGATATTTTGGCCAGTTGTTTTGGTTGTCATGGAATTTCACGAGGCGAACGGAATATCTGAATAAAAGAGACGACAAAAGATGGAGTTTTTTTTTGAAGCATGTATTAGTTTTTTTCTAAATAAAATAGGCAATGAATAATACAATAAAAAATTAGAGTAGGAGTTAACATCACAAAATTATTGCAGAAAAGTACTGAAGGCGATCAACAAAAGAAAGTAGTCGCATTTTGTCGAATAAATTAAAGAGACGACGAATATTAGGGTATTTTGTTTCTCCGGGTTATCGTAGGAGACCATCGAAGAATTACTGATGGAGATTACTATTCATGCACGAGCGAAAGAATATTCCCAGAAAATCACTGAAGATGAATTACACGTCGTTGAAGAACTACTATTAGGTATTTACCGCCGGTAAATATATTACTGTTGTTGTTGAGCGCTCGTCTCCAAAATTACTTTTGGGGAATTACCATTTGTGCATCCCGAAAATAGTTATTGTTGCAAATTTACTGTCGGAGAATTGTGCGGTATTAAAGAATTATTGTTAAGCAATTAACGGAAATACTACATGAGCCGAAGATCTATACCGAGAAAATAATTCTAAGGAGTCATTGGGAAAATATTGTAGTGTGAATGTTCAAGCTGCTCCGCGACACTACCGAGAATTACTGTTCATGTTGTACCAAGGAACTACTATAAATTAATCAATGGTAAAATAATTCATGGAAACATTGTTGCGAAATTACCTTCGAAGAAGAGCGCATCATCATTGAAAAATCACTGTTGAATAATTAGTGGCGGGAAATTATTGCCTAAGATGAAGATTTGTACCAGAAAATTGCTGCTAGAAAATCGCCGGTAAAAGTAATGTAGCACGCATTGTTTACACCTTGTCGGGAAATCACTGTAAAAATTGAAAAAAATACCGTGGTGGGCATTGTAGCGGATTGTTTATTGGTATTGTTTTAGCCGCTGGATCGAAACCTAACGGCACATGCATTAAGATGCAATGTTCATGCAAAGCTTACTGTTCATGTGAACGGTAGAAGGGACGTGGGGCTTTGTGGAGGCTCTAAACTTTAATATATATAGATCTACAAGGTGAAGGTATGTGTTGCCTGCAACCTACTGCCACACTCCATCCTCATTTAAAAAAATTAAAATCATTGATAAGTAGATACATTCTTGATCCGTTTATGTGATTGAACAAATTTGAAATACTATTTATGCACACATTGTGGTTTATGCAATGTGTCAGATCAAACTTTAAAAACCATGATTAAAAAGATTACAAAAGAATGGTTATCCTTTTTCTAAAAAAAAGTGTTACATTATAATATAAATATGATATATACCAATCACACCTACCTTTGCAACAACACAGTACCAAGAGCTAGTCAAGATATCTAGGATGCACATAACCAAATTATTACAAAAGGAGAGAAAATGGGGAGCAACAGTGCTCCAGAGCCGGCATCAACCAACACGCATCCCTTGAAACCACATGGACCACCTCGAGAATGATTCTACAAAACCAACATCTTCAAAGATTGAAGGGAACATGCAAGCGGCATTGTTGTCGGATCAAACCCCTTAAACCTAGATCATGTGTTTTCACAGCGATGATCAAGTGTGAGATACTCCAAACGATGCTCTCAAGAGGAAACGGTGTGTAAACACCGCCATTGCCAGGTACAACCAACTAATATCAAAACTAGGATTTTCATCCTAGAGATCGAGACCCTGCACTCGAGATAGCACCACCAAAACAAAGTCAGATGTGATGTCGCCACAATTTGCTGGCCCAACAAAGACGAGGCTAACACGCACGATCATATTGTGGACATCAAGCAAGCTGCCCACAGACTCCCATTATTGCACCTGCGTGTGCAGATCCTAGGAAGATTTTGGAGAGAAGGAAGTCATGGGTACCACCAAAATCCCTCATTGGGGATGCTCCGGCAGCCTGGCATCCGGTAAAACCGCTTTGCACTTCCATGATATACCCTTGCACTACAAGGAAAAGGCCTACCGCCGGCGAACCTAAAAGGCCCATTGCCGGCGCACCACGAGCCCGCCGGTGCGAACGCGCCGGTGATAAATGGCCACTGCCGACGCACCAGGCTGTGCGCCGGCGATAGATGGATACTGCCGGCGCGCCATCGAAGCTTCGCCGGCAAAGGACAAGTTTCACCGGCGCACCGTCAGCTGCGCCGGCAGTAGTGCTTCCAGCACTGGCGCATGCCACGTGCGCCGGCAGTAGGTCATTTAGGTGCGCCGGCAATAAATTCGAAAATTCTTTTTTCAGCTTTTTTCCAGCATATTACAATACATATTTGACAGCAGTATATATTTACAACGCAGTTCATATTTATACAGCATTACATGCAATATGAGAAGCACATAGAGAGCCAAGTTTCATTTCGGTATCAATACACAAATACGCAAGTCTCGTTTCGGAATGTTGATTCATACAACACATGTGCATATGCAACACCGAACGACGAAGTTTCACAAAGTTAGAAGTCTTGGTACATAGTCGTCACAAGTATCGTCATACACCTCACAATGTAGGTCCTAACCTAAACTACAATCACATAGAATATGACCAACATGGTCATGATGACCATCATCACGAAGGCCATGGTCTTCATCCGGTTCCTCCTCATGTCCCTCATCTCTCCCGCTAGATAACGGGCGTATCTTCCTTCCGCCTCCACCCTAGTGGGGTATCCCTTGTAGCTGTTGCCGCTGAAACGGTGCACCTGTCTCCGACAGTCCTCCCGACCGTCGTAGACTCCAGGAACCCTCCCCTTGTACACGACATATGTCGTCGGCATCTCCATTCACAAGACAAGTAAAACGTTAGTACCAATGCAATGAACAAGTGCCAACTCAAATAAGAGACAAGTAGTATGAACTAAATAGCATGTGCCTCATACTTTGTTGGTCGAAATAAATAATAACATACAGGGATGGGGTCAGTGAGGCTAGGTAGGATGCACAATAGATTGATATTTGTGGCCATCACACCAAGCCTCACTGGCCCCACCCCGGATTGTACAAGTGACCGAACATTTTAATCATCGGCCAATGCAATTAAGAAGTGCGAACTCAAATAGAAGACAAGTAGTACGAATTAAATAGCGTGCCTCATACTTTGTCGGTCGAAACAAATATTAACATCCAGGGATGGAGTCAGTGAGGCTAGGTAGGATGCACAATAGATTGATACTTATGGCCGTCGCACCAAGGCTCACTGGCTCCACCCCCGAGTGTACGAGTGACCGAACATTCTAATCATCGGCGAACTTCAAATACGAGGCAAGTAGTGGTCGAGTAAATGCAAATAATTATTAAGCTATGTACGCCATAATCTTGAAATATATAGCAAAGTAAATGAAACTATAGACACATGTTCACATGCACATTCATACAACTAAATAAAAGCAACTAGTCGATTCTATGGGAATATATAGCAATTATTACAAGTACGGAAGTTCAAGGACATATCGTTCAAGCTTTAGCAAGTGTTCCCGTCGTAGGATCAGGTTGTACGCCTAGGGGGAATGGACGGCAGCCCTCAAGCGAGTTGAACGGCCTCTCATCACGCGACATCTCCAAGCGGAGTTCTATCTCGTCATTAGGTGGTAGACCGTAGCCGTAGAAGAACTCGCCGGACCTATTGTTGACATCCCGCAGATTATCGTGCAAATGAACTGCTGGATGCGACCCCGGCTCTTTCTAATCTCTCTATCGGGGACATCCGCCATATTTGCAAACCTGTTTCCGAGATTCTCCGGCAGTAACATGTCATCTCGCGTACTTTATGTACTCCCGCATCCGAAGGATGGCGTACCACGCGTCCATCCCATTGTCGGGCGTCGATCGCCCGAGGCGGGGAAGTTGGTTGTGTGGGTTAAGACCAAGCCTCCTCGGGATTTCCTCTCTACTTTGAAGGGGCCTCGCCTTGTTGGCGAAGCCGGTGAGAGCATCATTGAGAAGGGCCTTGATGTGGGTGTAGTCTTTCTTGTGGTCCCTACCCGAGTCGAGATAGATCGCATGCGAGTGTTGCGGGTGCACGACGATGAGGGTGCAGAACTTGTCTCGCGGAAAACACACGGATTAACCTTTGGAAATGCAAATGGAGATATAGGATAGAATGGTAATGGGGGACTAGCGAGTGATTACTTACTCGGGAAGTAAGGGATGAGAATGGCGCCCTTTTTAATGTTCGCCGAGCATGAAATCCTCGACCTGCTCGGGTGGCAATCGCCCGATCCCCGGCGTTGCAGATGATGCTCTCCCGCATATAGAAGGGGTCCATTATCGCGATGGTCGGCGTCTCCTCCTTAACAATCTGGGCAGACAAGCTAAGAGCAACTAGGCGAACCACACTAAAGTGGAGCGCTTGCATGCGATAGATGTTGAAGATGTCGTTGAACCGGATGAAGCACAAGTCCGCGGGGTACTTCTCGACGAAGTTCATGCCGCTTGGCACCTTCGCCACCAAGAGAGGGTAACCAGGATCTTTTGATTTGAGAAGAAGGTTCTCCACATGCAAGACGAGCTCTCATGCAAGCTCCTCATATCCGGGGTGAGTTTCTTCACGACATGCTCCGGCAGCATCGGTTGACCCAAGTGATGCAGAGGTCGCCAATTGTTTGGCAACTTGTCAAGGAGTGGGACCTTGTCCTTGGATTTGGCCGCCGCCGCCTTGTCTTGGGCGTCCTTCTTATTTTGCCTCTTCCTCTTCTTGGGTTGTACTCGATGGACCCTCCATCGCCGTAGTGGCCGTAGCACGGAGTGTGTTTGGGCTCAACATATTTTTGACGGCGGCGGTGGCGACCTCCTCAGGATTTTCCTCCTCGGCCGTTTCTTGAGAATCGAACAGCCTTCTTGGAGCACACATATTTCAAGGCCGGCGCATCCTCATGGACAACTTGTGAAGACGTAGGAATATCCCATTGGAAGTTGTCACGTTCGTATTCCTCGGCCTCCGGCGCAGCCGGCTGTTGTGGTGGGGCGCCGACCTCCGGCGCAGCCGGCCGTTCGGTGGGGCGATGACCACGGCGCCGCCGGCTGTCGTGGAGGGACGCCGACATGTGGCGCCGCAAGGTGCTTGTCTTTGCTTGCCGTCGACCCCGAGTAGGTGTTGATCCGAATTAGGGTCTTCGGCCATAGCAGTACCCAACCCTTCGGTGAGGCCGGATTCAACGGGCTATCGTCATCGGCACCATGCGGTTGATTAGGAGGAAACAAATCCTCATAGCCCGGTAACGCCCGATCCACTTCAACCCGGTAAACGTCATCCGCCATATCTCGTGTGTGCCACTTCTTATCCAGGGGCCGAAGGATGGACCCCCTCATCGCCGCTAGGCTCGTAGGTACTACCCCCGGCGGCGCCGCTTGCCTCGTTGCCGCTCGGCTCGTCGGCACTACCCCCGGCGGCATCCTCCATCTCATGGTCCTCGTCGCCGCCAACACCAGCGGCCTCGGCATCCTCCTCCGTCCTAAAGAAGTGCCTATTGTAGTGCTCCTCTAACTCTTCTTGAGACGACATGGTGGCTTGCACTAATAGAAGATGAAAAAGAGTTAGAATTCACGGAAAAATTCGGCATGACCTTTGCTAAAAATTGGTCATGCCGAGTGCTAGAATTGCCGGAACGGAAATGAATTGACATTCCGGCACTCAATAGCAACTCAATCCCTGTAACAGAAATGCAAACATATATATAACAACTTCATTTTCACCGGAACTCAACCATCACCATAATCAGCATGTTCATTTAGCTCAACCATCACCATAACCATAACCATAACAGCAACATGCACAGCAGCAGCATGCATAGCATCATCATTTAAATACCACCAGTAGCATTTCCACTATAATAAAAACCCCAATTCATTTACAGAGAACCATGTACATCAAGTAAATGGGTCATCAATTTATCACAGCAAGAAAAATATGTGTGGATGAATAAAATCATCCAAACAGGGGCACCACAATCATATACCCCCAACAGAGAAACCAAATACATTATATATACATAAGCTTCAGGGAATTACTTGGGGTCCAGAAAACTAATCCATGATATATGAATGCTATGAGAAATACAAATGAGTGAAAAAGGTGTACAAATAAGTGGAATTAAAGTGACATTCCTTCACCTTGTACATGCACTGGCCAATTAACTAAACAAAATCAATTTTCATTTTAGCTACCGCAAGTAAAATCAATTTTGAGCCAAACCTCTATTTCATTTTCTTTTTTTGGCAGTAGGTAATGATGCATTTTCATTTTGAACCAAATTAATTTACAACCAAGTGAGCATGCATGAGCATTTTGAACTAAACAATTGAGCATTTTTAACCAAGTAGCAATTTATGGCAGCATTTTTGCATTTCATTCTTGTTAGGAGCATGAGCATGAGCAAGCAATTTTGCATTTCATTCATATTATTAGCATGAGCATGCAACACCTACACTGGCAGCAATTCATTTTGTATATTAGCATTTCATTCTTGTTATTAGCATGAACCAGAGAATGCATTTCATTAGGCATTTAAATGAACCAGAGAATGCATTCTTGCTATATGTGAACCCTAAAAATTTAATAAACATGAATCAAGAATGTGTAAACCAACAGCTACTGCTAGCTTCATTTTCATTTCCATCTCAACCAGAAGCAAACCAGAAGCATTTAGTATATAAAGCATTTAGTAAATATAAATTGAAACCCTAAATACTAACCAGCAATGAACTCCACCTAATGAACTAAATACCTAAGCAACATGAACTAAGCAACATTGTAGTTTTAAACCAGTAGCTAAACCAGTAGTAGCATTTGCTACGGCCAACTAGTGTTCATTTCATTTAAATGAACCATGTACTGCTAGCAAATTTTATTAAATAAACCTACTAAATTATTTTAACCAGAGAACCATCATATTATTATGAACATACCTAAGAAACATGAACCTAGCTAGCTACTTCATTTGCATTTCATCTAAACCAACTAAACCAACATATATAAAGTTCATTTTCAACTTGATTGCAGTAGCATAAGCTTGAGCATTTTATATATATGGTAGTAGCATAAGCATTGCATCTTGCATTTCATTTTAAAATTGGTTTAGTTTCAAACCAGAGAGCTTAATTGTTACTTTAATTTATATGAATTGGCAGTAGCATAACCAAAAAACCCTACTGCCTAGCTACCTTGGTACTGCAAGCATTTTTATTTTCATTTTCACATTTAAAAGAATGAATTGAACCAGAAGAAGTCACAGGGCATCTAGCAAAACCATTTTCATTTTCATTTTCATTTTCATTTTCATTTAATAAAGAACTAACATACTGCTTAGTGTCTAGTTTTTATTTTCATCATAAACCATAGCATAAAAACACCCTACTACTATAGCTACTCCTAAACTAAATGAACCAGAGAACCATGTACATCATTTTCATTTTGTTTTAAATGAAACATAGAATGAATTGAACCCTAAAGTGTTCATTTCATCATTTTTTAAATGAACCAGAGAGCATTATTGCTATATCAACCAGCCAACATCTATAGAATTTATAGAATTTAAATGAACCAGAGAGCATTGTCATAGAAGGCACTACATTTATAGAATTTCACTGCAAGAATCGGCTACTGCAAGACCTACTGCAAGAACTAAAGCAAGAATCGGAGGCAGAGAGAGGGAAGGAAGAGGGGGATGGATAGGGGAAGGAAGAGGGGAAGGGAGAGGGGTTCTTCCCAACGGCGATGGTGGCGACGCCCTGCTGCTCCTCTCCGCGACGGTGGCCGACGCGCAACGCCCTCGTCCTCTCGGCGACGGTGGCGACGGTGGCCGGCGCGTGACGCCCTCCCCCTCCTCTCCGCGGCGATACCCTGCTCCTCCTTGCGCGGCAGCTCCGGCGTGCAGCGAGGTCTCTTGGTCCAGGGCTTCCGCGCGACGGCGCTCGAGATCGACGGTGGCGGCGGCGCTCGAGATCGACAGTGGCGGTGGCGCTCGATTGGGAATGGGGAGGGAGAAGAGGGTCGCGCAGCGGTTAAGTCCCAGCTATAGCCGGACCCACCTTATTGCCGGCGCACCACATGATTGGTTCGCCGGGGACAATTATACCCCCGGCGAACCAAACAGGTGGTGCGACGGCAATAAGGTGAGCCCGGCTATACCTGGGACTTGTCCCCCAACCCTGGCTGGCCATTTCCTTTTTCTATTTTATTTTATTTTTCTTCTTTTCTTTATTTCTTTTCACTTTCTTTTATGTTTATTTTCTTTTCCCACAAATCCTATACTATTTTTTTCCTTCTCTTTTCAAGATAATAACAAAGCAATATGAGTTAATTAGGCATTACAAAAAAATATGAGTTATATATACATACACAAAATATTGACCAACACAATGTTAATTAGTCATACATAAAGTATTGGACATGACCATATGAGTAGTTATTAATTAAACAAAATATGAGTTATAGATTGCAAATAAAGTTTTACATCATCGATTGAGAAGAGTGTTTCGCTTTCTTCTTGCTTTTCTTGCTCGTCGTTGAATAATTTAGCCACGTGTCGTGACTTCTTCTTTTGAAGGGTCGACTTGACCTCGGTAGCGTGGTCCTGCTTCTTCTTGTGGTGTATGTTGTGTCTTCGTCCTCGGATTCTTCCATCATTGGGTCTCCGACTTGTCCTTCGAAGTCTTCCTCGTTGGCGACTCCATCCATTTCGACGATGGTCCTCTTGCCTCTCCTCACGATAACACGGCTAGGCCTGGATGGGTCGGTTATGAAGAAGCATTGATGCACGTGTTCTGCCAGTACCCATGGCTCATTCTGCACGGTGGTGTTCGTGGACTTTGATTTGTTGGCTTCGGGTAGAAACATGGTGGTGAAATACCGGTCTTCTTTTGTGACGCTCTTAGCCCATCTGATACGGAACATCGGCACTTTCTCCCCAGCGTAGCTAAGCTCCCGCATTTCCTCGATTCTTCCGTAGTATCTAGTCTTTACGTCACCCGTCCAGGAATCCATCGTTACCCCCGAGTTCGGTAAACACTCGTTCTTGTCTTTTTCTTCCGTGTAGAATGTGTACCCGTTGATATCGTACGCTTGGTAAGTCATGATGTTGGGCGCGGGGCCATGTGACAAGGCCAATACTAGTTTATCCTTGTCGAATCCATTGGTGGGGGATTAGCATCAATGTGGTCTTTGAACCAGCGCGCGAAAGAGGAGTTGTGCTCTCTCGTATATTTCTCGCTTCCGTCATCATCGGCTTGCCACTGTTCTCTATCATGGTTTTGTGCTCTTTCAACCAAGGATCGATCAAGTCAATGTGTTGTAGCGCTACTAAGTTGGCCCTGTCAAAGTCGGAAGTCCGACCAGACATGTGCACGTGCAGTTCCTTCCTTCCATTTTTGGGCCTACTCCCTCGAACCTGCGGACGTGCTTGTTTTGAGGCAAACCAACAGGGTCCTCGATGTCTAGATAATTCGTGCAGAAAGAGATGCACTCTTCGGTGAGCCAGCCTGGACGATGCTTCCATCCGGATGTGACCTGTTACGAACGTATCCTTTAATGACCCCATTCATTCTTTCAAACGGCATCATGTTGTGTAAGAATGCCGTCCCTAGATCGACGATATCATCCATGATATGGATCAATAGATGGACCATCACGTCAAAGAATGCAAGCGGGAAGTACATCTCCATCTCACATAGGATCACCACGATCTCTTCCTCGGAGCCTTGCGAGTTTCTTCACGCTTATCAACTTCCGAGTTATGACGTCGAAGAAGTTACGAGCCCAGATCAGCGTTGCACGGACATGGTCATCCATTATACCTCGGATTGCAACCGGAAGAATCTGCGTCATCATCACGTGACAGCTCATGAGACTTCATGCCGCTGAAGTTTCGTTTCTTGGGGTCCATGTATCCGCTTATTAGCCCGGAGTAACCGAAGGGCACTCGACTCCTAGAAGGCAATTGAAAAATTGATCGACCTCGGCCGGACTAAAAGTGAAGCGAGGAGGGGGACAAGTAATAGTCCGGCTGCTTAATCCTTTTGCGCTTCGACCGCCGTCCGCCTCCTCCTCCGACCGTCCCTCTTGGGCCGGCGGGATCTCGAAGCTCTTCCCTGATGCCCAAAACTTTCAGGTCGTGTCTTGCTTTCGGCCCATCTTTGGTCCGGTCCGGCATGTTGAGAAGAGTGCCAAGCAAACTCTCGCACACGTTCTTTGTAATATGCATGACATCAAGGCAGTGAGGTGTATCGAGAATTTTCCAGTACGGCAAGTCCCAAAACACGGACCTCCTTTTCCATACACCAATGAGCGGCATCGTTTCCTTTTTCTTCTTCTTCTCTCCAGGCTTTTGACGAATCTTTCCCGATGCAGGGCACTCCTTCCAACCTTTCAGTAATGTATCGATCTCTTCGCCGCTCTTCTTACGTGGAGGTCCTCGGGGTTCATTTGTACCATCGAACAGATCTCCACGCTTTCTCCACGGGTCGGTCTTCGTAGCCACCTTCGATGCCCCATGTAAACTATTTTCGAAGAGCCGGGATCCTTACCAAGCTGCAAAAACATCGTCTCTTCCATGCACCCGACACATGCCTTGTGTCCATGGCACACCCGGCACGAAATGTAACCGTATCCGAGGTAGTCCTGCACCGTCGTGATCAACGCGGCTCTCAAAGGGAAATATTCTTCCGCGACGGCGTCCCATGTATCTACCCCTTCCTCCGCCCACAACGTTTCAAGCTCCTCCTTTAATAGTTCAAGATACATGTTGATATCGTTTCCTGGCTATGTCGGCCCTTGAATTAGCATACTCATCTGTATGTACTTCCTCTTCATGCACAGCCTGTGGCGGGAGGTTGTAGATCCATACAAACACGGGCCATGTGCTATGTGTGCTGCTCGGTTTCCGAACGGATTGAATCCGTCCGTGCTCGCACCCAACCTCGATGTTTCGGGATCTGCCCCAAAACTTCCGAATTCATTGTCTAATGCTTTCCACTGGCTTGCATCCGAAGGGTGCGTCAGCACTGGGTGCGCAATCCGCTCTTCATCATTCAACACTGCCTCCTTTCTTTCTGCGTGCTGATACGTCTCCGACGTATCGATAATTTCTTATGTTCCATGCCACATTATTGATGTTATCTACATGTTTTATGCACACTTTATGTCATATTCGTGCATTTTCTGGAACTAACCTATTAACAAGATGCCGAAGTGCCGCTTCTGTTTTCTCGCCGTTTTTGGTTTCAGTAAATCCTAGTAACGAAATATTCTCGGAATTGGACGAAATCAACGCCCGGGGTCCTATTTTGCCACGAAGCTTCCGTAAGTCCGAAGAGGAGACGAAGTGGGGCCACGAGGTGGCCACACCCTAGGGCGGCGCGGCCCCCCTTGGCCGCGCGGCCCCGTGGTGTGGGGCCCTCGTGCCGCCTCCCGACCTGCCCTTCCGCCTACTTAAAGCCTCCGTCGCGAAACCCCCGCACCGAGAGCCACGATACGGAAAACCTTCCGCAGACGCCGCCGCCGCCGATCCCATCTCGGGGATCCAGAGATCGCCTCCGCACCCCGCCGGAGAGGGGAATCATCTCCCGGAGGACTCTACACCGCCATGGTCGCCTCCGGAGTGATGTGTGAGTAGTCTACCCCCGGACTATGGGTCCATAGCAGTAGCTAGATGGTTGTCTTCTCCCCATTGTGCTTCATTGTCGGATCTTGTGAGCTGCCTAACATGATCAAGATCATCTATCCGTAATTCTATATGTTGCGTTTGTTGGGATCCGATGAATAGAGAATACTTGTTATGTTGATTATCAATTCATGTCTATGTGTTGTTTATGATCTTGCATGCTCTCCGTTATTAGTAGATGCTCTGGCCAAGTTGATGCTAGTAACTCCAAGAGGGAGTATTTATGCTCGATAGTGGGTTCATGTCTCCGTGAATCTGGAGGGGTGACAAGAACCTCTAAGGTTATGGATGTGCTGTTGCCACTAGGGATAAAACATTGGTGCTATGTTCAAGGATGTAGTCACTGATTACATTATGCGCAATACTTAATGCAATTGTCTGTTGTTAGCAACTTAATACTGGAGGGGGTTCGGATGATAACCTGAAGGTGGACTTTTTAGGCATAGATGCATGTTGGATGGCGGTCTATGTACTTTGTCGTAATGCCCAATTAAATCGCACTATACTCATCATAATATGTATGTGCATGGTCATGCCCTCTTTATTTGTCAATTGCCCAACCGTAATTTGTTCACCCAACATGCCGTTTATCTTATGGGAGAGACACCTCTAGTGAACCGTGGACCCCGGTCCAATTCTCTATACCGAAATACAATCTACCGCAATATCTGTTCTACCGTTTTCTCGCAAACAATCATCTTCCACACAATACGGTTAATCCTTTGTTACAGCAAGCCGGTGAGATTGACAACCTCACTGTTTCGTTGGGGCAAAGTACTTTGGTTGTGTTGTGCAGGTTCCACGTTGGCGCCGGAATCTCCGGTGTTGCGCCGCACTACATCCCGCCGCCATCAACCTTCAATGTGCTTCTTGACTCCTACTGGTTCGATTAAACCTTGGTTTCTTACCGAGGGAAACTTGCCGCCGTGCGCATCACACCTTCCTCTTGGGGTTCCCAACGGACGTGTCAACCACACGCATCAAGCAAATTTCTCGGCGCCGTTGCCGGGGAGATCAAGACACGCCGCAAGGGGAGTCTCCACTTCTCAATCTCTTTACTTTGTTTTTGTCTTGCTTAGTTTTATTTACTACTTTGTTTGCTGCACTAAATCAAAATACAAAAAATTAGTTGCTAGTTTTACTTTATTTGCTATCTTGTTTGCTATATCAAAAACACAAAAAAATTAGTTACTTGCATTTACTTTATCTAGTTTGCTTTATTTACTGTTGCTAAAATGGCCAACCCTGAAAATACTAAGTTGTGTGACTTCACAACCACAAATAATAATGATTTTTTATGCACACCTATTGCTCCACCTGCTACTACAGCAGAATTCTTTGAAATTAAACCTGCTTTACTAAATCTTGTTATGCGAGAGCAATTTTCTGGTGTTAGTTCCGATGATGCTCGCTGCCCATCTTAATAATTTTGTTGAACTATGTGAAATGCAAAAGTATAAAGATGTAGATGGTGACATTATAAAATTAAAATTGTTCCCTTTCTCATTAAGAGGAAGAGCTAAAGATTGGTTGCTATCTCTCGCCTAAGAATAGTATTGATTCATGGACTAAATGCAAGGATGCTTTTATTGGTAGATATTATCCCCCTGCTAAAATTATATCTTTGAGGAGTAGCATAATGAATTTTAAACAATTGGATACTGAACATGTTGCACAAGCATGGGAAAGAATGAAATCTCTGGTTAAAAATTGCCCAACCCATGGACTGACTACTTGGATGATCATCCAAACCTTCTATGCAGGACTAAATTTTTCTTCGCGGAATTTATTGGATTCAGCTGCTGGAGGTACCTTTATGTCCATCACTCTTGGTGAAGCAACAAAGCTTCTTGATAATATGATGATCAACTACTCTGAATGGCACATGGAAAGAGCTCCACAAGGTAAGAAGGTAAATTCTGTCGAAGAAACCTCTTCCTTGAGTGATAAGATTGATGCTATTATGTCTATGCTTGTGAATGATAGGACTAATATTGATCCTAATAATGTTCCATTAGCTTCATTGGTTGCACAAGAAGAACATGTTGATGTAAACTTCATTAAAAATAATAATTTCAACAACAATGCTTACCTGAACAATTCTAGTAACAACTATAGGCCATATCCTTATAATAATGGCAACGGCTATGGTAATTCTTATGGGAATTCTTACAACAATAATAGGAGTTCACCCCCTGGACTTGAAGCCATGCTTAAAGAATTTATTAGTACACAAACTGCTTTTAACAAATCTGTTGAAGAAAAGCTTGGGAAAATTGATATACTTGCTTCTAAAGTCGATAGTCTTGCCTCTGATGTTGATCTCTTGAAATCGAAAGTTATGCCTAATAGGGATATTGAAAATAAAATTGTTACTACAGCAAATGCCATCCAAGTTAGAATTAATGAGAATATAAGATTAATGCATGAACTGCGTGCTAGGTGGGATAGAGAAGAAAATGAAAAACTAGCTAAAGAGAAGAATGTAGCTAAAGTTTGGACTATTACCACCACTAGTAATGCTAATGTTACACATGTTGCTGCACCTCCTACTATTAATAATAAAAGAATTGGTGTTAGCAATGTTTCCACTTCTAATGCAAAGCGCGAGAAACTGCCTGAAACTGCTAAAACCGTTGAAACCGCTCGTGATAAAACCGCTGAAATTTTTTCCAACATTGGGGATGATGATCCCATTGCTTTAGATTATAATGGTTTGAATTTTGATGATTGCCACATCTCTGAAGTTATAAAGTTCTTGCAAAAACTTGCTAAAAGTCCTAATGCTAGTGCTATAAATTTGGCTTTCACGCAACATATTACAAATGCTCTCATAAAAGCTAGAGAAGAGAAACTAGAGCGCGAAGCCTCTATTCCTAGAAAGCTAGAGGATGGTTGGGAGCCCATCATTAAAATGAAGGTTAAAGATTTTGATTGTAATGCTTTATGTGATCTTGGTGCAAGTATTTCGTTATGCCTAAGAAAATTTATAATATGCTTGACTTGCCACCATTGAAAAATTGTTATTTGGATGTTAATCTTGCTGATCATTCTACAAAGAAACCTTTGGGGAAAGTTGATAATGTTCGCATTACCGTTAACAATAACCTTGTCCCCGTTGATTTTGTTGTCTTGGATATTGAATGCAATGCATCTTGTCCCATTATATTGGGAAGACCTTTTCTTCGAACTGTTGGTGCTATCATTGATATGAAGGAAGGTAATATAAAATATCAATTTCCTCTCAAGAAAGGTATGGAACACTTCACTAGAAAGAGAATAAAGTTACCTTTTGATTCTATTATGAGAACAAATTATGATGTTGACACTTCGTCTCTTGATAATACTTGATACACACTTTCTGCGCCTAGCTGAAAGGCGTTAAAGAAAAGCGCTTATGGGAGACAACCCATGTTTTTACCTACAGTACTTTGTTTTTATTTTGTGTCTTGGAAGTTGTTTACTACTGTAGCAACCTCTCCTTATCTTAGTTTAGTGTTTTATTGTGCCAAGTAAAGTCGTTGATAGAAAAGTTCATACTAGATTTGGATTACTGCGCAGAAACAGATTTCTTTGCTGTCACGAATCTGGGCTGTTTTCTCTGTAGGTAACTCAGAAAATTATGCCAATTTACGTGAGTGATCCTCAGATATGTACGCAACTTTCATTCAATTTGAGCATTTTCATTTGAGCAAGTCTGGTGCCTCGATAAAATTCGTCAATACGAACTGTTCTGTTTTGACAGATTCTGCCTTTTATTTCGCATTGCCTCTTTTGCTATGTTGGATGAATTTCTTTGATCCATTAATGTCCAGTAGCTTTATGCAATGTCCAGAAGTGTTAAGAATGATTGTGTCACCTCTGAACATGTTAATTTTTATTGTCACTAACCCTCTAATGAGTTGTTCTAAGTTTGGTGTGGAGGAAGTTTTCAAGGATCAAGAGAGGAGTATGATGCAACATGATCAAGGAGAGTGAAAGCTCTAAGCTTGGGGATGCCCCGGTGGTTCACCCCTGCATATATCAAGAAGACTCAAGCGTCTAAGCTTGGGGATGCCCAAGGCATCCCCTTCTTCATCGACAACATTATCGGGTTCCTCCCCCGAAACTATATTTTTATTCCATCACATCTTATGTGCTTTGCTTGGAGCGTCGGTTTGTTTTTGTTTTTTGTTTTGTTTGAATAAAATGGATCCTAGCATTCACTTTATGGGAGAGAGACACGCTCCGCTGTAGCATATGGACAAGTATGTCCTTAGTTTCTACCCATAGTATTCATGGCGAAGTTTCTCCTTCGTTAAATTGTTATATGGTTGGAATTGGAAAATGATACATGTAGTAATTGCTATAAATGTCTTGGGTAATGTGATACTTGGCAATTGTTGTGCTCATGTTTAAGCTCTTGCATCATATGCTTTGCACCCATTAATGAAGAAATACATAGAGCATGCTAAAATTTGGTTTGCATATTTGGTTTCTCTAAGGTCTAGATAATTTCTAGTATTGAGTTTGAACAACAAGGAAGACGGTGTAGAGTCTTATAATGTTTACAATATGTCTTTTATGTGAGTTTTGCTGCACCGGTTCATCCTTGTGTTTGTTTCAAATAAGCCTTGCTAGCCTAAACCTTGTATCGAGAGGGAATACTTCTCATGCATCCAAAATACTTGAGCCAACCACTATGCCATTTGTGTCCACCATACCTACCTACTACATGGTATTTTCCGCCATTCCAAAGTAAATTGCTTGAGTGCTACCTTTAAAATTCCATCATTCACCTTTGCAATATATAGCTCATGGGACAAATAGCTTAAAAACTATTGTGGTATTGAATATGTAATTATGCACTTTATCTCTTATTAAGTTGCTTGTTGTGCGATAACCATGCTTACTGGGGACGCCATCAACTACTCTTTGTTGAATTTCATGTGAGTTGCTATGCATGTTCGTCTTGTCTGAAGTAAGAGCGATCTACCACCTTATGGTTAAGCATGCATATTGTTAGAGAAGAACATTGGGCCGCTAACTAAAGCCATGATCCATGGTGGAAGTTTCAGTTTTGGACAAATATCCTCAATCTCATATGAGAAAATTATTAATTGTTGTTACATGCTTATGCATAAAAGAGGAGTCCATTATCCGTTGTCTATGTTGTCCCGGTATGGATGTCTAAGTTGAGAATAATCAATAGCGAGAAATCCAATGCGAGCTTTCTCCTTAGACCTTTGTACAAAGCGGCATAGAGGTACCCCTTTGTGACACTTGGTTAAAACATGTGCATTGCGATGATCCGGTAGTCCAAGCTAATTAGGACAAGGTGCGGGCACTATTAGTATACTATGCATGAGGCTTGCAACTTGTAAGATATAATTTACATGATACATATGCTTTATTACTACCGTTGACAAAATTGTTTCATGTTTTCAAAATCAAAGCTCTAGCACAAATATAGCAATCGATGCTTTTCCTCTATGGAGGACCATTCTTTTACTTTCAATGTTGAGTCAGCTTCACCTATTTCTCTCCACCTCAAGAAGCAAACACTTGTGTGAACCGTGCATTGATTCCTACATATTTGCTTATTGCACTTATTATATTACTCTATGTTGACAATATCCATGAGATATACATGTTACAAGTTGAAAGCAACCGCTGAAACTTAATCTTCCTTTGTGTTGCTTCAATGCTTTTACTATGAATTATTGCTTTATGAGTTAACTCTTATGCAAGACTTATTGATGCTTTTCTTGAAGTGCTATTCATGAAAAGTCTTTGCTTTATGATTCACTTGTTTACTCATGTCATATACATTGTTTTGATCGCTGCATTCACTACATATGCTTTACAAATAGTATGATCAAGGTTATGATGGCATGTCACTCCGTAAATTATCCGTGTTATCGTTTTACCTGCTCGGGACGAGCAGAAACTAAGCTTGGGGATGTTGATACGTCTCCGACGTATCGATAATTTCTTATGTTCCATGCCACATTATTGATGTTATCTACATGTTTTATGCACACTTTATGTCATATTCGTGCATTTTCTGGAACTAACCTATTAACAAGATGCCGAAGTGCCGCTTGTCTGTTTTCTCGCTGTTTTTGGTTTCGTAAATCCTAGTAACGAAATATTCTCGAATTGGACGAAATCAACGCCCAGTGGTCCTATTTTGCCACGAAGCTTCCGAAGTCCGAAGAGGAGATGAAGTGGGGCCACGAGGTGGCCACACCCTAGGGCGGCGCGCCCCCCTTGGCCGCGCGGCCCCGTGGTGTGGGGCCCTCGTGCCGCTTCCCCGACCTGCCCTTCCGCCTACTTAAAGCCTCCGTCGCGAAACCCCCGCACCGAGAGCCACGATACGGAAAACCTTCCGGAGACGCCGCCGCCGCCGATCCCATCTCGGGGATCCAGGAGATCGCTCTCCGGCACCCGCCGGAGAGGGGAATCATCTCCCGGAGGACTCTACGCCGCCATGGTCGCCTCCGGAGTGATGTGTGAGTAGTCTACCCCTGGACTATGGGTCCATAGCAGTAGCTAGATGGTTGTCTTCTCCCCATTGTGCTTCATTGTCGGATCTTGTGAGCTGCCTAACATGATCAAGATCATCTATCTCGTAATTCTATATGTTGCGTTTGTTGGGATCCGATGAATAGAGAATACTTGTTATGTTGATTATCAATTCATGTCTATGTGTTGTTTATGATCTTGCATGCTCTCCGTTATTAGTAGATGCTCTGGCCAAGTTGATGCTAGTAACTCCAAGAGGGAGTATTTATGCTCGATAGTGGGTTCATGTCTCCGTGAATCCGGAGGGGTGACAAGAACCTCTAAGGTTATGGATGTGGTTGTTGCCACTAGGGATAAAACATTGGTGCTATGTTCAAGGATGTAGTCACTGATTACATTACGCGCAATACTTAATGCAATTTTCTGTTGTTAGCAACTTAATACTGGAGGGGGTTCGGATGATAACCTGAAGGTGGACTTTTTAGGCATAGATGCATGCTGGATGGCGGTCTATGTACTTTGTCGTAATGCCCAATTAAATCTCACTATACTCATCATAATATGTATGTGCATGGTCATGCCCTCTTTATTTGTCAATTGCCCAACTGTAATTTGTTCACCCAACATGCTCGTTTATCTTATGGGAGAGACACCTCTAGTGAACTGTGGACCCCGGTCCAATTCTCTATACTGAAATACAATCTACCGCAATACTTTTCTACCGTTTTCTCGCAAACAATCATCTTCCACACAATACGGTTAATCCTTTGTTACAGCAAGCCGGTGAGATTGACAACCTCACTCGTTTCGTTGGGGCAAAGTACTTTGGTTGTGTTGTGCAGGTTCCACGTTGGCGCCGGAATCTGGTGTTGCGCCGCACTACATCCCGCCGCCATCAACCTTCAACGTGCTTCTTGACTCCTACTGGTTCGATTAAACCTTCGTTTCTTACTGAGGGAAACTTGCCGCTGTGCGCATCACACCTTCCTCTTGGGGTTCCCAACGGACGTGTCAACCACACGCATCACGTGCCAGCGCATGAGCTTTGCTTCCTTGCGGTCCGCGTAGAACCGTTGAAGCCGGGGGGCGAGCGGGAAGTACCACACAACTTTCCGAGGAGCTTTCTTCTTCCCTTTCTTGTACCGTTCAGCTTCACACACAGGACATTTGGTCTTGTCCATGTGCTCCTTGCGATACATGATACAATCGTTGATGCAGGCGTGATACTTTTCGTGGGGTAAGTCGAGAGGGCACGTGATTCTCTTGGCCTCGGCTAGACTACCAGGACACGTGTTCCCGGCAGGAAGGAGATCTTTCACGTATTCCAGGATGTCGTCGACGCTTGTGTCCGTCCATCCATGTTTCGCCTTCATCTGCAGCACATCGAGAGCTACTCTCAAGCGAGACTCCCCAACCCGCGACCTGAGTCGTACAACGGAGTATTCGAGTCTATCTCGAGTTGCTCAAGCTTTGATTTCCGCTTGGCGCCTTTCGTCTTTTCGAGAAGCAGATCTTGAAGATGAGGGTCCCGCACGACCGAAGCTAGCGGCACCTCTTCGTCGTCGTCAAGGTTATTGTCGTCGTCAAGGTTATTGTCGTCGTCAAGGTTATCGTCCCGTGCGACAAGCTCTTCATCGTCATCAATATCATCATGCCCTCCTTCTTGCCGGCCATTATTACCACCCGCCGCCGTCGCCCCATTGACCTCCGCGCCATCATCACTCATCCATTGAGTGTGTCCATGCATGAAACCATTAGTGAGCAGGTGCCCCTGCAATTTGCCTGAATACGGGTCAAACCATTTCCCTCGTTTGCATCTCCGACACGGACACAATACCTCCGTGCGGTTATTTTCATACATGTCGATGATCGCGTGTTTCGTATATCTCATCACGATGCTTTCACTCATCTCGATAACCATTATCGCTCGCATGGTAAGATTACATAATTGATTAGAACCATGCATCCGTCGGTAGTTTTCACGGAAAATTTCGGCATGACCTTCCTACACGGTAGGACATAGGAGCGCCAGAAATGTGCCGAAACGGAAACTTAAAGAATCAACATTTCGGCGCAACGTTGGCAACTCATTTTCAACGCCAACACACACAAGCACAAGCACAAACACAACATATATATATGCCACACACGAGCTTTGCTTCAAATTAATGTCCAATATACGTTGATTTCATTCCTCAATTTGTTCATTAATCACCTATTGGTTTGATATACTCGTCAACAAGATCGAGACGTCGCGCCGCTACCACGGCGTATGGAAGCCGACTTTCTAGATCTAGATCTAGATTGAGCGGTCAATGCGGGATAGTAGATCTAGATCTACATAGGGGGATGTGGGAGATGCATGTAGGAAGGGAAGATTTGGTAAAAAAATATGATTTTGTTTGGTCAAATTGGCTAAATTTGGGGTAGAAATGGGCAAAAAATAGGTGGGTTGGGAGAAGGGTCGGGTTGTGTGGAGGAGTGAGTGTAGTGGCTTGTGAGTGCTGGTTGGTGGCTGAAATAACTCCCGAGTTACTGCCGGCGCACCAGGACCTGGGTGCGCCGGCGAGATATAAGCCATCCCGCTATATCCGCTTCAGGCCAGGCCCACGAAACATTGCCGGCGCACCAGCCCAGGAGCGCGCTGGCAATAGCAAATTACCACCGGCGCACTCCTGGGCTGGTGCGCCGGCAATGTGCGGTGACCCAGCATACCACTGCATGTTGTAGTATACAAGTCGTTGAT
>NC_061514.1:312034199-312056245 GCF_022539505.1 Lolium rigidum
AGGTCGAGGCAAACGCGGTCAAACTGGCGCTCTTGCAACAGATTAAGGGCCTTGACGAGAAAGCGGACTCGGTGGAGTTGGATGGTGAGGAATGGGCTTTCTGGTATCACCTTGAAGAGCAAATCCTCGCGATCTTTAGAGATGAAGGAGAATATTGGAGACAAAGGGAGAGAGTTCGGTGGATGCTCCAGGGAGATTCCAATACGGCGTACTTCCATGTTGTTGCCAATGGAAGACGCCGGAAGTGCTGCATTTTGAGGCTGACCACGAAGAATGGCCCGATTACAGACAAGAGACAGATCCAGGAGCATGTATACGACTTCTACCACCTTCTCTTGGGCTCCAGCGACACAAGGGTGTGCTCCTTGGACCCAGGGGCTTGGGAGGAGGGCGCCAGAGTTTCACCAGAGGAGAATGAGGAGGTCATGTGCACCTTCTCGTTAGAAGAACTGGACAATCTTGTCCAGGACATGAAATCTGACACGGCTCCTGGTCCAGATGGCCTACATGTCCAATTTTTCAAGAAATTATGGCCGCTGATCAGGATGGGAGTGCTGCATATTGTCAATGACTTTCTGTTGGGAAGAATCGACATCTCCAGGCTCAATTTTGGGGTCCTATCTTTGATTCCTAAAGTCCCGGGAGCGGACAACATCTCACAGTTCCGGCCTATAGCGCTTATCAACGTGATATTCAAGATGGTGTCAAAGGCGGTGGCCACCAAATTAGACCCTATTGCTAATAGGGTGATTAGCCCTAATCAAACATCGTTCATCAAGGGAAGGTTCATTTTGGATGGGATCCTGGCTTTGCATGAGGTTGTGCATGAGGTTAAAGCCAAAAGGGAGGCTCGTATCCTTCTCAAACTGGACTTTGAAAAAGCATACGACATGGTCAATTGGGATTTTTCTCAAGGAGGTCCTCAGATGCAAAGGTTTTGACTCTGGGGTAGTCCACCGTATCATGCATCTGGTCACTGGCGGAGAGACGGCGATTTCTATCAATGGCGAAGTCGGCCCATTCTTCAGGAACAAAAGGGGAGTCCGGCAAGGGGACCCGCTCTCCCCCTACTCTTTAATTTCATGGCAGAAGCCCTTTCCATCATCCTGACCAGAGCCAACGCTGCTGGGCACATTGCTGGGGTCGTGCCACATCTGATCCCTGGGGGAATCACTCACTTACAGTATGCAGACGATACAATTATCATGATCCAGGATGATGAGCAGCAGCTAGCCAACCTTAAGTTCATACTCATGTGTTTCGAGGACATGTCGGGCCTAAAAATCAACTATCACAAATCATAGGTGATTATCATGGGGAGATCACCGGAGAGACAACAGACGGTGGCGGACCAGCTGAATTGCAAATTGGGGGAGTTTGCATTCATTTACCTCGGGCTCCCAATATCGGATAGAGCGCTGACCATGGAACAATGGTTGTTCCTCGTCAGGAAGTTGGCTGCTAAAGTGGAACCGTGGTGGGGCAAGTTCATGTCGTCAGGGGGACGGCTGATCTTGTCCAACGCCTGTCTGGCCAACCTTCCAACATACGCGATGGGTCTCTTCCTGTTACAAGATGGTATTCATGCCAAGTTTGATTCACACAGAGCAAGATTCTACTGGGAAGGGGTGGGCCCTAAGAGGAAATTTCACCTGGTCAATTGCCCAACGGTTTGCAGGCCTAAGGATTGTGGGGGCCTGGTGATTGTCAACTCTAGGCTCATGAATGTGGCTCTTATGATGAAATGGGTTTGGAAGATGTATCAAGACGGCAACCAATTGTGGAGAGCCAAGTACGTTAACTCCGACGACATTTTTGCGGCGTCAGGACAGCGGGGCTCCCAATTTTGGCGCAGTCTCCACAAAATTAAGCATCTGTTTAAACTTGGCGCTAAACATTCCATCAGGAACGAACGCCGTACTAAGTTCTGGATGGATCGCTGGGCGGGGGAGGCGCCTCTAAAAGATAGGTTCCCATGCTTGTTCAACGTTGCGTGCTCACAAATGGATTCCGTGGCACAGGTGTGCGGCTCCACTGAGCCACTAAGATTTAGAAGACAGCTGGATCATGAGTTGGTCAGTGCCCCTGCAGAGCTGCAGTCATTCATCCAATCTACAGTGCTCTCCGAAGGTCGGGACAGGGTGTCCTGGCGCTTCGAGAGTGACGGGATTTTCTCAGTAAGGTCCATGTATGCGCGCCTGTCGCAAGGGGCGACCCTGGCGCATTTCAAGGATGGTTGGGCTGCCAAAGTCCCGCTTAAGATCCGCATCTTCGCGTGGCAGCTAGTCCTGGATCGGCTCCCATCTAGCGCCAACCTCATGTCGAGGCACGGCCCAGGCAACGACAACTTCTCTCTCTGTGGGGAAAGAGAGATGGCGGATCACATCTTCTTCACTTGTCCTCTGGCCGTGTTTTCCTGGAGCGTCTTAAGGCAGATTCTTCAGTGCAGCTGGTGCCCCGCCTCCTTCCCGCAATTCTTTGCGATAGTTGCCAATTTCGCGGGACGAGCGCGTAGAACTATTTGGTGCCTCTTCCTGGCACAATCCTGGGCTCTTTGGCTTATTAGAAACAAGCTTACCATGGAGGCTAAGCTCATTAGGCATCCAGCTGACATAATCTTTAAAACCTTGTTTTGCTTGCAGCAGTGGCTCATCCTGGCGAAGCCTCTGGACCGTCCCTGGTTTAGATGGCTGATCTCCGAGCTCAGACGGGTGCACGCTATCCATCTTCCGGACGACGCCTGAAGCTTTATCTTCCTTGTTCATCCAGGGGGTGGATGTCGACCTTGTCTTCGCTCGCTCTTTGGCTGTCGGTCTGTTAGGGGAGGCCGACCCCAATTTATCTTTTCTATCATAGTATCTTGGCTAAGCTGTATGCCGCAGCATGTAATGAATCGTTGTGAACCTGCAGGGCTTTATTAATTTAAAGTCGGGCACTCAGTGCCTTTTATCTAAAAAAAAGCTTTGGCTGCTTGCAAATGCGACCAGGGCAGATAAGGACTTGGGACATTTTGAACACTCTAGCCACGAATCTTTCTTCTTTCTCCGTAAAAAGCATTTTCTTTCTCTGCATGAAACTTCAACACTGCCCAGCTAGGATCGATGTAGAATCTTGGACAAAGACATGTCCTTCCTTGATACTTTTCCCCCCTTTCCATAACATTAGTGCAATAGAACAGTTGTGGCCACTGACCAGCACTGCTAATAGTATTAGTGACGCAGAATACTGTTGCGGGACGTAGATCGAACTAGTGGAAGTGTGATCGTTTCCCATGATCTACATAAGCACAAAACATGTGTATTCAAATTGTCCTCTTATTTTCGCTCTTGATTTTGCTCATGTAGGAGCTAGCCCCGTCAGCCCGTCTAGCTATTCGATACTGACCGGGCTTTGTCCTCGCATATTGGAAGTGGAAATAGCTATCGATCACCTGTGTATCGAGAGCTATCCTGCGATCGTGATCGACGATGTAACATCACTTGTTGCTTAGTGTTTGCCGCTTTGGGGTGACGTACGCGATTCAATGGCTGCATCCTTCTATCGAGCTTTGCTTGACGAACGTGTGATCTATAAACGAGTCCCGGCAGAAGATTTCCCTCTTCTCATCAGCTCACTGTGAGCGAGAGTGACAGTGCACACCACTGACCACTTCAATGGATTACTCCGCCTCCCTGCTCCGCCTCACCTTCCTCGCCCTCGGCGCCGCCCTGGTCCTCCTCGTCGCCCGCTCCGCCTTCCGCCTGCCACATGACATCGACGACACCGCCTCCATCTTCGACGACGGCGCCGGCTGCACCCGGTTCTCGCCGTGGGCCTGCGGACGCCAACGACGGACGGACACGGCGCCAAAGCCAAAGCCGTCGTCGCCGCCACGGTCGTCGCATGAGTCCGACGTGCCGCGCCACCCGCTCGACCCGCTCACGGTGACGGAGGTCAACCGCGCGCGCGAGCTCCTGCGCGCGCACCCGCCGTTCGCGTCGTCGCCGTCGTCCCTGGCCGTGCACGAGCTCGCGCTCGACGAGCCGGAGAAGCCCGTCGTCCGGCGCTGGCGCAAGGGCGCCAGCGACGGGCTCCCGCCCCGCCGCGCCGTGGCCGTCGTCCGCTTCCGCGGCGAGTCCCACGTGCTCGCCGTCGACCTCGAAACCGGCGCGGTCACCCCTCTGCCTGCCCCCGCTTCCGGGTACCCGACGATGACCATGGACGAGCAGAGGGGCCTCTGCGCGGCGCCGTTCTCCGACCCGGCGTTCAACGCCAGCATCCGCCGCCGCGGCGTCCGCATGGGCGACGTGGCGTGCCTGCCCATCTCGCCGGGGTGGTACGGCCCCGCCGAGGACGGCGGCCGGCGGCTGATCAAGAGCCAATGCTTCTCGACCGAGGGCACCGCCAACTTCTACATGCGCCCCATCGAGGGCCTCACCGTGCTGGTGGACATGGACACCGGGAAGGTCGTCCACATCTCCGACCGCGGCGCCGGCATCCCCATCCCCGCCGCCAAGAACACCGACTACCGCCGCGCCGCCGACGACGACCAGGAAGACACCGGTAAACAGAGCACGTTCGGGTACCAGACGGTGCGGGCGCCGTCGATGGAGCCGGCGCCGGAGGGCCCGGGGTTCGAGGTGGAGGACGGGCACACGGTGCGGTGGGCCGGGTGGGAGTTCCACCTGAAGGCGGACGCGCGCGCCGGGATGATCGTGTCGCGCGCGGCGGTGCAGGACCCGTCCACCGGCGCGCGGCGGGAGGTGATGTACAAGGGCATGGCGTCGGAGCTGTTCGTGCCGTACATGGACCCGACGGAGGCGTGGTACTTCAAGACGTACATGGACGCCGGGGAGTACGGCTTCGGGCTGCAGGCCATGCCGCTGGTGCCGCTCAACGACTGCCCGCGCCACGCGCGCTACATGGACGGCGTCTTCGTCGCCGCCGACGGGCGGCCGTACGTGCGGGAGAACATGATCTGCGTCTTCGAGCGGTACGCCGGCGACATCGCGTGGCGACACTCCGAGAGCCCCATCACCGGCATGGACGTAAGTGCGCGCACACACACCTACCCTAGCTATCGCTCCCTGCTAGCTTTGTTTTGTCACGCCGTGCAACCATACTTGGCGCCAAAGATGCGAGTCGTATGCTACACCTGACCTGCGAGTTTTGGCGCAACTTTGGGTGACAATCTGACAACGATTGGTGAATATATTTTCAACACTAGGACGACGAGCCTAGGAAGAAGAATCTTGATTTCGTATATGCGGCCAACAACACCTTGACAAAGACAATATTCTCACTCGTAATATTTCAGTAAAACATATCGACCCAAAAAAAATTAATTTCGAAATTTTTGATGATTTTTGGGAGAAAATTTCACTCTTTTAGGTTTTAGGCAAAATGAAACCAAAATCACTTAAATTCAAGGTAGCGGCCGAAATATTTCCGAAACTGAAAATTGAAAATGACCATGATAGTAAGTGAGTACATTTTTATTAGCTTGTTTGTTAATTATGCTTTCTCTTGGTTCAAATTTTTCCACGTGTTTACCAATGTATTTTTTCTACAATCAATACCATATATAGTTATCATGATAAATAGTACATAATAGACATCAGTTGTTTCTTGCAAAATGAAGTTATTAAAAATGGCAAATCTTTCGCAGACCCTCACAAATACGCATATACACTCACCCCTATAAATACACGCACTGAAAAATATTTCGCTTTTCTATCTAAGACACCAAAGTGTTAAATCTGAAGTTTAAACTCTGATGAGTTGAAGGTGTCACTGCTCTTCTAATAATTTGGTTCTCATTCGCCAATGAGCTTGATTTGCCTAGTTGACAAAAAGTGACCACGACAGGTAATTAAAGATTGTGGTTATTTTTTCCACACTGATCTTTTCCTCTCAAGGAGGAGGAATCTTCAGCACTAGTCTAGCTATCACGTAGGAGTACGTGCGTGTCGATCGAGTTACCCTGGCGATGATATATGGATGCCTAACAAAGATGACTTGTTTCTTTGTGTACGTACGCCGCTTTGGGGTGAGGCTGCGACGTCTGAACTGGACGGGTGTGTGCGTGCAGATAAGGGAGTCGCGGCCGAAGGTGACGCTGGTGGCGCGGATGGCGGCGTCGGTGGCCAACTACGACTACATCATGGACTGGGAGTTCCAGATGGACGGCCTCATACGCATCAAGGTACCATCATTTCCATATCCTTCCTCTCGTCTCATGACCGATCAGCCTGGCTTGAACATACACACGTCAGACTTTGGTTACAAGTCATAGTTTTAAATAGCCGGTTATAGCCCGGCTATAGCTTTTCGAACAAGGTGCGGCTAAAGGCATTCACGTGCTAAAAGGTGGCTATAGCGCTATAGCCTTTTTCGGAGGTCACGACTATATCCTATAGCCTGCTATTTAAAACTATGGTTACAACACACCTGTGCAAGGGAAGTGCACGCTGTGGCAGCTATGTACAGGTGGAGGTCACAAGGACCTGAACACGAACAATCATAAATTTCATCCATAATTATTGCCGGGGTTTAAGTTCAAATTAAAACTAAAGTCAGGATAAGAATTATCGAACAGATGGAGTGTAGATGCCTTGTAAGTTCAGGGTTACAAAGGCATCGGAAAACCAAAAAAAAATACCACTCGCATAAAGTTAGAGTAGTAGTGGAGTCTTATGTGTCTATCGATCTACGGCCGGGTTGCTGTCGAGACTTCACTTCTGAAGAAAAGTTCTAGCAGGGGACAAGCAGATTCTCTCCTGAGTGTATGGTAAAAAGATGAGGATTCCTCTTGCTGGTGGAGCTTCACTTCATAAGAGTACCTAGCTAGCCTCATGGATTGGACCCCTCAACTGGACCTGCGCTCGTCATTCTCGCAACTAGCAACCGGGAACTTCTGAATAAAACTGGGGTGTCATTTTCGGCTTTTGATCATCTGCCAATTAAGACATCTCCAATGTCTATCACGTACGTACCTTCAATAGTGTTGCACCTCTGGCCTGTCCAAATCTTTGGCTATGTACCTCGCTTTTTTCAACTGAAAATTGGGAACGCACACAAGCATCATTTTCCATAAGTAAATGCATGATCAACATTGCTCTCGCTACTGTTAAGTTAGTAGCATATGAATGATCCAATTATTTTTCTTTATTCAAAGAAAGTTTGATCTCTTATCATCCTGTGATGCAATGAACATGTCAGGTTGGGCTAAGCGGGATCCTGATGGTGAAGGGCACGCCCTACGCCCACATGAACCAGGTCCGGCAGAACGAGGAGATGTATGGCACCCTCCTCTCCGAGAACGTCATCGGCGTCATCCACGACCACTACGTCACCTTCCGCCTCGACATGGATGTTGATGGCGCCGACAACTCCTTCGTCCGGGTGGAGATGGCCCGCCAGGACACCGCGCCAGGCGAGTCCCCTCGGAGGAGCTACCTGAAGGCCACCCGCCATGTGGCAAGCACGGAGAACGACGCGAAGATCCGGATGAAACTCTACGAGCCCGCCGAGTTCCACGTCATCAACCCAACAAAGAAGACGCGTGTAGGGAACCCGGTAGGGTACAAAGTCGTCCCCGCTGGCACCGCCGCTAGTTTGTTGGACCCTGAGGACCCACCGCAGAAGAGGGGTGCATTCACAAACAATCAGGTACAATTATTGTTTACACAACATTGGTCCAGATTAACATTTTGGGGCACACACATTGAGTCAACACTAAGATGTCTTTCATTTGGTTTTGTGCAACAGATTTGGGTCACGCCCTACAACAAGAGCGAAGAATGGGCTGGTGGGTTGTTCGTGTACCAGAGCAAAGGGGAGGACACACTGGCCACCTGGTCGGAGAGGTATGTTCATGTTCATCAACCGGATGCTTCTTCAACTCGTGTGGTTCTGAATGTTCTATATTCGTCATGTACAAAAAATAAATGTTCTGTATTCCCTGATTGCTTCAATATGCAGGGACCGTCCGATTGAGAATAAGGACATCGTGTTGTGGTACACCTTGGGGTTTCACCACGTCCCCTGCCAGGAGGACTTCCCAATCATGCCCACCGTCTCGTCCAGCTTCGACCTCAAGCCGGTCAACTTCTTCGAGAGCAACCCAATCCTCAGGCAGCGGCCTACCCAAGTGAACGACCTCCCGGTCTGTGCTGCTACCGCCTGAGACCATTGATTCATGATGATACACTCATATCATCTGTGCTCCGTGTCTAGCTAGTATGTATGGCTCTAGGTTTGTGTTGTATTGTGCTCCCTATGTTCATGCTAATATGAGGTGATTTGGACTGACACTCAATAATATAGCAATAAATGGATGACATAATTACACAAATTTGAACCGTTGAGTTCGTGTCGAGAAGTAATTATATATGGTTATCGTTCGTATCTAAAAAAAATTGCGATCAAATGGAGCTTCATTGATTAAGTAATGTGATTACAATCTTTCAACATGACATTCTCTAAAAAGGGTGGCTTATAATTAATCCACAAACACCTTTTCCTATTAGTACTAGCATTCTTAGCGCAAAGATGAGCTACCTCATTCGCTAGTCTGCCAATGAACTTAAAAGAAATGCAGAAATAAACCCACTAAGCTCCTTTATCTCCTAGCAAATGGAAGTAATTTCTGATCTACTTCCTCTAGGATCTTCCAAATGGTTCAACACCTCTTTGGCATCGGTTTCAATCTCTACTGATGTAAGATTTCGATCAATGGCGACTTGTACCCCATCACGTACCGCTAGAGCCTCCATAATCAACGAATTAGCAACATGTTCGTACCAAAACGCCTGACCTAGTAACAATTGGCCCTAGTGATCACGAACAACCAGCCCATGTAGTACCTTGTTTGTCCAACTCGATAAAGCCTACGTCCACATTGATTTTTATTGTTCCTTCTCTCGATTTCTTCCAAATTGGCCTCTCCTTAGGTGCTGCCTGTGGTTTATTAACAATACTAGGACAATTGCACGTGCGTTGCCACGGGATAGGAAATTTTATTATAGATAATATATTGAAACATGTGTCCTAATTTATGCGTATTCATATGATTGCTTAATTGTATTAAGATTGCTTCAACCCCATCAGTATATGCCTCAAGTTTATATCATCGTACCCGTAATTTTTTTTTTTAACATTCCATATTTATCAACATGTTAAAATGTAATATTCATATACTCCCTCCGATCCATATTAGCTAACTCTATTTTGTCTAGATTGGTACGTATCTAGATATTAAGTATATACTCTAGATGCATTTATATCTGAACAAAGTAAAGTCAATTAATTTGGATAAGAGAAAGTGCAATAGTTTAAGCCAGACATATTAACTTCCAAACCATAATTATCTCTTAATACAAAAAATAGTGTAACTGGCAAATTAATATAGCTGATGATTATGTATTTTGAGATGCTCTAGTAAAGGATGTTTTCTACACTCTCAAAGAAGCCAAACTTCACATCAAAAGTGAATGTACACTTGTGCATCTTTTGAACACCAATCTAGAAATCTAGCCAAGATGTAATTGTTGCTATGCAATCTAGAAATGGATCACGACATGCTCCTTGTGCTCATATAGGTGCCAACCTTTGGAGTTAGCCTAAGTTACGTGAAAGCCTAAGTTACATGAAAGGAAATAGAACATGTATTCATCAGGTAAAGAAAAACACAATAATCAAATACAAAATAGAAGGAAAAAATAATTGACACTTTTTAAAACTCTCACCATCACCCTCATTAGTCACACAAAAGTAGTCCAGCTCCAAAAAAAGTAAGATCCACATTTGCCAGTAAATAAGTACATGACACACACAAATTCACCACTATCTTCCCCTCACAGGCTCTCTCACTATGTTTATGTATCATCTCGCTGCACATAGGGACGAACCAACAAATGCACAGCTCCACACGTCAACAATGCCAACCAATGGGGTGCGGTTGGAGGATGACATGTGTATTTTTTTTTGCCTTTGTTTGTTAAAAATAAATCCCTATAATTGTAATAACAGTAATAACAAATGTTATAAAGACACATAAATTGCAGAATACATCCTCCATGTACTCCATTGATCTTATGTATGGCACAAATCAACTGCCGCAAGTGATGTAAAAGAAATTTAAGAGTGAAGCGTTTGGTTGATGAAGGATATTTTGGCTAAGCACAAACAAACGAAACGAAAAATTACAAAAAATACTAATTGTTGAAGATGATGCATGGACAAAATTTTACTGATTTTATTTCACACTTGTAGGGTTTAAAATATCAAGCATTTTTCGTGTGCGAAACTGGTTCTTCTATTTTTCGTTCATAGTTGAGATGAGCTAGGTTGCCTGGATACGGCGATGGGATATGGATACCGTGATACAGCGATTTTACAAAAACACAAATAAGGAGATACATGTGTATATATATAAATTGTTGATTCTTGTACTGACATGGTTATTTCCGTCAAGGTATTCTATAACGCAAACTTCTATACTTCTATATTGTGTTCTATAACTCCATATCCCAGCAGTCTCAGTAGCTATTGCTAAGAACCATATGGACTGTAGTTCTGATATATTGCAATCAAATATGCATACAAACCATAAAGGAGCTACTGAGCTTGCATGTTGCATCCCTGATACTGTATCCAATGAATAAGATTGCCAGCTGAATCAACTTGGACCAAGAAGAACTGGAGATGCGTGGAGGCGAAAGTGACCTGCATGCCTTCACGATGCAGCGGCGGATGGCCAAGTGTGCTTGCTGCTCAACGGCGGAGCGCGGAGGGTGCTTTTCGGCGGCTGAAAGCAGCGGGCGTCTGACAGAGCTGCTCGACTGCAGAGGGCGCTGCTCATCGCCGGATTGGTGAGTGGTGGATCTACCTTGACGCGCTTGAGGATCTCGTAGCCGGTCCTGCCGGGCATCCAGTACTCAGTGGTGATGAATAGCCCCAGGCCTAGCAGCTCCAGCGTCCTCGTCGCCAATTCGACGATGGTATCTGCACAAATGAAATACCGCACCTCAGCAACCCACATCAACGAACGAATCGCCGCCCAACTTTTCAAATCGATGATAAAATGATGTCGACGACGTGCAGGCTCGAGGCGGCGGCAGCGGGGAGACTCCCGTGACGGCTGCCGGGGCGTGTAGACACGCACGACGGTGAAGGGCGGCCTCGTGTGCTAGCTCATGGCGGCCGATGGCGTGCATGATCGAGGCGGCCGATGGCGTGTAGGATCAAGGCGGCGGCGGCGAGGAGACTCGCGCGATGGCGACGGTGTCGGGAGACTCGCACGACGTCTGGCGATGGGCAGGCTCGCGTAGCGGCCTCGTGTGCTAGCGGCGAGGTGGTTGCCAGACGGCAGACGTCGGAGAAGAGACATCAGCTTGAGTGGGAGATGATTGATTTGATTTCGAGTAAAATACATGGGACATCATGGAACTTGTTCGGATAAATCAGTTCAGTCACTGTACTTAGAAAAGTTCAATTTACGGTCATCAAAGACGCGATGCATGTTCATGTACCATCACCGTGGAAGGTCTGGCTACGTATTCTATGACATGGCAGTGTGGCAGTACAGTCCCAACCGGATGTAGTTTTCACAGAAACAACCTAAAGATCTCTTATTTATTTCTAAAAAACACCTTACCTGTGAGAAGGTTTGATTTCCTTTGTTCTCACCTCAAGCCCCAAATCCACCGCCGCTGGATTAGAGTGCCAACGCGCGCCCCTGCCTAAGAGCATCTCCAACAGACGCGCTAAATCGCGGCGCGCTATACCGGCGATTGGGCGCGTTGTATACCGCAGGCGCGCGGCATAGCGAATTTGCCTCCGGCAGAGGCTCTATTTTGCAGCGCGCGTTGGTGTGCGAAAAACGCACCTCCGGCAGAGGCTCTATTTTGCAGCGCACGCGCGTCACAAACTGCTACCGACCGTTATTTTTTGAAAATTCATCAAACAAACTATGAAAATATGATTGAAAATACGAATATATTTTAAAAGTTCAACGATACAATGCGACATTTAAACGAAAATACTAAACTACTCCTCCGACTGGTCGTCGGACTCCCAGTCGAAGTCGGAGCTGCTCAGTGTCGTGTCCGACACCGGCGTCGACGTCGTCGTCCACTGGAAGTCGGAGGAGGAGGAGGAGAGGACGATGGTCGACGGCCCTGCGCCGTTCTTCTTTTCCTCCTTCCTCCTCGCCGCCGCCTCGGCCCTCGCCTTCTTCCTCGTCGCGGACTCGGCGCGGCGCTTCTCGCGGCTCGCCTTTTTCTTCGCCTTCATCGCCGCCTTCTCCTCCTCCTTCTGCGCGTAGAAGGCCTCCGTGGCGGCGACGTCCTCGGGGAAGCGGCGCGCCCATTCGAGGCGCAGCGCCTCGTCGCGCTCGGCGATGAGGAGGCGCTGCTCCAGCTCCCGATGTCGGCGCTGCTGTTCGCGCGTGATCATCGGCGGCGGCGGCGCCAGCATCTCCGCTTGCTCCCGCGTGAAGGCATCGTGGAAATTCATCGTCCGCCGGGAGCGGCCGAGCCGCCAGGCGATAGCGTCGTACGCCCGCGCCGCCTCGTGCGCGGTGTCGAACGTACCGAGGCGGATCCGCTCCTCGCCGGAGCGGATTTCCGCGTCGAACCGGCCGCTCGGCCGCGCCCGGACACCGTGGTAGCCAGAGGAGGGGCGGCGGCGCGGAGGCATCTCGCGGGGGCGGCGCAGTCGGAGGCGGAGCGGCCGGAGGTGGAGCGGCGCGGGAGGGAGAGAGGCGAGGAGGGAGACGGACGCGTGGAGGAAATGGCAGTTGGACGCGCTCGCGCGTGGCGTGTTTATAGCGCGCGCGGCAGCGCACGCGGCAAGTTTCCCACGCGGGATAGCGCGAAAGCGCGCGGGCGGCAATTTTTTTAGCGCGCGCCTTTTCCCCGCCCCGCGTTCCATTCTCGACCTAGCATCCCACGCTCGTCCGGCCGGAGGAGTCACGAGAGCACCGAGGCAACACCATGGTCAACGACAGAGATGGCCAGAGCAGGGACATGTCTCGGAGGAACACAGGAACACGCAGGTGCTCGGGGAGAACTTCGCCATGATCCTATGGACTCCACCGAGTACGTCCGGTCGAGCAGGAGCCGCAAGGGTGGCCAAAAGAGGAGATCATTCAGCGGCGTAGGGTAGCCGGAGGCGGAGAAGATGGTGACCAATCAGCCGATATGAGCGCCACAACTTAATTCCTTCGGCATGGAAGACCAAGACGAGCAAGGCGAAGCTTCAAGGTAGCCTAACGTGGCGGGGAAGGTCGATCGGGGAGGGCCGTGTCGCGCATCGAAGGCAGCCGCTGCACGGGCAGGACCTGTCAATTTGCCTCACGTAAGCCACATCGACAAGCTCGTGCGAGGGCGCACTTGTCCTTCGCTACCGAGTCATCGACGAGACGACGTCATGCGACGCGAGTCGAACGACGTCATGCGACGCGAGTCGAACGTAAGCCACGGGCGAGGGAGTCCCGGCTCTCCTGCTGAAGACGCCGACCCGGGAGAAGAGGAGATGGCGGAACATTAGATTCTCGGTGGTGCAGGGTGGCGCTGGCGCGGAGGGTGCTTGTGGTGCGCGGAAGGCGGAGAGGAGTGCCGACGGTGGTGCGTGGAGGTCGGGGAACGGGGATAGGGAGCACATTCACCCGTGACGATTTCCGACCTCTGGCCGGAAGAACCAGCTGAGTCACGGTCTCATGGAGGAGTACCGCTCCTTTCTTTCTTGCCTTCTGCTGCCGCGCCGCAAGAACCAGCTGAGCTTGGTGGAGAGTGGCGCCTCAATCAACCCCAGGAGGACAACGTCAATTAGTTTAGGGAGATTTTAGCAAAACAAACGTCGCTGCTGACCGGTCAATACTCTGCCACATGTGCAGATACGTACATGTATCGTAACCAGTGACTGTATGTGAGTCGGCAACGCGTCTTTGATGACCGTAACTTGAACTTTCCTGAATACAGTGACTGAACTGATTTACACGAACAAGTAGTTCCATGATGTCCCATGTATTTTACTCTTTGATTTCCTTGTGAGGACTGGTTGACTGATTTTCTTGTGATTTTTTGTTATTTCCTTATTAGCTTTACTTTCCTTGTTTGACTGATTGATTACTGGATTGCATGCAGCGTAGCTGATTGATATTTCCTTGTTAGCTTTACTTTTCTTATTTGACCGACGACCAAATTGATGGAACGGTCGAAAGGTGGGAAGAATAGAAATTATGTTTAGTTTTTTTTTTTTTAAGTAGTAGAGATATACACAACCTATTTGCAGTACCGACAACTTAAACTTCTACATCTAGAAACCCTAACCCGCCTCCGGGTCGCCCCTGGGCGATTCTGAGGCGACCCCCCGCGCCGCCGCCACAGCCTCCCCTACCTACCTCGCCCGCAGCCCCCGCCACCGCCGGAGGAGGCCGCCCCACGGCGGACGGCGGCGGCGGGGAGCATCTCTCTGTTTCCCCCAAACAATCCAAAAACGAGACCTCCCGTCCCTTGTTCTGCTTTGGCGGCCGGGTTGCTCCTCGCGTCCGTGAATCGTCGGCGGCGGCTCGGCGCTCTCGCCCCTCGGTTCGTCCTCGCCGACCTCCTCCCCTGCCTCTCGAGCTCCGCTCCCGTGCGGCGCCTCTTCCTCGCGACGGCTGGTCGCTTCGGCGCCGGTGGCCGCTGCTCCTCGCGTCCCTGGCCGATGCGCTGACGGTTGGCTCCTTGTCCTTGTCGGACTCCTCCGGCTGCGGAAGATCTCGCGCGGAAGATCTGGCCCCGGGGGCGTCTTGCGGGATTGGGCCGGCCGGCTGCCCTTCAGCCTCGGGAAGGGCCCTCTACTCGCGACTTTGGTGCTGTTGAGGTGGTGAGGACGGCCTGTTCCGATGCGGAGTGGGAAGCACCATCTGTGCTCCTCATGTCAGTGCTCCGGGAGAAATCCCAGACCTGGACTTCTCCGGGTCAGGCGATGGCGCTATTTGGAGCTTCGTCTTGGAGCCTGATCTGTGTCGGGCGGCATCGCCTCTTGTCTTCTCGCCGGCCCTCGGTTCGTCTCCTTGCAGGATGAAGCTGTGGTCATGGTGGCTCAGGCGGTGCTGCCTAGACGTCCCGGGGTGGCCTCGGCTTGCGCTGCCCTTCGACTACGGGGGCGGCACACCGGTGTCGTCGCCCCAGTCTCGGCTATCCGATGCCCTTCGACCGTGTTTGGTCTCGGCGGCGCAACGCCCTCGGCTTCGCCGACGGCACACCGGTGTCGTCGCACGGACTCGGCTATCCGACGCCCTTCGATCGTGCCGGTGACGATTCTTGGTGTGCTCTTGTCCGGTCTCCACGTATTCCACTACCTATTCCTGGGGCTACTTGCCTTTGGTGTTGAGGTTCTCACCGGAGATCCTCCTCGGCTGTCGACTTGAGGTACTCAAGGTGGTGTTCTGGTTGCGACTTTGCTTTTGGTCGTGCCTTGTGGTGGTGGATTCGTTTCTGCATCGCCCTTCGACCATGGGGTCGGCACACCGGTGTCGTCGCCCCAGTCTCGGCTATCCGACGCCCTTCGACTGTGCTGGTCTCGGTTTTGCAGGTCCTCGCCCGTCGCTCGCCTTGCCAAGTCGTGGTGGTCGCTCCTTGAGATGCTGTCATCCGGGGGGTTCGGTTGGCTTCGAATGCTAACCTCCCCTTCCCTTTGTGTTTCCCCTGTTTCTAGTTGTTTTCCTTTTCTGTCATTTAATTGTCTTCTTCTCCCTTGTATCCCCTGTAATATCTCTAATCTGATTGTAAGATCATGGGCCTGCCAGGCTACTTTCGATGGAATGCAACAAGCTGTGGGGTTTTTGCCCCCCCGTCAACCTCGAAAAAAAAAACTTCTACATCTACACTACTTAAAAAGGAGGAACGTGTTCCTTATTCTGCCAATACGTCAAACCTCTCGTCGTCGTCGCTCCCTCCCACGAGCGGACGCATATATGGGCCAAGCCCAGCAAGGAAACGTTGTATGTCAACTCTCCTCTTCCTTCACTCCGTTCGAACAGAATTCACATCCAGGATTTCCCTTCCACGCTACGGAACCGCAGCAGATTGATCTCCTGTGGCGCCGACGACCCCTGATGCGCGCCGACGACCTCCTTATGTGCCGACGACCCCTTATCCTCTCTCTCTCCCAGTCTCTCTCCCCACGCGCACCACTCCGCCTCACCGACGATGGCGCCGAGCGCCCCTGCTCCAACGCCGCCCCTCTGACCTGCTGCGTCGCGGCCTCCTACCCACCCTGCCACCTCCCGCATTCCGCGCCATTCTCTCGCGCAGACTCCGCGTCCAGGAGCTACGGCTTCCGCTACGCGGAGCGCTCATGGCGGCCGACATCCCGCTCGGCCCTCCTACCAGGCGCGCCATCTGGCCCAGATTGATCCAGAGGAGGCGGAGCGGGTGATGGGATGGTCAGATCGATCTAGAGGAGGCGGAGCATACGGCTGGTGTCGAGGGAAACGCGTTGCCGGATCGATTTTGGGGTTGCTTGCGTGCGTCCACACCCCTGTTGTGCCTCTCAAACACTCCTGCAGGCTACGTCTCCACAAGGTTTGCTACTTTCCTCTCATCTCCACATGGCACGAAATTTCTAATATTCTATGTGCAGTCATATGCCTTTTTCAAATTGTAAATAGGTGGTTGTCTTGCAGTTTAATTGATGTAAACTTGCTAAATATTTTGTTTGTAGATTTATCCATTGACAAAGCAAATGATTACGAAAAATACCGGTGGGAGTACCGGGAGTACTAGCGCAAATTTAGCTTTGAAGCTCTTAGTTCCTTTTGTGAGTCACTCTAACTTACTCAGATATATAGTATGTGTGACAAGAACCTGAAGGTGAGTGAAACCAATCAATACGTGAGTTAGATCCTCTTCGTGCTAGACACCGGTACTTGGCAGAGAAGAGCAGGAACACTTGTGGCACTGTTGTCATGATTTAAAACATGTATTTTGATTGAAATTATGCCCACTGATGATTGTATATGTAGTTCTGTTGTTGCAGCTTTAGAGGTACCAAGACATCAATAATTTAGATGAGATGACAAGCTTGAAATAAGGTGAGAATTGAAACAATATATTCCTTCCCTGTTATTTATTTTCCTTACTAAAATATCAGTGAGTTTGTAGAGCTCTCTTATGTGTATTGTTGTGTTGGCTGTAAATCTTGCATCAAGAAGTGGGTTCTCTTATGTAATTATCCTTATTTTTTCTTCATATTTTTTCAGATTTTTATCTCAGCGTGTATGAACTGAACTATTGGTTGGATTTCTATTTCGGTAAGTAACTCTGTGAAGTATTTGTGCAGAAAGATACACAACTGAAGCTTTCTTGTGCTTTGCTGCTACCGCATGTGTTAATTTATACATGTATAGTCGCTTATTTTTTAGTGAAATTGATATGTTTATGTTGCTTCTGGTAAGTCTCACCAGTTTGCTCGATGAAGTTTGCACTTATGTTAAATCACTAACCAGTTGTATAAAGTAGAACATGTATACCCAATTACCCAGCGGAAAGCATGGGCCTTTTTTATGTTATTAATAAAAAAGATCCACTATGTTCTAACTTCTAGATCCAATATGGAAGCGATTTCACAACAGATCTACGTATTTTATTTTGGCTTCCACTACTATCAAGTATTCCTTCTGAAATACTTTACAGTGAGCTTGGTAATATATTTTAGCAGCTTGCTGAGATATGACATTAGGGAAATCTTCATTAGACGATAGGTTATCTTGCAGGTAAGTATACAGTAATTTTCGGATTCTTCATTTGAAGTTGGTGATTCAGAGCATCGAGGTGATTAGCCTACTACACTCAGCAAGCGAGGTGATTGCTGGAGTATTAGGCCTATAGAAGTGGCTTGACTCCTTTTTTATTTTCAGCGGATTAATGCCTTCATGGCTACTTCAGTTTGTGGTTCAACCCTTCCAGGTATATCTCATGGTTCCTACAAAATCTTATTGATAGAATCCAGGCTTGCATATTCTTGTGTACTTGTATTATTTTTTATGTGTATCAGTACCCTCTTCTGTACCGGCAACTGCGCTAGAAGATCTGAAACTACAGCTTATACTTGGTTCTCCAGTTGTGAGGTCGTAGCTTGTAGGAGAGAGAGGTAAATACACCGGCACATGAGATGGAAAGATAGGAAGCCAAACAAGCAGCATATAATGCTTTAATTTATGCCCAGTAAATGCCATTGACATTAGCATTATTACTGCAGTTCGTCATTTTGATGGTGCTTAAAATTAGAGTTGCTACTTGCAGTTTTTCCCCCTACATTACCAAAAATTCTTAGATGTTTAATGTAAAGATCTAAGTATATTATACTTCAGTGGAGGGCACTATGGCAGTTAGTCGCCGTCTATAGAGGATTTTCTTGAAGAACAATGTTTGTTCACTTTCCAGGGGGGGGGTCTCGTGGATCATCTCCTTCATGTCCAATTTCTGGGAGAGCACTATGAGCCAGCAGTGTATATCGCATATCGTTGGCAGGTTAGTTGTTATACCCCTAGCTGTAATGAAGTATTTTCTGTAAGGTAAAGTGTTCTTCTCTTCATGATGGCTACTAATTAGAGAGTTCTTGATATTGACCATTCTAATGGTGGCGACTTGTGTACCTGTATATTAATTCATTTGGTAATGTTTTGTATATAAATAGTATGTCGAGAGCAACACAACTAAATTTTAATTAATATCGAGAAAATTTTCCCTTTGAGGCTCACATATTTTTTCCTACAGAAGTTCAAATATTCAGCAGATATCCCCCGAAACTCTATTTGCTGAATAAAAGTAATAAAAAACCTATCCTGATCCCCATTATTTTCTTATGGATAGTAAAAGTACAATGGTTCGTTTGTGTAGAACCAGTTGCATTTTAGAGTGGAGTATGCTCAAGGTGCTCCACTTTTGGTTTTTGCATGTACATGTCAAATTGAGAGTATCAAGAAAAAGATGTAATGTTGTGTATGAAAAATAAGCATTAGCACCACGCCTTTAGTTGGACAATTTGTTAAATTTTCTAGAACAGATCCAAATAGACATGTGATACTATAATTTCCATCAAATTGTTGGCAATTTCATAAAATAAGAAGTAAGAAGCAGAACATACAAAAGGGAATATTGCAGAAATGATTGTGTAACTTGCTTATTAACTGTTCCCCAACAGTCACACTGGTGTATGTATTAATTATTGCATAATGTCATCTGCTTCTACATAGATATGTTCATTTTTCACTAGCAGAAACTCTATTTGATCTGATGGCCGCACTCAGCTTTAATTTAGGGTTCACAAGATTCGGTTGTACACCATTTTTCTCTAATAATTTTTGACATTTGGATAGATTTTTTACGTAGTAGTTACTCAAATGGCTTCCGTGTTTTTTTCTTGGATTGTATTAAAACAGTTCGATAGATTTTTTTACCTCCTGACTGATTGGAGCCCAAATATGTATCTCTCCTCAGGTAAATCATGCCGATGTGTGGCACTGAAACAGATCTACATCAGGTTGATGGAGGATCGGTGTAGTACCAGTTAACCCCACTGGTGATTCATGCTCTTCCTTCAGTTCCCCATGGCAGATGGTAGCGGCATTAACACTATGCGATGATTGCCTAGCACACACTCCAAGTTGTGTTGAAAGGATTTACGGTTGTCAAGAAGTTGTGTTATCACCTACAGAAGGCCATGCAATGCTATTCTCACTCGGCGCCCACAAGTTTGATTCTGCTAATTTCCTTCAAGGTGCTCAGACTGATTGTGGTGAGCGGTTTTTTTGTTTTCCTGTACAGTTTGTACTAGGGATGTACCGAGATGACAATTAAAAGTAAGTACATGATCTTTTAATGTGATATGGCATGTACTTCTTTGTATCCATCGGTAAAATTATTGCACGCTTTGTTTCTTCTGGATTTATTAGGGTTGCCACTCAATTCAAGAATTAGATAACTAGGGAAGATTTTGTAGCATGTTAGCTTCCTATACTTGACACAGTTGGGAATTCATATGCCAAATGTTTAGTTGTAGACCTACTGTCTCAAATCTCCTCAAATATATTATATTATGTTCATCTGGTATAGCTTCAAGATAAGAAAAGAAAATAAGAAAGCCAAGCTATTTATTAAGATTTTACTAGATTTTGGCATATATTAGTATGTTAGTGCATGGATCTTTGGACTTCAGAACAAGAGATATATGTACTTACATAAAAAAGGGCGAATTTCCTCTGTTTCGTCCAACACTTTCTCAAATAACACCATTTTGCCCCCCTCCCCCGCCCTACCAAATCACAGAAGGCGTAAGGAAAAAAAAGACCTACAAGGCATATTGCCACCATACATTGATCACTACTTGTTCACACCTCCAATTCGTCCCAGATATCTCTCCACCTCTACCGCACCCAGCTTTACTAGATAGACGTTTCCTCCGCCCTCCTTCTCCCCAGCCTCAGCTCCGGCGCTCTATTCTCTCCTATGGCCGGGCCACCCTGACATCACCACCGTCCAGTACTGCTCCAGCATGTACCTCCCGCAAAATCCATTGCCGATGGGCCAGCCGACATCGTGGAGTGCGCGGGTCAGGCTATGTGCGGCACCTCCTCCATTGTCTTCCGCGTCCTCAATTTCGCCTCACAGCTCCATTCCTATGCTCCCTTCACCACCGGGTCCTCGTGTCGGGAGGCTGTAGCCGTGCGGATGGAACTGGCCAACGGCGTTGTAGGCACGGGAACGTTGACCACCGCAGGTGCTTCTCGAGGTATGAGAAGTGCCCCAGCCCGGAACCCCCAATCCTATTCTCCCCAATTCTGAAAAAATTGCATCTTCCTTTGTGCAGGTAGCTGCAGGAGGACTGCTGATGGCCGCCGCTGTCCGCGGGATGCATTGGTAGCACAGCGCAGGTGAGACCAATACTTGGATGTTACAAGATCCCGTTACATGGATTGAATATGCGAATGGTTGGTAGGTTGATACTCTCACGATGGCACGTGGTGCATGACGATGAGTTCCTAGGTTGGGTGGTGGCATGCGGTGCATGTTGACGAGTCCTTGTTTTGGGCGGCGCGCGGGAGAATTTGAGGAAGGGGATGGGGTGGTGCCAAAGAATTATAAAATGGGGCGGAACGAGGGGTTGGCGAGCAAGATTGGGGAGGGGTTCTATGTTGGTGGCGCGAAGACGAGGTGCGGATAGAAAGGGGTTGTTCGCTACGATAATTCAATTGTGGTTGGTACGACGAAAGGAATAGATGACTGATGGCTATTGATTTGTCTCTTTGTAGTAATCACCTCTTATAATATTACACTATACAACACTTGTATATAAATTCACAATATCTTCTTTTTTGCGGGTTACACTATCCTTGTTATCATTGTGTATTTAAATATTCTAATATACCCTTTACATGTTCACACGAGGATACATACTCTCATCCTCGTAATAAATACTCTCCAGCTCTTATAAGGATACATCGCTGCCAAAACAATTAGCATCCGCACCACCGGCCTACCGACGGAGTTTTTTACCCTAGCCGTTATTGAAAAATTGCTAAACCCTTTTTATATGTTGAACACAGAAGGCTGCAATTCAGGGTTGTCTCCGGATATTTATGAATATCAAAGTGTTTTTTGATAGTTATGATTGGCCAGAACAAAGGTGTGGGACTTGCCGAGAAGAGTAACGAGAAGATCTAGAACTTAAAACCACGTAGATGCACAACAATGTATATTTTGTTATTGTGTTCGGTATTATCATGATGTAGTACATTATGATATCCCTTATTTATTTTTAAATTTTGTTGTGAATTATATATGCATTAAGAAATAAAATTTGAGTACTCATAGCAACGCACGGGCATTTGTACTAGTGAACACAAAAGGATCATACTGCAAATCAGCACGGGCAGCTACAGCTTCCGCACCAGCAGCCCACCGCTGCCCTCCCCCGCTAGCTCCACCAACGAGCTCTAATCCGTCGATCTCACCGGCTCACCCCACCTCCCGTCACCATCCCGCTTCTCCCTATCTCCACCTAACAGAACTCTA
>NC_061514.1:312056345-312162874 GCF_022539505.1 Lolium rigidum
ACTGACAGGAAATGAATGAAGTGGAAAGGGGCAAAATAAAGAGAAAAAAAGAGTGGAAAGGGGCAAAAAATAAAGAAACAAAAAAAAAACATGACACGCGACTAAAAACTGTTAAATGGACCACCCAGCTGGAGTCTATCGTCACGGATTGCCAAACACTCACAGGTGGCTTGAGATTCGACTGTTGCCAAAAAGAAAATCAGTCAACTGCCAGTTAGCAGAAGTGTTCAAATAAATGAATGATGTTTTCCTACTTAGCTTGCTCCAAAAAAAAAATAGCCTTAATAACCTGTAGCGGCCATCGCTGTATGGAAGTTTCATGGCGAAGTTGGTACAGGGCATACAATCGTTGCAATTCCTTTGTTTGCAAATCCCTCATTTTGTGCATCAGGTTATGAAATCCTACTTTTAGGGCTTCTTGCAATGACATTACCTTGATAACATCCTCACCTCCAGGTTAGTGAGAACATAAACGACAAAACTTTCACATTTTCATTCCTGTTAAGCTAATTCACAATTGCAACTTACCATCAAAGAGGACAATCTGCCTCGCATTAAAACCACAGGAACATATAAGCTAATTGACAATTGCAATTTTATATTAAAGCAGCAAATGTAATTGCCAAAGATAAGATAGCTGGTTTCATTACATCTCCATCACTAAAGATTAACAGGAGAAGAAGCAGCAGCCCTAAGAGCCACTTTCAATTTAGACGGATTACACACGAGATGCTACTACACCTTTGATGTCTCTCATACAAAGGTCACATTTTCATAAGCTAATTCACAATTGCAATTTACCATCAAAGAGGACAATCTGCCTCGCATTAAAACCACAGGAACATATAAGCTAATTGACAATTGCAATTTATATTAATAAAGCAGCGAATGTAATTGCCAAAGATAAGATAGCTGGTTTCATTACATCTCCATAACTAAAGATTAACAAGAGAAGAAGAAGCAGCCCTAAGAGCCACTTTTAATTTAGACGGATTACACACGAGATGCTACTACAACTTTGATGTCTCTCACACAGAGGTCACATGCATGCAGTAAATTATTTAGCCACCTTATAATTGCTTACCATCAAACACAAGGATCTGGCGTAGTTCCCTTTCTACACCTCCTCCTCATCGGTGACCTCATATTCCTTCTCAGCATACCCGTTGACGCGGTGATCCTTGAGGATCCTCTCGTGCTCTTTACACTCAGCCTCTTGCATAGAGGCCAACATGTCTAGACCCTCCCTGACCAAGGAACAGAAAATGGTATCCCTGGGCTTGTAGGGCCGGGGAGGGGGGTGCTCCTTCATGTACTCGATGTGCTCCTCGCTCACAGTAACCATCACCTTCTTCCTCCTCTTCCCGCCCTCCGCAGCAGCCTTGGGCATGGGATTCTTCGCCTTCACCTTCTCCACTTCGTCGAGCTCGAGACTCTTGAGCATCGAAGGGATACTACTCACCTTGACCTTGTCCGGCTTCTCTGATCCCCACTTGGTCCTCTCTTCCTCAGAATACGGATCAATGCCGCGCTCCGGCAGTATCAGACTGCTCCCCCTTTCCGGAGGTAGCATCCGACGTACACAGCACATGTTGGCCGGGATCATGATCTCCTCGCTTTCCAGCAGTATCGAATCTGAGCACCATAGGTCGTCCAGCATCATGTCAACGCTCTCGCTTTCCAGCAGCGTCATATCTGAACAGCACATCTTGACCGGCATCGGCTCAACGCTACCGCTTTCCGGCAGCACCAGGCCTGAACGCCACGGCTCGACCTTGATCATCTTCCCCTTCGCACTGTCGCTATCCGGCAGCATCATATCTGAACGACATAGTGTGGTCACGTTCTCCATCCCTCCCGGAACCGCTCAAGCTCTAGATCTGGATTGCGAGGATGCGGCGGCGGACCAAGGAAGCATGAAACGGGGCTCTCTGTACTACTTACGATTACTGGTTTTTTAGTATTGGGAAAATATACTAAATAATTGTCTCCCTCCTTAATTCATAGGAAGGCCAAGGACCTTTTTGGAACCAATCCATGATAACGTGATCTTGTCCTAATCGTAAGCCTTCCAATGAGCCACGCAAAATAGAGCAGGGTCGTGAAGGGTCTTTCCATCTCTGTTTTTTTCTTTGTTCGAGATGCAATTGCTAACAATATCGGTTGAACTTATAAGAGCAGGTCTAACAGACCCCTTAAAAGGCCCAACCCCGTAAAATAACCGCTGATATACGGGGTAGAGCTCTACCCGGCCGTCTAGCAGACCCCGTAAAACAGGCCCACCCATCAAATTTTTACAGTTTCGGCTAAGGGGTGGCTTCTGGCCCCTTATTTGTACGGGGCGGCAGGCTGAATACAGGGCCAACCCCTCACTGGTGGCGCGCTGAACTTTCAGAAAATCACAACTTGTGCCAGGCTCGCCGGATCAAGCTCCCGCACCACCAGCACGCGACGCCGCCGCCTTGGCCTTCTCCGCCTCCGCGTTCGTCTGGGCGAGCTGGGCCTTCGCTCGTGCTCGCGCGTGGGCCGGCCGGAGAGCAGCCACGCCTGCAGCGCGTCCGTGTGGCCTTTGTGCTCGTGCTCGTGCGTCGGTCGGCCGGAGAGCAGCCACGCCCGCAAAGCGTCCGCGTTGGCCTGCCTGCTCGTGCTCGCGCGTCGGCCGGCCGAAGGGCAGCCACGCCCGCAGCGCGTCCGCGTTGGCCTGCCTGGCCTTCGTGCTCGTGCTCGCGCGTCGGCCGGCCGGAGAGCAGCCACGCCCCCATGCCAAATTGGCAAGCAATAGCCATGCCGTACGCACATGCGTAGCAAATACGCAGCATAGACGGCGCGCGGAGAAGCTTCTCACATGTTTTTTCTTCTCTGCTTGACGATGGCTGCTCCTCTACACTTCTCGTGCTCGTGCGCCCTCAGCTTGTCGCCGGGGCAGCTTAGCGCGACGGGCGCCGTGGCGGGCAGGAGCGGCCGGCCCACGGTCGGCGGCGGCGGGCAGGGGCGGCGGCCGGCCGAGGCGGGGCAGGATCTGGGGCAGGGGCAGAGGCAGTGGCTGGAGGAGGAAGAAGAGGAAAAAAAGAAAAAAGAATTGATTTGGTATATTCATTTGGTATATTCTAGGAATATACCCTTTTACAGTTTAGTGATACGGGGTCTGCTAGCTCGTCTGATTTTTCGGCCGGCAAAAAGAGAATACAGGGCCCTCTACTCGCGTTTTAAGGGGCGAAAAAATACGGGGCCTGTTAGACATGCTCTAAGATACAAGATCAGAGAAGGATCATACTTATTTGAAGCATGAAACTAAGGGCATGTTCATGCCAAAGGAATTTTGCAGTATAAGTAGAGGAATAGAAACCATGCAAAAGATTTCCAAACTTGCGTTCGGTGTCAGGATTTAGGGCATCTCCAACGCGGCCGCGCCCGCGCGTCCGGATGGGTCCAGCCGGACAAATACGCGGCCCAACGCAGCGACGCACCGCAAATGCGGATGGCCGCGGCGTCCGAAACGACACAAACCCGGCCCAAATCTGGACCAGGTTTGCGTGACCGCGGGTCCGCGTGGTTGGCCCAGCTATCGGTGCCCCAGTCCTATTAAATGTGGACTGGGGGAGGGGGCTGTCCCTATCCAGTCCCCACTCTCCACTCCGGCCACATGCACGCACGAGCTTCCGCGCCGCCATGCCTCCGAAGCGGGAGTTCCTGCCGTCCGCCAACGACCACGAGGCCGACAGCAGCCGGCGAATCGCGCCGGCGGCGTTCGAGATGGGGCCGCCGGCACCTCCCATCCGCGAACGGATCTACGTCACCGTAGCGGTGGCGCAGATGTTATGGGATGCCGGCATCCCAATGCCGTGGGGGGACGTGCACCTCCCCCACGGCTGGCACCTGAGCCCAGATCGGGCTCCGGCCGCGCCCGTGATACGTCTCCGACGTATCGATAATTTCTTATGTTCCATGCCACATTATTGATGATATCTACATGTTTTATACACATTATATGTCGTATTTATGCATTTTCCGGTACTAACCTATTAACGAGATGCCGAAGAGCCGATTCTTTGTTTCTGCTCGTTTTTGGTTACGTAAATCCTACAAAGGAAATATTCTCGGAATTGGACGAAATCAACGCCCAGGGTCCTATTTTTCCACGAAGCTTCCAGAAGACCGAAGAGGGAACGAAGTGGGGCCACGAGGCGACGACACGCTAGGGCGGCGCGGCCCAGGTGCTGGCCGCGTGGCCCTGTTGTGTCGCCACCTCGTGTGGCCCCCCGCGTTGCCCTTCCGCCTACTTAAAGCCTTCGTCGCGAAACCCCCAGTACCGAGAGCCACGATACGGAAAACCTTACTGAGACGCCGCCGCCGCCAATCCCATCTCGGGGGATTCGGGAGATCGCCTCCGGCACCCTGCCGGAGAGGGGAATCATCTCCTGGAGGACTCTTCATCGCCATGATCGCCTACGGATTGATGTGTGAGTAGTTCACCCCTGAACTATGGGTCCATAGCAGTAGCTAGATGGTCGTCTTCTCCTTATGTGCTTCATTGTTGGATCTTGTGAGCTGCCTAACATGATCAAGATCATCTATCTGTAATTCTATATGTTGTGTTTGTCGGGATCCGATGGATAGAGAATACTATGTTATGGTGATTATCAATCTATTACCTATGTGTTGTTTATGATCTTGCATGCTCTCCGTTATTAGTAGAGGCTCTGGCCAAGTTTTTGCTCTTAACTCCAAGAGGGAGTATTTATGCTCGATAGTGGGTTCATGCCTCCATTAAATGCGGGACGGTGACGAGAAAGTTCTAAGGTTGTGGATGTCTTGTTGCCACTAGGGATAAAACATTGATGCTATGTCCGAGGATGTAGTTATTGATTACATTACGCACCATACTTAATGCAATTGTCTCGTTGTTTGCAACTTAATACTGGAAGGGGTTCGGATGATAACTCTGAAGGTGGACTTTTTAGGTATAGATGCATGCTTGGATAGCGGTCTATGTACTTTGTCGTAATGCCCAATTAAATCTCACTATATTTATCATATCATGTATGTGCATTGTCATGCCCTCTCTATTTGTCAATTGCCCGATCGTAATTTGTTCACCCAACATGCTATTTATCTTATGGGAGAGACACCTCTAGTGAACTGTGGACCCCGGTCCATTCTTTTACATTAAATACAATCTATCGCAATACTTGTTCTACTGTTTTCTCGCAAACAATCATCATCCACACTATACATCTAATCCTTTGTTACAGCAAGCCGGTGAGATTAACAATCTCACTCGTTTCGTTGGGGCAAAGTACTTTGGTTGTGTTGTGCGGGTTCCACGTTGGCGCCGGAATCCCTGGTGTTGCGCCGCACTACATCCCGCCGCCATCAACCTTCGACGTGCTTCTTGACTCCTCTTCGGTTCGATAAACCTTGGTTTCTTACTGAGGGAAACTTGTTGCTGTACGCATCACACCTTCCACTTGGGGTTCCCAACGAGCGTGTGCTTTACGCGTCATCAAGCTAAATTTCTGGCGCCGTTGCCGGGGAGATCAAGACACGCTGCAAGGGGAGTCTCCACAATCCAATATCTTTACTTTGTTTTTGTCTTGCTTTATTTTATTTACTACTTTGTTTGCTGCACTTAAACAAAACACAAAAAAATTAGTTGCTAGCTTTACTTTATTTACTTGTCTTGTTCTCTATATCAAAAACACAAAAAATTTAGTTACTTGCATTTTACTTTTGCTACCATGTCTAGTTCTGCACCTGTTACTTCTTCACCTGAGGAATTAGTCTTCACTTTTAAGCAAGGGGATGAGGAGAGTTTTAAAGATGCTTGGTCCAGAATTTTTACTTCTTATCGTAAAGCTGAACCTCAAATGACTCTAAGTTTGCTCCTTAGTAATTTTTATTTTGGTCTTATGATTCGCTATAGATATGCCTTGGATGCTGTAGTGGGAGGAGATTTCCTTCATTGCAATGGGGGATCAAGCTTTTAATGCCATAAAGAAGTTGATTGCATCACATGATTCAGCTAATAACTTTGATTCAGCCCTTATTAGCATTTATAATAGATTAAACACTCTTGAGACAAGTGCATCTCGCTTGAATGAAAATTATAGACATGTTCGTAACCGTCTTGATCAAGTTTTAGTGAACTCTGAACCTTCATTATGGGATCCTACTATTAAAATTGTTATCGGTGACCAAACTCTTCATGCTAATTGTGATATTATGTCTGAATTTTGCTTAATGCCTAAGAGTATTCATGAATCTTTGAAACTTTGGGGATTCGTTGAAGGGGGAGAAGGAATAACTCTTATTGATAACTCTGTTATAATTCCTAAAGGAATAGTTGTGGGTGTGCATACAACCGTTCTTGGGAGAACAATATCCGTTGATTATCTTGTTATTGAATGTGCAGGAACAGGACAAATCACACTCGGAAGATCCCTGCTGAAACTATTGGGAGCCGTTATAGATATGGGAGAAGGCACCCTAAAATTCACCTCTACACCCGGGGGTAGACATATATTCCCTAAATCAAAGAGTAAGAAAAAGAACAATAAAGGTAAGGGTAAAGCCCAAGGTAATGCCGATGCTTCATCTCTTGATAATACTTGATTTACACTTTCTGCGCCTAGCTGAAAGGCGTTAAAGAAAAGCGCTTATGGGAGACAACTCATGTTTCTACTACAGTACTTTGTTTTATATTTGAGTCTTGGAAGTTGTTTACTACTGTAGCAACCTCTCCTTATCATGTTTTTGTGCCAAGTAAAGTCTCTATGGTAAAGTTGATGCTAGATTTGGATTGCTGCACAGAAACAACATTGCTGTCTGTCACGAATTCGCGCAGAAGTCTCCGTAAAAAAATCAAAAAAATCTGCAAATTTACGTGCGTGATCCTCAGATATGTACGCAACTTTCATTAGATTTGAGTTTTTCCGTTTGAGCAAGTTAAGTGCCCCTTCCAGGTTCGTCTTTACGGACTGTTCTGTTTTTGACAGATTCTGCCTTTTATTTCGCATTGCCTCTTTTGCTATGTTGGATGAATTTCTTTGATCCATTAATGTTCAGTAGCTTTGTGCAATGTCCAGAAGTGTTAAGAATGATTGTGTCACCTCTGAACATGTGGATTTTTATTGTGCACTAACCCTCTAATGAGTTTGCTTGAAGTTTGGTGTGAAGGAAGTTTTCAAGGGTCAAGAGAGGAGTATGATATACTATGATCAAGAGGAGTGAAAGCTCTAAGCTTGGGGATGCCCGGTGGTTCACCCCTGCATATTTTAAGAAGACTCAAGCGTCTAAGCTTGGGGATGCCCAAGGCATCCCCTTCTTCATCGACAACATCATCGGGTTCCACCCACGAAACTATATTTTTATTCGAGTCACATCTTATGTACTTTGCTTGGAGCGTCTGTTTGTTTTTGTTTTTGTTTTTGTTTGAATAAAATGGATCCTAGCATTCATTGTGTGGGAGAGAGACACGCTCCGTTGTTGCATATGGACAAATATGTCCTTAGGCTTTACTCATAGTATTCATGGCGAAGGTTGAATCTTCTTCGTTAAATTGTTATATGGTTGGAATCGGGAAATGCTACATGTAGTAATTCTAAAATGTCTTGAATAATTTGATACTTGGCAATTGTTGTTCTCATGTTTAAGCTCTTGCATCATATACTTTGCACCTATTAATGAAGAAACACATAGAGCTTGCTAAAATTTGGTTTGCATATTTGGTCTCTCTAAAGTCTAGATAATTTCTAGTATTGAGTTTTGAACAACAAGGAAGACGGTGTAGAGTCTTATAATGTTGACAATATATCTTTTATGTGAGTTTTGCTGCACCGGTTCATCCTTGTGTTTGTTTTAAATAAACCTTGCTAGCCTAAACCTTGTATCGAGAGGGAATACTTCTCATGCATCCAAAATCCTTGAGCCAACCACTATGCCATTTGTGTCAACCATACCTACCTACTACATGGTATTTCTCTGTCATTCCAAAGTAAATTGCTTGAGTGCTACCTTTAAATTTCCATCATTCGCCTTTGCAATATATAGCTCATGGGACAAAATAGCCTTAAAAACTATTGTGGTATTGAATATGTACTTATGCACTTTATCTCTTATTAAGTTGTTTGTTGTGCGATAACCATGTTCCTGGGGACGCCATCAACTCTTTGTTGAATATCATGTGAGTTGCTATGCATGTTCGTCTTGTCTGTGTTATCACCAGAATTTGACCGAGTCAGAGGTGGGCCGCGATCAAGATGGGCTTGAAGAATATACATGGAAGAAATACGTGAATCGGCCTGTTATGCAAAGTTTGGGCTAGTTTGCCCGTGTATACGTAATATAGTAGGATACGTGTCGGTTAGTTAGAGTTTGTCTCGTGCACGGTGGGGATTATTCCCACGCTAGAAAGTCTACGGACTATAAATATGTATCTAGGGTTTATGAAATAAACAACAATCACGTTCACCACAAACCAATCTAGGCGCATCGCCAACTCCCTTGTCTCGAGGGTTTCTTCCGGGTAAGCATCATGCTGCCTAGATCGCATCTTGCGATCTAGGCAGTACAAGTTTATTCGTCGTTCATGCGTTGCTCGTACTGAAGCTTTTTTGATGGCGAGCAACGTAGTTATCTTAGATGTGTTAGGGTTATCATTGCGTTTCGTATCATATGCTATTGTCGTGCAACCCTTAGACATCTAGCCGCCCTTACGCCTATCTTAGGCGTAGGGGCGGCACCCCGCTTGATCATTATTTGGTAGATCCGATCCGTTATGGTTGCTCCTTGTTCTTCAAGGATTAGTTTAATATCTGCATAGTTAGGCCTTACAAAGGGTTGGAGGATCCGGCGGCGCGTAGGGTGTAGTTTGCTAGCCCTAGACAGGATGTTCCGGGGATCAACCTCGTGTTGGTTTTTAGGCCCTGTCTAGGATCGGCTTACGATCACCGTGCGCGGCCGCGAGGCCCAATCACGAGTAGGACGTTCCGATTATGCGGTGAAAACCCTAAATCGTCGTAGATCGTTTTAGCTTTATCTTGATCAAGCGGGACCACCATATATTCGTACACCTCGTGCGAATCATGGGTGGATCGGCTCCTTGAGCCGATTCACGGGACAACTCGAGAGCCGATCGAGGCTCGTATTTAATGTTTACGTGTATGCCATGCAGGAAACTAAGCGAGGCATCTCCATCACCTTCCCGACCAGGTATAGGTCGGGTGGCACGCCCTTGCATCGGCATCGGACGTGCGTGCCGGAGTTCTTTGCGGGCCGTCGCTCGGAGGGACCAGGGGCCAGCCGCAGCCCTAAGTTGCTCCCGGCTCTCTGTGTTGCCCGTCGTTGCTCGCCGGTGGGTTTCGACCGCAACACATTCTGGCACGCCCGGTGGGACAATCTTCGACATCAACCACATCGCCATCTACATCTGAGATGGCGGACGGCACTCCAGTCACGTACGAGGATCTGACCGAGGAGCTCAAGAAGAAGTATGACGATGTCAAAGCTCTCCTCGAAGCCGACCTCATCGGCTCTTTTCACAGGACCCGCTCACACGGCATCAGGTGGAGAGGGTTCACACCTGAAGGCGCGCTCGATGGAGTAGACCTGTCCACCCCGTCAGAAGAACGCACTGCGTCCTTGCGTCAGGAGATCAATTTCATGGTAGCTCATTCGCTACACCGCCATTCTGAGAGCCTGGTGAACACTTTGGAGCGCGTCGCTCTTCGGGTGATCCAGGAAATCATGAGGCATCAGTACTCTCCGTCAGGACCAGCTCTCGGGACTTACCAGGGAGAGACACCACTCCAGTCCCGTCCACCGTTGCCATTCGCGTTGGCAGCACCAGAGGTGCCGAATACACCGGCATTCGTCGTCTACAAGATCGGTGGTGACCCTAGTGACTACCAGTTCTTGCACGAGGCGCCTAAGGAGATCCCTCACGGGTACACGTGCACATACGTGCCAGACTGCGGTAACTGGGCGCTCACAAGCCAGGCCGCAACAGCAGGGACTTCTGCAACAGCAGGAGGAACTTCGGGAATGGATCTTGAGAAGCAGACGTGGCTAGCTAAATATGCCACGCCGACAAACCTCCAGAGCTCAGCTCCTGCAGTTGGCTCAGAGCTGGAAAAGCAAGCATGGCTGGCTAAGTATGCCACTCCGGCGAATCTTCAGAGTTTGACTCCTGCAGCCAGCACCGCGGATCAAATCAGTACTATACTGAGAGACCAGTTCGGCATGGTGCCGAAAAGGAGGACAATCGGCTATTCCAAGCCGTACCCCAACGAGTACGAGTTGATCCCGCTACCACCCAAATATCGGCTCCCTGATTTCTCCAAATTTAATGGATCAGATGGTTCCAGCTCCATCGAGCATGTGAGCCGATATTTGGCACAGCTAGGAACGGTCTCAGCATCGGATCCATTACGCGTGAGGTTCTTCGCACAGTCCCTCACAGGATCGGCTTTCGGGTGGTACACTTCGTTGCCACCAGACTCGATCCGGACTTGGAAGCAGTTGGAAGAACAGTTCCACATGCAGTACCACTCAGAGGCTTCCGAGGCCGGCATTGCCGATCTAGCACAAATACGTCAGAAGCGTGGAGAAACTGTGGCAGAATACGTCCAGCGCTTCAGAAATCTTAGGAACCGATGTTATTCGGCTCGTGTGACTGAAAAGGAAGCAGTCGAGTTGGCGGTGGTGGGCCTTGCATCACCAATCAAGGACATGGCCTCCCAAGCAGACTACCCTTCACTAGCGCACATGGTTCAGAAACTGTCGTTATATGAACAGCACCACCCGGACTTGTACCAGGATAAATTCAAGCGTGCGGTAGTCCTGGTTGAGGCAGATGAAGACGAAGGCTCTGCGGGAGATCAAGAAGTAGCAGTGGCTGAATGGACTCGGGGGGCAACCCCCGTGTCCTGCAAATGGGTTAAGCCACCAGGTTCGCCCAAAGGGTTTGATTTTGACGTAACTAAAACTGAGCAAATCTTCGACCTCTTGCTCAAGGAGAAGCAGTTGAAGTTACCCGAAGGCCTCAAAATCCCCACGGTACAGGAGCTGAACGGAAAGCCATACTGCAAATGGCATAACTCGTTCTCCCATGCCACCAACGACTGCAGGGTGTGGCGTCCGCAGATCCAAATGGCGATAGAACAAGGACGTCTGATTTTCAACCGAGTACGCCATGAAGGTCGACACCCACCCCTTCCCCGCCGTTAACATGGTGGAGTGCACTTACCCCGAAGGTTGCCAGCCGGGATTCTCGTTCAACATCAACATGGTAGGACCCGGACACCACTCGGCAAGGATGGAGACGAGGGCAGCTGCTCTCGTAGCAAGGACACAGAGGAGGCCGCTCCACGCGATCGGCTCCGGCACGATGGCAAGCGCTATATCACAGAGGGAGAAGTAAGGAACGTAAGATATCAGCGACCTCTCTCCGATCACCTCCTCAATAAGTACGTGAGTCAATATAGCCAACGCCGACGATCCAGCGACGATGATGATAGAGACCGTCTGGCTAAGGATGCCAGGAGACATCGTCGGCATAATCGCGATGAGGAGGAATACGAGCGCCGTGCCAAGGAAAAATCGAGGGAGCAAGACGACGAGGATAGGCACTGGGACTGCCCCTTCTTCAGACACTGCTGGGATTCAGGAATGAGCCGATTGCCTACAATCGGCAACTGCCCAGAATGTAAACAAAGAGGAAGGATGCGGCTAACGTGTCCGTGTTCAAACGTCTAGGGCCTCTCCCTCTTCGGAACAAGCACGCTGAGTCCCCTCGGGTGGAAGATCTCGAGGATTTGGAAGACGATGAAGAAGAAGAAGACAGGTACCACCGGCCAAGGTGGTGCCACGATGGACTCAGCCGTTCCCAAAAGCGTAGGGTTCGAGCGGCTGCGCGGCTTGGAGGAAGCCGAAAGGTTATATCCGCACACGCTAAGGAAGGCGCGGCACGATGCGGCGCGAAGATCCGGCGAACCCTGGATGAAGAGGGTCGACCACAAAAAATGGAGTGGCGCCCCAAGCAAAGGAAAGCCGATGATGAAACATCGGCTGGCACAAACATGGTGTTCATCCTTCCTACGGAGTTCGGCGCTCCGAGGATTAGACGAGGCACCAGTAGCACAACTTGAGCTGCGGCCCACGGCCGGTTATCTTTGAGAAGCCACGAGAAAGAAGCTACGGACATCCGAAGGCCACTGTACTTGCGAGGTTATATCGATGGGAGGCCTGTCAACAAGATGCCGGTGGACACCGGAGCGGCGATCAACATTATGCCATACTCTATGCTACGTCGGTTGGGACGCTCTAGCTCGGATCTGATCAAGACCAACGTGACATTGAGCGATTTCAACGACCAAGTGTCTGACGCACAAGGTGTTCTGAACGTGGATCTGACCGTAGGAAGGAAAACCATCCCTACGACGTTCTTCATCGTCGATAGCAAGAGCACCTATGCTGTTCTGCTAGGAAGAGATTGGATCCACGCCAACTGTTGCATTCCCTCCACGATGCACCAATGCGTAATACAGTGGGATGGAGATGAGGTAGAGGTCGTCCAGGCCGATGACTCAGCCGAGATTTCAACGGCTGGCATGAACGCTTGGGAAACGAGCGGGTCAAGAGCCACTCTCGGGTATCAATTTGGATGACTGCGAGCGCATCGACGTGACAAAGGGCAGGGTTAGGCTGGTCTTATCCACCGGCCTGACCGTGTAGCAAGAACAAACCGATGAGCAAACGTGGCGAGGCCGATCCTTGGGATCGGCCCCAAGGATCTATGAAGGAACATTACAAAACCTTCATTGAGCGATTCAATATGGAGGCCGATTCCAGCAATCGGCCAAAATTATCCTCACCACATGTTCTGCTTGTGTTCAACATCGATCTACTGGGCAGCGGTTTTACGTCGGCTGATGAGTTAGGAAAAGTCAACATTGGTCCTAGTGGAGCCGACGTGCAAATACAGTGCCTTGACTAACTACAGAGCCGATATCTGCAGTTACCTGACAGATTCGGCTCGGGGGGGCACCTAATCAGATGAACGTGTGCAGATGAACATGTGTGCAGTGAAATGTTGGGGGCCGATAGAAAAATCGGCCAGTAAAAAAAAATCAGCATCACGATATATAGCCGATGCACGGACGTCGACTTTAGAACTAAGAAACAAAGCCGATGCACAGCCATCGACTCTAGTACAATTACACAGGATCTACCTGCTGCGTGTTCAAGACGCGGATTTTCACCAAGTCCAGTTCATCTGTGAGGCCCTCTACTTCCTCGAGGGGGCAAACAATGAGAGCTTCCTCAGCTGCAATGAGCCGATTGCAGCAGTACTGTCAGAAGTCAGCCTGGGCGTGCTAGGCGGCCTATTGCTCGTTAAGCCGTTGGTGACAATATCGACTTTCAACGGAGGAAGAGGCAATCGATGGGGGCAAGTTCGGCTGGTTCGGCATGGTGGCTGTCTCAGAGTTACCTGAGTTCAAAGCCCTTGGTCTGATCTGTGCATCCTCACCAATATTCTCGCCATGACTGAGGCTCGGGGGGCAGCTAGCTTGGTAGATGCTCTGATTTTTAGAAGCCGATTGGAGTATCATCGGCTGATCCTTCGTCGCAACCTTCTTCACAAAATGATGAGTGCTCGCAGAAGAGGATTGCTGGAGCTGGTGGGAGAAATTTAAGGGCTCCCTTGAAAACTCTACATTATCCACCAGATCTCAAGGACATCAGCTGAAGAACTGAAGGATGGTTTGTGAAGGACCGATGCGTTGCTATCGGCTCATTAAGCATTGGCTAAGGGGACAAATCGGTAAAATCAGTATGAGGGGAAATCGGCTAAATTAGCTCAAGGGAAATCGGCAAGATCAAATTGGGGAAAGTTCTTCATTGATAAGCAGGATTTCTTACATGAAGAGCTGATTGCTCTCAAAAGAAAGTACCAGGGGATACATTGCCCCATCTACTACTACTGATCCTATGCTAAAAGGTCCTATCTACGGGCCGTTGCTGCCCTCGTCGTCGCCGTCGTCGCCGCTGTCGGCGCTACTCCCGGCGGGCTCGTCGTCGCTGCTCCAGCGGCCGCCGGCTGGCCCTTCATTGTCCTCATCCTCCTCGTCCGCATCGTCGTCGTCGCTGTCGAAGTCGCTGAGGTTCCCCGGCCAGGGACAGAAGCGCTTGGCCGGCGGCTCGTCGGAGGAGGTGTCATCCTCCTCCTCCTCCTTCTCCTCCTCCTCCTCCTCGGGGGAGGTGAAGTCATCGCAGGAGAAGCGATCGTCATCGCTCTCCTCCTCCGTTTCCCCGTCGGCGAGGAAGCGGAGGTCACTTTCCCCGTCGGTCGAGGACTTGTCGTCCTCAGACCAGACGGAGAAATCATGGCTGGATTCCTCCCCGGCTTCGATGGCGTGGCGGATGTTGGCCGCATGGGCCTCCTCCGGGTTCCACTCCGGCGTCGGCTCGCGGGAAGAGGAGGACTGGGTGGAAAGATCCGATGAAGCAGAGGAGGAAGAAGACATGGTGGCGCAGGAGGGCTTTTGGAGTGCTAATGCGAAGGGGATGTGGAAGCGAACTGTTTGGAGCGGTTAAATAAAAGGGGATATAGTGGAAATTCAATGCCACGGTAGTTTCCGAGGAAGTGATGCTTAACAAAAAAAAAATTGCCAGGTCACGCGGAGAAGTTGAGAAGGCAAGGCATCATGATGAAGGATACTGCGACGGTTCTGCCATGACATGACCCGACGAAGAAAAGCAGAGTGATTTTAGAATTATCAATTCCAAAACCAGGGGGGCATGTGTTATCACCAGAATTTGACCGAGTCAGAGGTGGGCCGCGATCAAGATGGGCTTGAAGAATATACATGGAAGAAATACGTGAATCGGCATGTTATGCAAAGTTTGGGCTAGTTTGCCTGTGTATCTGTAATATAGTAGGATACGTGTCGGTTAGTTAGAGTTTGTCTCGTGCACGGTGGGGATTATTCCCACGTTAGAAAGTCTACGGACTATAAATATGTATCTAGGGTTTATGAAATAAACAACAATCACGTTCACCACAAACCAATCTAGGCGCATCGCCAACTCCCTTGTCTCGAGGGTTTCTTCCGGGTAAGCATCATGCTGCCTAGATCGCATCTTGCGATCTAGGCAGTACAAGTTTATTCGTCGTTCATGCGTTGCTCGTACTGAAGCTTTTTTGATGGCGAGCAACGTAGTTATCTTAGATGTGTTAGGGTTAGCATTGCGCTTCGTATCATATGCTATTGTCGTGCAACCCTTAGACATCTAGCCGCCCTTACGCCTATCTTAGGCGTAGGGGCGACACCCCGCTTGATCATTATTTGGTAGATCCGATCCGTTATTGTTGCTCCTTGTTCTTCAAGGATTAGTTTAATATCTGCATAGTTAGGCCTTACAAAGGGTTGGAGGATCCAGCGGCGCGTAGGGTGTAGTTTGCTAGCCCTAGACAGGATGTTCCGGGATCAACCTCGTGTTGGTTTTTAGGCCCTGTCTAGGATCGGCTTACGATCACCGTGCGCGGCCGCGAGGCCCGATCACGAGTAGGACGTTCCGATTATGCGGTGAAAACCCTAAATCGTCGTAGATCGTTTTAGCTTTATCTTGATCAAGCAGGACCACCATATATTCGTACACCTCGTGCGAATCATGGGTGGATCGGCTCCTTGAGCCGATTCACAGGACAACCTGAGAGCCGATCGAGGCTCGTATTTAATGTTTACGTGTATGCCATGCAGGAAACTAAGCGAGGCATCTCCATCACCTTCCTGACCAGGTATAGGTCAGGTGGCACGCCCTTGCATCAGCATCGGACGTGCGTGCCGGAGTTCTTTGCGGGCCGTCGCTCGGAGGGACCAGGGCCAGCCGCAGCCCTAAGTTGCTCCCGGCTCTCTGTGTTGCCCGTCGTTGCTCGCCGGTGGGTTTCCGACCGCAACGGTCCGAAGTAAGGGCGGTTTTCACAATCAAATGGTTTGAGTATGCATACTGTTAGAGAAGAACATTGGGCCGCTAACTAAAGCCATGAATCATGGTGGAAGTTTCAGTTTGGACATAAAACCTCAATCTCTTATGAGAATATTAACTGTTGTTGAATGCTTAAGCATTAAAAGAGGAGTCCATTATTTGTTGTCTATGTTGTCCCGGTATGGGTGTCTAAGTTGAAGAATGATCAAAAGCGAGAAATCCAATGCGAATTTTCTCCTTAGACCCTTGTACAGGGCGGCATAGAGGTACCCCTTTGTGACACTTGGTTGAAACATATGTTATGCAATGATGATCAGTGTTAACCCAAGCTAATTAGGACAAGGTGCGGGCACTATTAGTATACTATGCATGAGGCTTGCAACTTGTAAGATATAATTTACATGATACATATGCTTTATTACTACCGTTGACAAAATTGCTTCATGTTTTCAAAATAAAAGCTCTAGCACAAATATAGCAATCGATGCTTTCCTCTTTGAAGGACCTTTCTTTTACTTTTATGTTGAGTCAGTTCACCTATCTCTCTCCACCTCAAGAAGCAAACACTTGTGTGAACTGTGCATTGATTCCTACATACTTGCATATTGCACTTGTTATATTACTCTATGTTGACAATATCCATGAGATATACATGTTATAAGTTGAAAGCAACCGCTGAAACTTAATCTTCCTTTGTGTTGCTTCAATACCTTTACTTTGATTTATTGCTTTATGAGTTAACTCTTATGCAAAACTTATTGATGCTTGTCTTGAAGTACTATTCATGAAAAGTCTTTGCTTTATGATTCAGTTGTTTACTCATGTCATTACCATTGTTTTGATCGCTGCATTCATTACATATGCTTACAATAGTATGATCAAGGTTATGATGGCATGTCACTCCGTAAATTATCTTTGTTATCGTTTACCTGCTCGGGACGAGCAGAACTAAGCTTGGGGATGCTGATACGTCTCCGACGTATCGATAATTTCTTATGTTCCATGCCACATTATTGATGATATCTACATGTTTTATACACATTATATGTCATATTTATGCATTTTTCGGCACTAACCTATTAACGAGATGCCGAAGAGCCAGTTGCTGTTTTCTGCTGTTTTTGGTTTCAGAAATCCTACAAAGGAAATATTCTCGGAATTGGACGAAATCAACGCCCAGGGTCCTATTTTTCCACGAAGCTTCTAGAAGACCGAAGAGGGAACGAAGTGGGGCCACGAGGCGACGACACGCTAGGGCGGCGCGGCCCAGGTGCTGGCCGCGCGGCCCTGTTGTGTCGCCACCTCGTGTGGCCCCCCGCGTTGCCCTTCCGCCTACTTAAAGCCTTCGTCGCGAAACCCCCAGACCGAGAGCCACGATACGGAAAACCTTACCGAGCCGCCGCCGCCGCCAATCCCATCTCGGGGATTCAGGAGATCGCCTCCGGCACCCTGCCGGAGAGGGGAATCATCTCCCGGAGGACTCTTCATCGCCATGATCGCCTCCGGATTGATGTGTGAGTAGTTCACCCCTGGACTATGGGTCCATAGCAGTAGCTAGATGGTCGTCTTCTCCTTATGTGCTTCATTGTTGGATCTTGTGAGCTGCCTAACATGATCAAGATCATATATCTGTAATTCTATATGTTGTGTTTGTCGGGATCCGATGGATAGAGAATACTATGTTATGGTGATTATCAATCTATTACCTATGTGTTGTTTATGATCTTGCATGCTCTCCGTTATTAGTAGAGGCTCTGGCCAAGTTTTTGCTCTTAACTCCAAGAGGGAGTATTTATGCTCGATAGTGGGTTCATGCCTCCATTAAATCTAGGACAGTGACAGAAAGTTCTAAGGTTGTGGATGTGCCGTTGCCACTAGGGATAAAACATTGATGCTATGTCCGAGGATGTAGTTATTGATTACATTACGCACCATACTTATTGCAATTGTCTGTTGTTTGCAACTTAATACTGGAAGGGGTTCGGATGATAATCTGAAGGTGGACTTTTTAGGCATAGATGCATGCTGGATAGCGGTCTATGTACTTTGTCGTAATGCCCAATTAAATCTCACTATATTTATCATATCATGTATGTGCATTGTCATGCCCTCTCTATTTGTCAATTGCCCGACTGTAGAGACACCTCTAGTGAACTGTGGACCCCGGTCCATTCTTTTACATTAAATACAATCTACTGCAATACTTGTTCTACTGTTTTCTGCAAACAATCATCATCCTCACTATACATCTAATCCTTTGTTACAGCAAGCCGGTGAGATTGACAACCTCACTGTTTCGTTGGGGCAAAGTACTTTGGTTGTGTTGTGCAGGTTCCACGTTGGCGCCGGAATCCCTGGTGTTGCGCCGCACTACATCCTGCCGCCATCAACCTTCGACGTGCTTCTTGACTCCTACTGGTTCGATAAACCTTGGTTTCTTACTGAGGGAAACTTGCTGCTGTACGCATCACACCTTCCACTTGGGGTTCCCAACGAGCGTGTGCTTTACGCGTCATCAGCCCGCATCGCGGAGATCCGGAGGCGCCGCGCGCAGCTGTCGGCGGACCTCCGGGAGCACCCCGCCTATGGCGACACAAGTCCCAACTGGGACTTGTGGTTCGAGGTGGAGCACGATGCGCGCCGGCGCACGTGCTTCACGTCGGCGACGGCGCGGCCGCGCGCGCAGCCGCGCACGCCTGCTAGGCGGGCTGGCCGCCGCCCCAGCGGCCTCTACATCGACGAGGCCGCAGTGGCGCCCCATCCCCAGGAGGAGGACGACCCCGAGCTGCAGGCGGCGCTCGCGGCGTCCCGCGAGCTCAGCGACCTCGAGGAGCTGGCCAAATGGCCGCACCTCGTCGAGACGCTGCGCGCCTCCGCGCTGGAGGAGATGGCCAAGAAGGCCCAGGAGGACGCCCATGTGGAGGCGTGGGCCTTCCTCGAGATGGCTCGCCGGGAGGAGGAGGCCACGCGCCAGGCGGCGCTCCGGGAGGAGGAGGAGCGCCGGGCCGCGCTCCGGGCGGAGGAGGAGCGCTGGGCCGCGCTCCAGCAGGAGGCGGAGATGCAGGCCGCAGCGGCGGAGCAGCTCCGGAAGAAGTCCGCGTGGAGGGCACGCCTGCGCAGGCCGACGAGCCCTCCGGACCTGCACTCCGCCTGGGAAAGGGCGCAGTGGTCGCCCTGGACGGAGTCCCCGGCGCCCTCCGGCGTGTCCAGCCGGAACAGCGCGTCGCCGCCGGGGGGGCGTCGTCCTCATCGACGGCGATGACGATGAGTATTACTGGGAGTAGTACTGCGCACCGGCGGCCACCGTGCTCCCAAACCCTGGCCTAGGGTTTGCTTTTTTTAGTTTAAAGCCCATATAGGGCTTTCTTTTGTGTAAAAATTGCCCAAAATAGGGCTAAGTTTAATGAACCCCAAGTTTAAATTTACTTTTTTGTTGTTTTCCTTTTTTATTTTCCTTTTTTTTAATTTTGTTACATTTGCGCTGCGTCCGCGCGTTAGACGCAGCGTGCGACCCAAACGGACACGCGGACGTGGCCGCTGTCCGGGTGTCCGCGCGGCCACCCAAATGGCCCAAAACAAACGGCCTAGCGCGTCCGTTTGGGTCGCAGGGTTGGAGATGCCCTTAGCTCCTCAAATTTCAAAGGAAAGGCCCCTCGGCTTCCTCCATTTCCACGGGAAGGAAAGCATCCATTGAAAGCTCATTTCTTGGGCGAAAGTGTTATGTTGTGCTCCAAATTCGTAAAGGAATCTTGGGCCTAGAGGAGCGGAGTCTGAAGTTAGCCCATTTCGACATGACCACATGGACGCTTGGGGGTCGGGGGCAACTTCCCGTATGCAAGTTGACAAGCACCATCCCTTGGTCAACTAGTGGTCTCAAAGTTGACTTTAACTTCTGAAGTGTAAGGAAGCAGACAGTAAGCTAAGAATACTGGAAGAAGGTGGTCGCTCAGCCAAAGCCCTAGTTCAACCAGAACAGTAGGGAAATCGGCTACCAAACTCAGCTAGGAGGAAGCGGGTGGTATTGGTCTGGAATTCAAATCAGCAAATGGAATGAACAATTTCTACGTCTTTAATTTAACAAATTAAACCTAAAATAAAAGTAAGTAAAAAAAAGAGCCAACCTAAAACTTAACTACCCTTTGGCCGTTTAGATCAAAGCGTGCACCCTATAGTTTTGAAGCAGGGGGCAAAGCCCCTCGCGGTACGAATCGTTATATCCATCTTTAAATACATCTTGTAACCGTCGGCTAGGGTTTATCGCTTCATTGAAAACCCATGACATTGTGTGAACACTTTCGATATAGTAACGTTTTGCTAGCTGATGCCTATGATTTTTTTTATATTTTTGTTGGAGAGGTTTTCTCACGTTAAATTTTTGCGTCCCCTACGCGTGTTTTGTTCGTTCTTCGTTTATTTTCTTGTCGCGTTTATAACAAGAAGAAGCAGGAGGCAAACAGTAGGAACCTAAGGTGGACTAGTTGCTTTGCTATATTGGACCCCACTACTCTTATCAGTTTTCCTACGTATTCTCAATCCGGGGACCCCTAGCCCTATGTGAGTTGTACCATCTTTTTTTTTTTTTTTGATAAGAAGTTGTACCATCTTTTGAGTAGTTTGCTACCATTACCATTTTAATATACAGAAGACGTGGCCGCCCCGTTACCTGCCCGGCCCAGAGTACGTACATAGCACAGCCCAGTGCAGAGTAAACCGGCCCAAACCAGAGGAGGCGTGGCCCCGCCGTTTCCCTGCCCACTCCGATCCCTCTAGAACACCAGCCACGCGGCGCCGTGCTTCCGCCATTCCCCCCGCCCCAGCTCGCTCCAGAGTCCAGATTCTCCACTGCTCCCGCAGAAACCCTAGGACGCCGCGCAGCACCTCCGCCGCCTCGCCGTCGCCGTCCACCCCTCGCTCGCATCGCGGGATGGAGCACGACGCGCCCCCGCACCACGCCCACGACGACGGCGCCGTCGACGACTGGGCGCGCGACGACGCGGAGCCCTCCTCCCATGGCCACGACGCGGGGCCCTCCCACGCCCACTGCCCCGAGCCCTCCTGCCGCCTCGGCGCGGATGCGGACGCTGCTGCTCATCCCGCGCCACCGGCAGAAGGTCCGTTGGTTCACTCTCCCCTCTATCTATCTACCTCGTTCTGTCGCGCTCGACTCGGTTGCGTCGTTCTCCTGGTGTTTCGGGGAATTGGCAGCGTTACGCTGGTGGTAGCCGCCGCTGGCTGCGAGGGTACGGATTAAGGGCGATGATGGCTGTGACGAGGACTGCGGGTACTGGCTAAATTTCAGCTATCCCGATTCGGCTTTAGAAGATGCGGAAACAGAACCAAAGTTACCTAATCCTGCTTCAAGTTAGGCCTCTGGCTTAACACTCAGTTCGCTAGTTTATAAGTACATCTGAAGTGTCCCTCTGTCTGTTAGATGATGCCTATGCCAAGGCCTGAGGGCTAGGAAAAGTGGGTTTACTAGGCTGTATACTAGCCCTTGTACGAGAAGCAGTTCTGCTGTCACATAATCTCAGTCGGTTTAGGATGCATAATTTCCCAAATTGGACGTATAATCGCTATTAGGTGGCTCACCAATCGAAGTTGTAGGACCATGCCACTAGAAAACTGAAATTGTGATGAAGTGAAAACTGCTAAGGAGGAACGGAGAGCATATTAGACCTCCGTATGGAGCTGAATGGCCTGCATAATTGGAAACCGGACTGGGTCCATGTTACTCCAATTTATAGTATCATGTCTCCACTGAGTCCATATTTCCCTTGCAATAGAGAAGGCCAAGTGCTGGCCTTACAATCTTTCCAAAGCTATATTTCCTGTGGTCACGCAAGGAAACTGGGGCTATTCTCTTGTACGTGACCAGTCCTGACCACTCTTGTTTGGAAAATAATGTCCTCTTCACCTTCTATCGGTTCTTTCCGGAGCTAGGAGTATGTGATCCTATGCTTATATGAAGCTTAGATTGGTTGCCTATTATCCCCTGGGTGTCGCTGCAAACAACTGTTGCACATCAGACAATAATGTTTATTGAACACTGGCTGCTTAAATGCACAGTAAATATTGTCTTAGCAGTGAATTGAAGTTTTGGTTGGAGAAAGTATTGTACGCTTACTACACTACAGAAAGCTAAAAGAATATTATCACCTTATAAACGCGTCATGTTTCAGCTAGTGACATCCTCTGTGGTGATATGCTGTAAAACACTATTGTCGTAAGTTCCTAACTGCTGTGTTTTAACTTCTAACATGTCATTGGAACTATGTACTGTCAGGTGTCAATGGCATTCAGTCATCACTTCAGGCTATGGAGTTGCAGGCAAATGGTATGGATTAGACCCTTCTTCAGATTGTTAATACAGTTATCGTTAATTTATTATAATGTTGCCAATACTCATTTTTTTAGCTATTTGTATACCTTCTTAAAATGTTAGTTATTTATATATACTTTCTTAATTTTGTGTCTTCATTTCTTGCAATTTTGGCAAATGGCAACGTGCTTTTCTACATGTAATAGTAAGCAATTTTAACCGTTGAATGCAAGTTAGAAGTAACTTTAAGACAATGCCATCACACTATTGTTACTAATTTGTATAAGCTGATGCCAGGTCAACAGATTGAAATAATTGAACCTTTTCTTTCTCATTTAACACAAAGATAACTTTCTCAAGAGGTTGATGATCCAGATGGTTTCTTGTATTTGATTTTGTAATCTTCCTTCCTATGAGATGCCATCGATCACTCCAACAAGTTTTTATAGAATGCTAAGTCATTGTTAGTTCTGCCTCTGAATTATTTCTATGAGTACTGACTCTTAAGCAACGCTGATTTCTTTATCAATCCAGCTGCTGCTCATGAAGATGTTCAAATGGTAGCAGAAGAGGACGAGGAAAAAAAGCGCCATTTGAATGTGGTTTTCATTGGCCATGTTGGTAAGTTAGTTTCTTACTGCCCTTTTTTTAATACTAAATCAGGTGGTAGTAAGACATGTGCATGAATACACTTCTCATATTTTGATTGACCCCATCAACATGGCCATTCCCTTCTCCTGGTAGCAAAAACCCATTAGAGGTTGATGTTCTATTCCCATGTTTCCTTATTGACCGTTTATGTCATAGCATGGTTTTTGGTGATAATGTGTGATGACGATGCCATGTCTCAGGGCTTGCTAAGCTCGTTAATCTTGATAAAAAAATGTTCTTTTTAAAGATTGATTTTCTATTTAATAATGATGATTGTAGAATGGGAACTGTTTTTTCCTGTATTCATGCTTGCTTCTATGGAGATTGTCATTTGTATGTTTTGGCATTATAGATCTTGGTACTAGTTACTGCAATCTTATAGAACAACAGACATGCTCCTTCTATGATAGATACATCCTTAAAAGCTCGTGGAATATTTAGTATGCTTAAATCTTAGATTTCTTTAATATGCACAAGAAGGGGAGGAACTTTATTTTACATGCCAAGAAGACCAAATACAGATCATTATTGGCATTTTTTAACTCGTTAAAATATGGCTGAGTTTAGGGTGTGTTTGGTTCCTGGCCACACTTTGCCAAGCCAAAGTTTGGCAATTTGGCATGTGTTTGATTCTTGCCTCACTTTGAAGTTGCCACACTTTATCCGTATGGCCCACCTGTCATTGATTGAATTTTTTTGCCACACTTGCCAAACTTAGGCTTGGCAAAGTGTGGTTGAGAACCAAACAGCCCCTTCCTTTTTAGTTCCTTTATATATGTCTTGGTCCTTATCACTACCCAATATAAACGGAAAGTTAGAGGTAGAAAATGCAGAAGGTATGCAACCTGATTTTCTTGTAGTCCCTGGGGCACAGTGGAAGCACTTCCCGTGGGGAAAACCACTGTTGTCATCTGCCTGGGTAAACTTGCAGGTCTCAGTGGTATCTTTGTCATCACCTTGTTTTGCTGCAAACTAGAAGAATAGAAAGAAACGTCTAATGTAAATATGTAATGTAATTGGACTGAAGTGCCATGGTTAGGAACTTCTGATTTGGTGTGTTATAGATGGGAGGTGGAAAATCAGCTGATGGTTGCTCTGAGCTTGTTATAATCTGTGCAAGGAACCATTTTCACAGATTTGTCTCAGAAATTGATGTGTTACATTGCATTATTCTGGACACATACACACACATCCTTTGTTTAATATCAGTATTGCTGTGCTGGCTGTTGAGCCTGCTTTGAATACCTAGCTTGAATTGTCTAGCTTGTTCAATCTTCATGTTTCATTGCTTATGGAATAGTACACTAGTTTACTATTTGTTTACTCTCTTTCTTCTGTTATGGTAATTCCATTTCTGTCTCTGCTATTTTTTTATGAATCTACTTAAATTATTTTTTGTTGTTTCATGGCTCCAGATGCTGGAAAGTCGACTGCTGGAGGGCAAATATTGTTCTTGAGTGGTCAAGTAGATGACCGGACCATCCAGAAATATGAAAAAGAAGCAAAGGATAAAAGTCGTGAAAGCTGGTGAGTAGGCCATGAGCAATATTTAGCTTGCGTTTTTTTTTTTTGCAAGGCTAACCCATACATTTTGAACATGAAAGTTATGACTGTTCACTAGTTAATTGGGGATATTCTTTTGTGCATAAGCTTCTTGTTTGTTCCATCTTTCCCCCCTTGAAATCATCCATCGATGCACTCCTTTATATTATATTCTGAACACTTGCAGGTATATGGCTTATATTATGGATACAAATGAGGAAGAGCGACTTAAGGTATCTTGTTCATATGGCTGCTTAATGATCAGTGCGCTAAAGTTCTATAGTTTTGACACTTTCTATTGCATCTGTTCAGGGGAAAACTGTCGAAGTTGGTAGAGCCTACTTTGAGACTGAAAATACAAGATTCACTATTTTGGATGCACCGGTATTTCTTTTTTCATATATTACAGTGTTACTTATAAGCCTTTTGTTTGCTTGCATGACACTCTTCTGGTTCTCTGGATTTATCTGTGGCCGCACCAGCATTGTGATGGCCAGACTATAGTTTGAGCTGTACAAAACTTTAGCTTCTCGTGTTCCTGCTGGATCTATTCTTGTAATGACGAAGGAATCTACATGTTCAACCTGAAAAATGCATAGATTGTTTTTGGGAGCATTTACATATGATTTAAGGTTCTTGAATAATTTATACTACCTCTGTCCACAAAAGGATGTCGAAAGTTTTTCTAATTTCAGATGCATCTAGACACCTTTTAGTGTATAGATACATCTAAATTTGAACAAACCTTCGACATCCTTTTATGGACGGAGGGAGTACTAAATGATATTGAACTTAACAAACACTGTGTTAGATAGGATTGGCATGCCATTAAATTGGGCTTGCATCAGTGCAAGAAAGTAGTCCCAGGATGTCTTGATCTAAATTTAACATTTACGTTACATGCCATTAAATTGGCTTGTGTGAATGCAAAAAGGTTGTCCCAGGACGTTTTGATCTTAATTTAACTTTTAATTACATTATAAAATTATACAAAAGATTGAGCATGAATTCTTATTGCCTTTAGTTAAGGTATCCATTGATCTCAATCCAGTCCTTGTTTAGTGCTGAGATCTTTTGTTAGTTTGTTACCTCATTGTTAGTTACACTTGTGTGACTCCTAAAATCATATGTGGCACAATTTTCTTGGTACAATCACTCCTTTGTTGGCAATTCTACTGTTTTGATTCATCCTTGTACTCTTCTTCTTTTCAATGAAATGAAACGCAAAATCGCAAATGCTTTTTGCGTTTTCCAAAAAAAAAGGCATATAAGTTTAGTCAAAAGTCAAACCCTACTAAGTTTGACCAAATATTTATGGAAAAATATAAACAACTACAATATTGAATAGACATATTGAGAAAATATACTTTATGGTGAATCTATTGATATTGATTTAGTTTTCTAGAAATTGGTCAAACTTAGAAGATGTTGACTTTTGACTGAACTTATATGCCTTATACTTTATGTTGACTTTTGTCATACTTGTTACATGTACTTGTATGACTTACGTCCCGGACCCATGCATATGTTTTTTTCAGACATGAAGTTGCAACTTCTGCTGGCAAATCTGAATTCTTGACCGATGATGCTTTCATCTATTTGCTGTGTGTGACTGGTGTACTTGCAATAGCTGATGAACTGAATTCTTATTTCATGTACAGTATTTGCTTACTTAGATGATCTGAATTTGCAGGGCCATAAAAGTTATGTTCCAAATATGATAAGTGGTGCATCGCAAGCTGACATTGGCGTTCTGGTAACAATTGGGCCCTGGGCATTGTTACTTTCATTTTCTTTGGTCATTTTTCTCACTGACTTCTTTCTTTTCAGGTCATATCTGCTCGAAAAGGTGAATTTGAGACTGGTTATGAAAGAGGAGGGCAAACTCGTGAACATGTACTGCTTGCAAAAACTCTAGGTGTTGCTAAGTTGATAGTTGTCATCAACAAGATGGATGAACCTACGGTACAGTGGTCTAAAGAAAGGTATGCCTGGGGGACATACCTTGTATTATATTTTTCGAATTGAAAGATTCTAATATTGCAGCAGTATAGCTGGAGCAAAATAATCATTTTTTTTTCAGGTATGATGAAATTGAAGGAAAAATGGTTCCATTTCTCAAATCTTCGGGATACAATGTTAAGAAAGGTATTATTCTTGTTTCGGCTTCATCTCAAATAATAAATTTTCATACGCAGTTTGAAGCTGGATTATGTGCAGTTGCTTTCTGTGGTGTTTCCTGTTCAGTGAATTGTGCCTTCAACATCTATGTGTTCATCTGTTGATAGTTTCTCTACATTTTAAATAATTGGATGTTGTAAACTTGTATAGTTGCTTTATTGGCCATTCTAAGTTGATATCTGCATCCTGTTTCTCTCGAAGTGTGATATTATGATTTTGTTGAGTTATAAGGTGCTACATTGTGCTACATTGTGCTTGTGTATATCTTGGTAAGGTGCTGCGGCGATATATAGCCAACTAGATACTATTTCTTATCGTTTCATTGGCTTTGTTATCAGATGTCCAGTTCTTGCCAATATCTGGTCTTTGTGGAGCCAATATGAAGACCAGGATGGATAAAAGCATTTGTAGCTGGTGGGATGGTCCTTGCCTTTTTGAAGTTCTGGACCGTATCGAAGTTCCTTTGCGTGACCCCAGAGGCCCAGTAAGGTTTGAAGGCTATGCACAATTGCACATGCTCCTTTAGCCTTTTCTAGTTTGTATATGTATACTCCATTTGCTGAAAAATGTATGTGATGCTTTGGGTTGACATTTGTATCCAATGTTTAATTTTTTATTGTCAAACACATTGATGATATTCTAGGAAAGATATGTTATATTGTGTAACTATTTTCACTTTTCTTTACAATTGAATGATATTGCCTATTGCATTGTCTATATTGTATGTATTACTGGTCGAAGATAAACATCTTTTTGGTTTCATATAGATAGTATTACACAGCTATTATATATCGCTTTGCTGCTCTCTATAGATAATTTTTATGTGATTCTCTGTTCCAAAACAAATGGCTATTCAAATGAAAAATTGATACAGTTTCTTCTATTATCTTTTTTTATTTGGTTCTAGCCTATGTATAGATTTATTTGTTGTGTTGATCAGATGCCAAACACAAGCTTTACAGTTATATTTGTTAACGATGCAGGATGCCAATAATTGATAAATATAAAGATATGGGCACTGCTGTAATGGGGAAATTAGAGTCTGGGACTATCAGAGAGGGTGACAGTTTGTTGGTTATGCCGAACAGGGTATGTTTATCATATCTCAATGTAACACCCTTTGTCTACCCCTTCGACTTGGGGCTATTGCAATTTAATTTGTATGCAATGTCTCTTGTTGGAGCAGTCAAACGTGAAAGTCATTGGTATAAACTTGGATGAGAAGAAAGTACGGCGTGCTGGACCTGGTGAGAATGTTCGTGTCAAACTGTCTGGAATTGAAGAGGATGATATTATGGCTGGTTTTGTTCTTTCAAGCGTTGGTAAGTACATTCTTCAAGAAAAGTTAATATAGTTTATAGTATCTGTTTGCTAGTTCTCAAGTAGCCGAGAACGAAGTTAGCTCTCAGTCAATTGTTGTGGCCATGCGATTGTTCCTGCCGTGAAGGTTTGTGTTGGACAGTTTGTCTCGTTTTTTCTTGGGTCGGCCTGTTTTCTTGTGTGATTCTGTGTAGTTTGTAGGCTTGTTAGTTATTTAAAAAATCCTTCTTGTTTTTGAAGACATATTCGTGTCAGTGTATCTATTTTTAGAGGCATTAAAGAATATGCAATTGCACAGTACTATGCATTTGCAGTTCAACTTTCCATGTGCAATTGACAGAATAATATGCAATTGCACAAATAGTATATGATTTGCAGTCGATATGAATTTTAACAAAACAAAATCTCCACGTAATCGCATCTGATTATTAACATGTGCAATTGCACCATAATGTGCAATGTACAATTGCACATTAGTATGCAATTTAGTGGGCAATTGCGTGCAATTGCACATTAGTATGTAAATTTTGCGTATTTTTTCTCATGAAGGTATAGAGTATCCAAATGCAAAAATTTATATGAAATTGCACAATACTATGTAAACTGGAGTTGTAAGGTCCAACCTCGTCTGAAATCCAGTAACTAAGAAGAACAAGCCCAATAACTAAAAAATGATTGAAACTGGATTCGCTAAAGTGTACTTGTTGTTGCTAATACATCGTCTGAGATTTAAATAAATCTCTATTGATCGGGAGCTAGGCTGGTCCTTTTAGTATTATCTCGCCATGACATTGAATCCAGCTCCCAGCATGAGTTGGCATGAGGAAAGCACAAACCTAGGGCTGGTGCAGGAAACAATTAGCAGCTTGAGGACAACCTGCATGGCTGGAGTGTATGCTAGGCCCACCAAGGCCATAGAAAGCAACTACAAAAGGCACATGGCAACCTCTAGTATCTACCTTAGATAAAATAATAGTTATGATAGGACTAGGTTGCTTTATCAGGTTAGTTGAGATATGTTAAGGTTCATTGGGGATTAGCTTTCTTACGATTTTTTCTCCACTTCTTGATATGGACAAAACAGATCTCTAGTAGTGTTGTATCCACTCCTAGGTGTGGGTTGGAACTGCTACGAAAGTCATCCCTATAAAAGGTGAGCCGGACAGCATGTAGCCCATAGCCATTAAGCAGTGAGAATTCTTGTAGATGATTCTACCCTCTCCTACTTTATCTCATCATATGACTTGTGGCAGGCCAACCCTTACTCCTTGGGGCACGATGACCCTAGGTCTCCGTGCCCTTAACAAAAGTAGCATGCGGCATAAGTTATTCACTAGCCTCCTCTAGATGTTTTAAAATAGCGTCCTCTTTTTCTTTTTTCGAGAAAACGCAAAAAGCCTTTGCGTTTCATTTCATTGAAAAGAAGGAGGGGAACATATGTTTATCAGTTACAACCCGCGGAAGGGGCAGGGAACAGGCAAAACAAGCAGAAAATCAGTGTACATCCCAGGTGATTGGCAGGACGACGCGCAGGCCTTGTGCCCCAGCTCTTGCCCAGGTGCTTGCCTCATCACGGATCTTGGTGACCACGCCAGGGACGGAGGGGGTTGCGCCATCGAAGACGCAGCCGTTGCGTTCTTTCCAGATCATCCACGGAATGAGAAGCGTCATCAGGCGAGACCCTTGCGCAGGGTTTTGGGCGTTGCTTGCCGAGCTTGGAGCCGCCAGGAGAGTAAGGTGTCATCCTGAGCTGGTGGTCTGCAGGTGGCGCGCAGCCAGGAGAGGATCTCGACCCACACCTGGTGTGCAAAGCTGCAGCCGGTGAAGAGGTGCTGTATCGTTTCCATCTCTTGGTCGCAGAGCAGGCATTTGGCATGGTGCGGTAGACCCCGTCGTTGCAGACGCTCGGCCGTCCAGCATCTGTCCACGTGTGCCAGCCAATGGAAGAATTTGACGCTGTGGGGAGCCCAAGTCTTCCAGGTAAGCTGCCAGGCATCGCAGAGCAGGGATCCATGGAATGTGGCTCTGTAGCAAGAACTAGCTGAGTAGGAACCATTGCTGGTCCACTTCCACACCATGGTGTCGGCCTGGTCAGATAGCTGGACGTGCTCGAGCCTCCTCCAGAGCAACAGATAGTCGCCAATCTCCTCGACGCCCAGGGTGCCATGTATGTCCCGGACCCAGCGGCGGTTTTGCAGGCCTTGAGCGACAGTAGTGGTGCGCCTCCGGTGCTTGGGGATGCAGGCGTATAGGCGCGGCATGATCTCACTGACGGACCTGCCGTCGATCCAACGGTCCTCCCAAAACTGCGTCGAGCGTCCATCGCCGAGGGATATGGTCGTGGAGGCGAAGAAGAGGGCACGCTCCTCGGCGGAAAACTGCAGGTCAAGCCCATGCCACGCCTTAGACGTGTCGGTGCGGCTGAACCAGAGCCACCTTAGGCGCAGCGCAAGGCCGGCCTTGGCCATGTTCTGGACGCCGAGTCCGCCATATTGGATGGGGCGGCAAACCCTGCTCCAATTAACGTGGCAGCTGCCACCGTTTGCTTCCTTACTTCCTGCCCATAGAAAGCCTCTCTGAATCTTCTCGATCTGCTTGATGGTTTTCTTTGGCGGCGCATAGACAAGGAGCTGATGGATGGGAATGGCACATAGCACCGCCCTGACCAGCTTCAGCCTGCCTGACTTGTCCATAAGGTGTGCCTTCCATGCCGGGAGCCGTGCGGCGATGCGGTCCACGAGGGGTTGCAGCTGCGCGCATGTCGGTCTCCTGATCGTCAAGGGGATGCCCAGATAGGTCATAGGCATAGCTGTAATGGGGCAGCCCAGGCCGGCGGTGACCACGGTGGCGTCCTCGTCAGTGCCGTTGATGAGGGCAGCAGAGCTCTTGCCGTAGTTGACCAGGAGGCCGGAGGCGCGTCCAAACAGCAGCAGGATCTCTTTGACGGCAGCTATGTCTTCGCATGAAGGGCGGCAAAAGAGGACGACATCGTCGGCGTAGAGGGAGATCCCTTGGATGTGGCGGCGGGGGTGCAGTTCCCTGAGGATGCCCACTTCGGTGGCGCGCCTGAAGAGCCGGCCCAGCACGTCGACGGCCAGCACGAACAGCTGCGGGGAGAACAGGTCTCCCTGCCGCAGGCCGCGGCGGTGCCATATGGGAGGGCCAGGTTCGCGGCGGCTCCTCTTTTTCTGTCCAAAACATCTTTCTATGACACAGATTTAGGCATTCAACCCGGGTCCTCTTTTTCTGTCCAAAACATCTTCTATGACACAGATTTAGGCATTCATCCAAGGGTTGACTGGGCTGATTTAGCATGTCTTTGGCTTGATAAAGGAAATGAAATGGTTCAGTTGGCTTCTCCTGTAAAAACGATCCAAAAGTGGATTGAAATTCAGTTTTATTACAATACCAATACTAAACTAGCATGAATTTTCTAACTAAACAAGCTATATGGCAACCCAAATTGCGGAAAGGTCTTTTGGCACATGGGCTCCATTGATCCCTTTAAGTTAGAAAATTCAAAAATCATGTTTATAAATTTTGCACTATGGTACCTGTAAATTTTGAAATATTTGTGGAGGTTGTTTACCTGTGTACTCGTGGATCCTTTCTTAATTTGACATATATTTTTATTTTGATAATGCAGCTAATCCTGTTGGCGCTTTCACTGAATTTAATGCTCAACTGCAGATTCTAGAGTTGCTCGATAATGTAAGTATTAATTACTTGATACTTTCAGTTACATAAATAAGATGAAGGAGACTACTACTCACATTTATCGTGTTTTCTTGTGGCATGTTTGCTTATATTGCATAATCTGTATTATATGGATGGGCATCTTACTCTTGTTGGATTTCAATTTGCATGAGAATGTGGGGATACAAATATATTGTTGTTAATATGGAATCAATTTTCTTTAATGAAAATTGGATTGCCATTATCTGTTCAGTACATAGCTTCTGTCATATTTCATACTCCCTCCGTTCCATGAAAAATGTCTGATATTTGTCAAAATTTGAATGTATCTAGCTACTATTTTAGTGTCTGGATGCATCCAAATTTAGACAAATTTCCGACATGTTTCATGAGACGGAGGAGTGCGCTAATGGTATTAGCAACTTTTGTGTCTATTTGTGGGTTATCTTTCAGTGTGCTGTGTGCAATAGCAATGCTACATCTAACATGTCATAGATTTGGTTTAATTTTAGGCTATGTGCTGTGTTCTCTTCCCAATGTTTATTCTTGTAATTAATTTGCATTCTGTGTTTGCAATATTCTAGGCTATTTTCACTGCTGGCTACAAGGCAGTGTTACATATCCACTCTGTCGTTGAGGAGTGTGAGATTGTTGATCTCATAGAGGAAATTGACATGAAGAAAATGAAAGAAACAGATCCAAAGAAAAAGAAGCCAAAGCGGAAGCCTCTTTTTGTGAAGAATGGCGCAGTTGTAGTTTGTCGTATTCAGGTATTAATCCAGACCATCATTAGTGTAGCATAACTTTTCATTTCTTGTAGAACTAATTGTAGTGCTTCATGCAATCAGGTGAATAATTTGATATGCATAGAGAGGTTCTCTGATTCCCCTCAGCTTGGAAGGTTTACTCTACGAACCGAAGGCAAGTGTATAAGCTTTGGAACATATTTTCTTTGCCTTCTAGAGTGAACGCTTGGATTCATTTTTTTAGACGACCGCTATGGATTCATTTTTTTCACATTTCTGAATAATCCTCGGCACTACTATACCACATAGTCTACTGTTGCGAACTTTCTTTAGCTCCCTTTGCCCTTATTTCAGGGGGCACCGACCCCCCGAAGCCGGCCCTGTTTCTATTTTAAATGTTTATTTAATTAAATTTTCATGGCTTGGTGAACTGAAGTTCAGAATAAGGCCTAATATGGAAGATAAGATGTATGATACGGGCATAGGGAGTCAAACCAATTGAGTTTTTGCATCTAATGAAAAACTTTGCGACTTCGAATTATTGTGCTTCTTTTCAATTACCGATCTCCTTTTCTGCAGCACATTTTTAGTGCTCATCCTTTAGAGTATGCTAAATTACTAAAAATTTATTTACCTGTGATATTGCAGGGAAGACTATAGCTGTAGGGAAGGTTGTTGCTCTTCCTCCAGTGGGCCGCACTACATTTTTAGCTTAAGCCAATTTTGACAGAATGATAGGTAGGTGCTTAAGCTCATCTTCTTTTAATAATCTCTGCAGCTAAGATGCATTATCTTCTGTGAGTTGTTTTTATAAAAAAAACACTTTTCACTAGTTCTGATTGCAGGAGAATAAGGCGGCTAATATATTTCGGAAGCAGTGAGATTGATTTGAGTATGATTTTCCGGTCTAGCCCCATCAGTAACTTAGGCATATGTACTAGATCTGGTCACATAGGAATTGAGATGGGGTGCATAATATGTACTGCTCTGGTCACATAGGAATTGAGATGGGGTGCATAATATGTACTAGCTCTGGTCACATAGGAATTGAGATGGGGTGCATAATATGTACTAGCTCTGGCCACTTGTTTGAGAGGTTGTAAAATCAGTGTGGATATAATATATTGTCCTGGCAAGACGCCGCTAAATTTAATACCAATATTACAAAAGATGTCTTACGGTCGATCTCTGTTCCTCTCTCAGTTACCAAGCTCTCAATTTTGATGTATGATACTTGTGCTGGTGATTTAGGGTATGTTTGGTTTAAAGCTGACGTCGGCCTTACCAGAATATTGGTAAGTACGTCATATCTGGCTCAGCTCGCCCGGTTGCAGCGTATTGTTTTCCCCAGCCGTTGGCAAGTTGCGGGCAGAGGATTGGTTTGCCAATTTTTTGGTCATGCCAACAATTTGGTCGGGCTGTTCTTTTTCTTCATGAACCAAACGCACCCTTATACTTTTTGGTGAGCTGTTTTGCTGTATATTGATTTAATTGTGTTTAAAAGATTGGCGTTTTTGATGTGGTGCTCTTATTCTAATTTTTTTATTTTATTTTACAAAACACAATACAAATGTAGACGCTCACACATATCTACATACACTTACCGTACGCGCAACCTACCTCTATAAACACCTTCGAGAGACTAAGTCCAAGAAACTAATTCGATGGTCTTGAGGTTGATGAAATCACCTTGCACACCTTGCTATCGACGGAAAATTTGCCTACCATTGATGAATATTCCGTCTTTTAGTGAAACACTAAATGTCAAATTTAAGATTTGAACTTTGATGAATTTTTTCCGATAATGGAACTCTGGTGAACTAGAGTTCTCACTACCATTCAACCATATGTTAGTACATCTTATCCTAGCTGCCCAAAACGGATAAATATCGGCATTCCCTAAGACAAACAGTTCGTCAAATTTGTAAACATATGTACCCTTGATGAAGCACCTAGCGGTTAATGCGGAAGGTTACCGCGCTAGTCTCTATATATGTTACCCACCCACCTTTTTCTTTCTCGAGCAACTGACCTAGGTTATGTGCAAAACTTATTTTTTCCTTATGCTCAATGAAAGTTGATATTGTCTTGCAGGTACCTGCACACAAAATTGACAAAGTAAAGGGCATGTGTTCATGATAGATGAACACGATCATGAACACATCATCTATCATACTTCCTCCATCTAAAAATAGGTGTCTTAAATTTATCTAGATACGGATGAATCTCTAACTAAAATGCATCTAGATGTATCTAGACAAAAGTGAGATACCTATTTTTAGATGGAATGAGTATATTCATATTGCATCTCTTTATTTGCACATCACCATGGGGAAGAAAGGACAAACAGCCTTCCCGTCCACCGATTTTAGAAGTGAGATTCGAATGCCTATAGTCGAGCCTTGTTGACTATTGGTCCGAAGACCCCATTGCTTCCTTAGCCCATTTGCATCAAATGGGTGGATTCTTGGTGGGGCGTCATGATTCGTAACATCTCGATGAGGCAATGAGCCTGGAAAAGGCCACCTAATTTTGGTCATATGGGACTATAGCTAGGGCAGGAGAAGTAGACACATTTCTAAGGCGCATTTGACATATGTGTAGGTTACGCAGTTACACTTTACATTTGAGCACATTTGTGAGGTGAATTGGTCGCCACAGCCCACAGCGGTGGAAGTAGTGCCCCGTGGGAGTAATTCACATGTAAACTGCTTTCTTCTTCCATGGATGTTCAGTGTCCATCGTGGTGATAATATCAGCAATTTGCGAGGCCGTGATGGTAATTGTACTGGTGGTGTCGTCAGAGGGAAGCCTCAGCTGTGCTGCCAACTGTAACCACCGGTTTCTGAATAGCAATTAGGGATGAAAATAGAGCGAAAAGTTTCCGATTTAGATGGAAATACGGAAAAATAAAATGGAATTTTGCGGAACGGAAACATAATATTTTGGGAGAAAACGAAAATGGAAACGGAAGAACGTTTTTTGCGGAACAGCTCGGAAACGAAATTTCAGTCTCAGGCTAATACAGAATTTCCATTTTAGGATTGTTGTGTATATTTCAATCCAACATGCCCACTATATAACCTTCTCAAGCCCACCTATCCTAAAATTGTTGACCACGTAACCCTGTGTATGTTCGAGAAGGCCCTTCCCCTATTCTGAATACATCGATTAACCTTAGGGAACAAGTTTGTCAGTATGCTAATGGCTAAGAGTTTATTTTTTCATGATTCAAGGGGTCTATTGGTTCTGACAATCATCCATATAATGTTCTGTGTCCACACTGTATTTTGTTTTTATAGATCTGTTCCCATATTTGTTTTCAGTGTTCTTATATTCGTTTCCGCTTTTGGAATAAAAATTATGAAAATAATGTAGCAGCACTTAGTATTGCAAATATTCAGAAGTACCACCTCTTTGTAATTCATGCAGCCCTCTTTCAATCTCAATCCCGGATAGCCCCGGAGATGATGGAATGTACTGTGTAGCCTGGCTGTAGTAGAGTCAGCGAATGCAGAAACAAGGTTGGCTATTTGGCTTGTAGGATTGCTTGTCAGGGTGCAGTTGTGTAGCACAGCTTGGTTATACACTTCTGTTCTACTCCGTACTATGTTTCTACCATCCTGGGTATTCCCCCTGTATTCACGTGAATACCAAGGAATTTGAGCAGTTTATTTTAATACTAGTCATATGGCCCATAGCCCATACATACAATAGGAACAGCCCACTAGGCCAACTCGCTCCGTTCCTATTTCGCTCGCACTAGGCCAACACGAAGTCACCATTCACGAACCCGACAAACACGCAGCGGCGGCGCGGTAGCCCTAGGCGATCGAGGCGGAGCAGGCGAGCGGCGGAGACCGGCGGGAAGTACTCTCACCCGGCCGTCCACCGTGAGGCGGCGGCGGAGGGGAAAAGACGAGGGAGAGAAGTCACCGAGGCGATCGACCGGAGGTACCAATGATGCGCTCGTATAGGAGGCAGAGGAGACGTGTCTCGCAACACGCCCATTGGCTGTCCCAAGAAGAGATACCATACTACGACGAGTCCGACTCGAAATCGATCTCTCGCGCACCAAGTACGGCGGCTGAGGAAGAAGACGAGGAAGAAGAAGAAGAGGAGAAGGGCGACGAAGACGAAGAAGAGGATGAGGAGGTAGAAGAAGAAGAGGACGAGGAGTTGGCTCCTGAATCATCCATGGAGGAAGAGAAGGACTTGTTCGATCGCCACCGTCAGGACTGGGAATTCACATTTAGCCACCCCGGTCTTACCTTCGATGTTTTCAGTGAGTAGTAAGCTGTTGGTGTTCGCTTGCTTTTTCCTTCCTTCTCCTGACACCTGCACTCAATTCGGTTTGTTGATATTGCAGCGTCACTGAGTTCAATGGTATTCACGCACTGCACGCCGAGTTGCCTCCCACATGAGGCCGTTCTCGCCGATTCCCTGCAGATATGCTCCATCAAAGTCGCCAAGATAAAACACCTCGAGTGGCCGCTCCATGTTTATGGCCTGATCGCCGCTCGGGACTACGTGGATCACAAATGCAACATCCTTTTCTACCGTCCAAGGAGCCGGAGCCAAACCCTCACTAAAAATGTACCCCCTTCTTTTTATCTACTCATACTGCATAGTGTCGTTGTCCTAGCTGTTGCCTCTTGCTTTTTGATGTTAGTTAACAACTGACATCCGATGATGATGGTGATGCTTGTCGCAGGATCCGTATTTGCACTTGACTGGCCCACGCCGCGCGCTCTTGGCCATAGATAATGTCCACATAGAAATCCAACTCAGAGTAAAGGGACAGTCTAAGCTCGAAGATAGGCCACTGGTCACCCAAGCCTTCCGCTACTACAATGGCTCCAACCGCGACTGGTTCTACTCCTACCTCTCCAACTACCTCTGCAAAATCCAGCTCTGCTTCGAGCAGCTCAAGCGATCATGTCAGGCCACCGTCTTGGCGGTCCGTGTCACGCGAGGGTCGCCTTTCAAATACGGAGGACAGGTTGTCTGCTGCGCCTCGCCTTACGAGGACAATGACCCCAACAAGGAGATAGTGTTGTTCGATTCAAAGTATGGAGTTATGGATTCCGATGGAACGATGAGTATGGATCCAGATGGTTACCTCGATCTGTCGAGGCGTGTCGTCTCCGTACAGGGAAGGCTCAAGATCTTCATAAATACCTACTCTCGCTCCGGTGCGATACGTGCTAGTGGCCGTGTCTCGTTCAGAGCCAAGGATTGCCAAACAAGTCAGGCTAAATGTTTCCTTCACAAGCGTAGCAAGGCCTCTAGAGGGAATAGTGCGGCCTCTGAAGGCAAAGACCAAGTGAAGATTAATGTTGCTTGGTCTCGCTTTGCTAGAAAAATATCCGCTATTGAGCTAGACTGCTTCGGTGATCTTTTTTGATGCTCGAGCTCGTGAATGTTATGGACCCTTTGGCAGGCATCCATGCCTGCTGAGTAGTACTATACATTAAGCTAGCTGTTATCTTTGTTAAGTGGACCAGTATTTTATCATTTGGACTTGTCCCTTCGTTATCTGAGTGAACCACAATGATGTATGTTTACTACTCCTTGTGTATAACTATACTGTTTTAATCAGCCTTGTGTGTATACCATTTTCTCTTTGGTTTATGCCAATGCTGTCTTCCCCCCTTGAGCTTTGTGTTGCTCGACGTGCGAGGACAGAGTTCATATGTCAGCATGTCGTCAGCTGTATATAAACTCAATTGTTCTTCCCAGCTCAGTACACTTTGGTTCATTCCAGCTTAGTACTAGTTGCTTTACAGCGTCTGTTGCAGTGCCTGTGAAGTAGGAAGGAAAATTTTCTGCACGCTGATAATACAATTTGATAAAATATTGATTGTGTGTAATTAACTAATTACCGCTTAAGCAATTCTCTGATTCTTCGAAAGGTTGAACACGCACGCGCAGCCGCCGCCTCAACCCTAGCCGCCTCTAATTCATCCTTCTCCATAGATCGGTTTTCCCTCCTCCGGTCGTCGCTGGCGTCGGGAGGAGTGGGGAACCTAATGTAATCGTGGAGTTTCCAATAAAAGTATTGTTTTCATTAGATTATGTTATGATTTTTGGTAGCCGTCTTCTTGTTGGTTTCCCCTCAATCGAGATGGCATCGTCTACAATAAGTGATCTTCGACCTTTCATTCGGCGATGAGATCTTCTTCCTGGAGTCAATGGTGGTGTTAAACGATTACAATTCTCTAGGTATGGGCCTTCAAATCTTGCTTCACCAGATCGATTCTGGATCTTTTGTCGTTGTTGCCACGAGGAGGATTATCCTCGCAGTTTTTTGTCCCGGCTGCTACGTCCTCGACAATGGTGATTCGTACTCTCGGCTCTCCATCGACGACGACAAAGCTAGTCGGTTGTTATTCCCGTGTTGGTACTCCTGCCGATGTTGAAAAAACTGCTTTAATGGTTGCGTGCGTGCACGCAGTCTTGGTATTGCGCCTCAAAAAATTATGGGAGAACTTTCGTCGGTATTTACAGGTCTATGATTCGTTATCTATCTTTGGTTGCCTTTAGAAGAGTATAAGCTGGAAGAAGAAATAATTTTAAGACATCGAAGGTTTGTTTCTATCTTTTAGACTTTATTTTGTAATTGTTGGAGTCAGTTCATGTATCTCTACCATGTACTATTTATTACTTATATAAATAAATATATGTGGTATTGATTGTCATAAAAAACTAATTACTGTGTGATGCAATCCTTGACCGCAGTTATTTGGAAACAATGTTATTAAGCCCAGGCCAAAAGAAAAACCACACTTCCACTGTATTTCTGCTCCGATCTTAAAACAGGACCAAGGAAATGATTGCCGATAAGCAGCCATCACAGTGCTCCATGGAGAAAGGACGATAAACATTTAGTCAAATGAAGATGTAATGACTTGGTGGGCCAAGCCTTGACACTTATTTTTTTGCGGGAAAGCCAGGCAATTACCAGCGAAAAAATTAGGTGGATCCTCGACCAGACAATCGACTGAGGTCCACCCTTACTAACTAAAGTATGCACTACAACATTACTCTCCCTCAGGCTATGACTAAATTTTACATGAGCAAAACCTCTAGCTAAGAAAGAACCCGCTTGTTTTCTAAATCGTGTACTTAAGATAAACTAGGTCTTTGAGACAGTAGATGTCCTTGCCTTGGCATGTAAACCTCTAGCTAAGAAAAAACTTTCTAAATTGTACTTAAGATTGACTAGGTTTTTGAGATTGTAGATCTCCTTGCCTTGGCATGCAAGGATCCTCTCTACACATTTTAAAAAACGAGTTTCATAGTCATACCTTATTTTTACTATCGACACATTGCGAGGCTCCAAGTTGCCTAAGAGCTTCCTATACAACCATTTATTTCCATAATAAATGAAATTCAAAACTTCTTTGTGAGCCTTTCCGTTATCCTTGAGATCATGATATTTTTTGAGAATTTTAGACAGAGCTATGCTTTTCGCCAAGAGTTACTTTTGCTAAGAGGTGGGTTTGAGCTGCCCCCAATCGTTGCGAATATGAAAGTTCGGGTTGCGGCACGAGCGGCTGCTGCTGAACGAGCTACTCATGCTCAGGCGGCAACTCGTTAAGATGAAAGTCATGATTGTTCATCAAGGATACTTGGACCCCTGCAAGTGCCATTTTTCCAACTACCTGGCTCCCTCTTCTTTCACTCTTGACTCCACCTAAAGTCGTTGTTCTACTCTCGAACCACCGAACATACTCTTCGATGAGGCACTCCACCAGATGGTACGAAAGGTTCCCTAGCTGTGGTGAATAGGCCCCATTAGAAAATAATGAAGACCGTGATTTCCGTGAGGAGCACGAGAAATAATAGGATAATTCTCCTATGAAAAGAAATCCATGATAAAATTTCACCTATTCTTGAGGGATGTCTCTTGCAAATTAAATAAAAAGGGATAATTCAAAGGAGAAAGGTATTTTAAGCCAAGTTCTACGATCAAGAATAAGCACTTCAAATACGCAACAAAAATAAATTTCTTTAGGTGGTAATCAAAACTATAACTTCATCATGACAAGTTGTTCACTCATAGACTCCTTAACTTGCTAATATTATCAAGGTGGTCGTCGAAATCGGCAACTTGCTGCCATTTCTTCGTACTAACGTGATCAGCTCACTACTTCCATCTGATGCAGCCTAACTGTGAGCATTTGGAGATATATGCTATATTAACATGGCCATTTGCCACAAAAAAAAATTGGTTAGCTGATGCTATTTGATGTTTACATAGGTTCTAATTTAGGCTTGTGTGGTTTTTCGTCTCGGTTTTTCTTATAAAGTGGGCAATATATGTTTTTTGGATCCAGTTTTTCTTATAAACTAGGTCATTTTGTGCATAGCACTCTTTCTATCGAATCGGACGACATATACAACTATCTTTCTGTCTAATTTTTGGGATACCACCTAATATTTGGGATGAATGAGGAATTTTTTCAGTCTTTCTAGGATATAGTGAAGACAGACTTATTGGCATCGTTTGCTGAGCTCCATGTAGGATAGCTGGATCTGTTCCGTATCAACTTCGGTGAAATCATTTTTTTGTTACCAAAATTTATCGATGCGGAACGGATTCAGCAATACCGGCCCATATGCCTACTAAATGTTTGTTTCAAAAAATTTACAAAAGTAGTTACTATCAGACTTAATTTTGTGGCAGATCACATGATGCGTCCTTCTCAGATGGTTTTCATGCAAGGAAAAAACATCTTAGATGGGGTTGTCACTTTGCATGAAACAATCCATGAGATGCACCGTAAAAAGTTGAACGGGGTCATTCTCAAAATCGACTTTGAAAAAACCTATGATAAAGTTAAATGGTCCTTTCTTCAACAAACGCTCCGGATGAAAGGATTTTATGAAGAGTGGCGCGTTTTAATTAATAACTCCATTTTCTGTGGTAGTGTTGCCAATAAAGTCAATGATGAAGTTGGTAAATACTTCCAGACAAACAAAGGGTTGAGGCAAGGTGATCCGCTTTCCTCAATGCTTTTTAACATTGTCGCGGATATATATGCTTGCAATTATAATTGAGCGCGCTAAGTTCGATGGCCAAATTGAAGGTGACGTTCCCCACTTAGTTGATGGAGGCTTATCTATCCTTCAATATGCCGATGATACAATTCTTTTTATGGATCATGATCTGGCAAAGGCACGAAATCTAAAGTTAATTCTTTCAATATTCGAGCATTTGTCAGGTCTTAAGATTAACTTCCATAAAAACGAGTTGTGTTTTGTTTTGGAGACACCATGGACGACGCCAACCTCTATGCCGATTTATTCGGTTATGGGATTTGTTCTTTTCCAATTAGCTATCTTGGTATTCCGATTCATCATCGGAGACTAACACTAGCTGAATGGAGAATAGTTGAAGAACGACTTCAGAAACGGCTTAGTAGTTGGAAAGGAAAGCTATTATCCCATGGTGGAAGACTTGTTCTCATAAATTCAGTACTCACAAATATGGCACTGTATATGATTTCGTTCTTCCAGTTACCCAAAGGAGTCCTGAATAGATTGGATTACTTCGATCAAGATTCTTTTGGCAAGGGGATAGTGAGAAGAAAAAATACCGGTTGACAAAATGGAGTGGTGTATGTCGTCCAAAAGATCAAAGTGGACTTGGCTTTCATGATCTGGAAGTCAAAAACAGGGCATTGGTAGGAAAATGGCTGGCCAGGTTATTGACGGAGGATGGTGTATGGCAACAGTTACTGCGGAAAAAGTATGTAGGCTCAAAGGCGATCTCCCAGGTTATTTGGAAACCGGGTGACTCGCACTTCTGGGCTGGCATCATGGCAACAAAAACACTTTTTCCATTGTTTCCTTCTCCATTAGGTATGGGGCGGAGATACGGTTTTGGGAGGATCGATGGTTGGGAACAACCACTCTTCGTGAACAGTATCCGACCTTGTACAATATTGTTCGTTACAAAGGGGACACCTTGCAGAAGGTGATGGAATCTCCCCCCCCAGTAACATTCAGACGTGATCTTATTGGCCCCCGACTAGATTCTTGGAAAGAACTGCTTTTGCGGTTAGATTCAATACATTTGGCTCCGGGATCCGATGAATTACGATGGAGTCTTACCAAGAATGGTGTATTCTCGGTAGGCTCTATGTACAAAGCCCTTTGCATTCCTACTCAATCGGTTCTAAATAACTAATCCATCTGGAAGATGAAGATACCTCTGAAAACAAAGGTATTTGCATGGTATCTTTGTAGATGTGTGATTCTTACTAAAGATAACCTTGCAAAACGCAACTGACAGGGTTGTAAGAAATGTGTGTTCTATCATAAAGATGAAACAATAAAACACCTTTTCTTCAATTGTCGGGTTGCTAGATCTATATGATCAATCATTCAGATAGGTTCTACCCTGTACCCACCCCGTAGTATTGCTAATGTTTTTGGTAATTGGCTAAATGGGGTGGATTCCAGGTATAAGACGATTATCCGGGTGGGAGCGATTGCAGTTGTATGGTCGCTTTGGCTGTGTAGAAATGACAAGGTTTTTAATGATAAAAATTCTTCTATTATGCAGGTTATCTACATGTGCACCGCTATGCTCCGTTCATGGTCGCCGCTTCAACGCTTCAAGGACCGAGACCTATTTATGGAGGTGTCTACACGGTTGGAGAATACGGTCAAGGAGTTTATTTCCCAACATGGGTGGCTGCATAGCCGTAGGATAGAAGTCAATGGAGCTGGAGATTAGTTGGCTCTTTCCTTTTGTTTTCTTTATCGAATTTTCTCTGTTTGAATGTTGGATCCTTAAACGGATGTGTGCATCTTACCTATGTAGAGGCTAGGTGTAATGCTTGAAACATCGAGTAATAAAACGCCCTTTATCGAGAAAAAATTAAGAGGTGTTTCGATAAGAGAATTTCTTCGGGGACTAGTTTGAATTTAAACAAAAGTAACTAAGCAGTTGGGCCCAAAGCAAGCGTTGAGTGTAGTACCTTTACATTGAACAATTACTATATATTGTGTGTTGGCATAATTTGAGTAACTAAGCAATTAACTTGCGATTCAGCATACAATTTCGCTAGCAAGAAGAGAATTATCTAGGAAGTCTCACCAAAGACGAAATTTGCTATCCAATTGAATACAAGTCAATAATATTGCGCGTAATATCTATGTATCAACAATATTGCACTATTTATCAATAGTATTGTGCTGTGATATTTCCCACCATACATAGGAATAAACTTATTACACTTTTACAACTTAGGAGATTGATTGGCATTTGGAGATTTATATGCTACTAACATGGCCCTTTGCTGGAAAAACACACTTTGCTCGGTGGGCCAGCGCAGACGCACAGCACGTGCACGAAGGCCCATCATTTTTTTTTTTTTTTTTTGGCAACTCGAAGGCCCATCTTGAGATGAAGTATTGCCGCACTCCACCCGGCCGTCTGTCCACTCAATCGCGAATCCAAGGAGCAAAAACAAAATCTGGAGGTGGCGGCGGAGCCAAAAAACGAACGACCGAGAGCAAGTCGCGGAGGAGATCTGAGCTTCGATGGAGATGCCGCAAGTACCAACGTCGCGCTTGCATTGGCGGCCGAGGAGACGGTCCTGTCGACACGCCCATTGGCTGCCCCAAAACGAGGTCCCATATTACGACGACACCGAATCCAAGTCGATCTCCTCCGAATCGAACGCGGAGGAGGAGGAAGAAGAAGAGCGAGACAAAGAGGAGGAAGAAGAAGAAGACCAAAAGAAAGAAGACGAACAGGAGGAGCTGGCTCCTGAATCCTCCATGGAAAAGGAGAAAAACGAATTCGCTCTCCACCGTAAGGGCTGGGAATTCTCATTTAAGCACGGGGATCGTACCTTCAATCTTATCAGTGAGTAACCAACCTGTGGGTTTTCGCTTGCTACTCTCCTTCTCTGGACACTTGCAATCAATTGGGTTTTTTTGCTGTATTGATTCAAAGTAATCTGTCGGGATGTTGATATGCAGCGTCATTGAGTCCAATGGTCTACACACACTGCACGCCGAGCTGCCTCCCAAGAGATGCCGATCTCGTCCCAAGCCTACAGATGTTCTCCATCAAAATCGCCAAGATAAAGCACCTCCAGTGGCCGCTTCATGTCTACGGCACTGTCGCTGCCCGGGACTACGTGGATCAGAAGCGGAACATCATCTTCTTCCGTCCCAGGAGTGAGAGCCAAACACTCACCAAAAATGCAAGTACCTTCTTTCTTTCTATCTATTCATTCATGTCGTATTATTGTTGTTCTGAACTTCTGATTCCCGCCTCTTGCTCTTTGAACAACGACATACAGATAATTGATGATGATGATGATTGTTTCAGGATCCTTATTTGCACTTGACCGGACCGCGCCGCGGGCTCCTGTCCGTCGAGCCTGTACACATCGAAATCCAACTCATGCTAAAGGAGGGACAGTCTTGGCCTGAAGATAGGGAATTAGTCACTCGGGCCTACCGCTATAACAACCCTTCCAACTGTGATTACTTCTTTTTGCACCTTACCAACTACTTGTGCAAAATAGAGATGTGCTTCGAACGGCTCGTCCAGTCACGCCAGGCCACCGTTTTGGCTGTTCGTGTTATGCAAGGGTCGCCTTTTAAATATGGCGGACAAGTTCTGTGTTGCGCCTCGCCCTATGAGGATGATCCATCCAAGATGATTGTGCTGTTTGATTCAAAGTATGGAAATACGAGCCTAGATAACAATGGAACAATGAGTATGGATCCAGATGGTTACCTTGATCTTTCGAGGCGTGTCGTTTCTGTACAAGGAAGGCTCAAGATCTTCATACATACTTATTCTCGCTCCGGTGCTGTACTTGCTACTGGCCGTGTCTCCTTCAGAGCCAAGGATTGTCAGACAAGTCAGGCCAGATGTGTTCTTCACAACCGCCGCAAAGGTACAGACTCTGCAGTTAAGATCACGGTTGCTTGGTCCCGTTTTGCTAGAAAAATATCCAATATCGAGATAGACTGCTTCACAAACTTGTGAATGTTCTGAACCTTCGGGAGGCATCTACGCCGATCAAGGAGTATATATAACTAGCTGTTATCATTGCCATGTGAACCGCTGTTATTATTATATATGGTCGTGTTCCTTCGTATGTGAACCGCTATTATGTATGTTTAATTTGCGATATGTATACTGTTTTCTTTTGTTGTTTTTACTACTGAATACCTTTCTCTTGAAACGGTCCATGTATGCCCTTTAAAATTAGAGGTCAAAGGGTGGTGCAATATATATCACCTGCTGGTTCATTCGTGCTTTGGTTATTTTGCTCCCAGTGCTTAAGGGACATGACAAATGAGCAGCTAGAGTGACTCACACAAATATTTTTTGTCCTATGTATGAAAATTTGATTATACTTACCAGCTCAGGTTTTTTGTTGGGTACATTCCCAGCTCAGTTGCTACACAGCTTTCTGTTTTTTTTAATAAAAAAACTGCTGTAGAGCTTCCTGTAGTAGGAAGGACAGGTATTCTGCATACGGTTATTTCCAGTTGATATAGTCCATAGAAAACGTGTCAGGTATTTAGAAACAATGTTACTTGAGCATAGTTCAAAGGCAAACCAGTTACTGCTAATGTAATCCATATCCAAAGAAATGATTGTCGGTACATATCAGCATGTGTTCCATTGTTCGAAAGTTATGACCATTTAGTAAAAAAACGAAGAGATACAAATATGCCGATTAAAGGACATGTACAAGTTAGAATAATGTATGTGTGTATTAAAAATGTAATGGAGGCAGCTCTTTTCCTATATGATGACGAGGTGCCATAGATGTAAGCTTTTGCTCTCTTTAGAGACCCGTTGCAACCACATCACTTCTTCGTTTGTTTATCAATTTTTTGGCTACAAATTTACTCACAAACACAAGGGGTGACATCCCTACTTATTATCATATTAAATTACAACCATGTCAAATAGCTCGTCAAACTATAAGTGAAATGTGATGATTTGTGGGACAAGCCTTGATGCCTTGGTTCTACCCAGTTCAAATAAATACAGAACAATTAAATGATTAACTAAGTAGGCTTGGGTTCAACCAATCCCTGCAATATTTTTTAGGAAAAAACAATGAAACAAACAGAGGAAACTAAGCACTCCAAATACTTAATAAAACTATGACTTCTTCGTGGGGTAACAGAACTACAACTGTATTGCTTTAATTTGTAGGCTCCAGAACTTGCTAATATCATCGAGGTGGTCGTCAAAATCAACAACTTGCTGCCATTTCTTTGTAGTAACATGATCGATTAAGACCACATTGGTAGATGGTTCTTTGATTGAATAGTTGACAATGGCATACAGATAACCGGTGATAACCGGTGTTGACAATGGCTTGTTTGCCGGATTCATATTTGCACTTGACCGGACCACGCCGCGGGCTCCTGTCCGTCGAGCCTGTATACATTGAAGGAATGCAACTCATGGTAAAGCAGGGACAGTCTTGGCCTGAAGATAGGGTGTTAGTCACTCGAGCCTTCCGGTATAACAATTCTTCCAACAGTGATTGGTGCTATTCCTACCTTACCAACTACTTGTGCAAACTAGAGTTGTGCTTCGAGCAGCTTGAGCGGTCGCGCCAGGCCACCGTCTTGGCTGTTCGTGCTACGCAGGGGTCGCCTTTTAAGTACGGCGGGCAAGTTCTGTGTTGCGCCTCCGCCTTACGAGGACGATGATCCTAACAAGGTGGTCATGTTGTTCGACTCGAAGTTACCTCGGAAGAACAGTGAGGTCGAATTCTGATGGAATGATGAGTATGGATCCGGATGGTTACCTCGATCTGTCGAGGCGTGTCGTTCCGGTGCTGTACTTGCTACCAGCAGTGTCTCCTTCAGAGCCCAGGATTGTCAGACGAGTCAGGCTAGATGTGTTCTTCACAACAGCCGTGAGGGTTCCAAAGGGATGACTTCTAAAGGCGAAGACCAAGTGAAGATTACGGTTGCTTGGTCCCGTTTTACTAGAAAAATATCCAATATCGAGATAGACTGCTTTGTGAACTTGTAAAGACGAGTCAGGCTAGATGTGTTCTTCACAACAGCCGTGAGGGTTCCAAAGGGATGACTTCTAAAGGCGAAGACCAAGTGAAGATTACGGTTGCTTGGTCCCGTTTTACTAGAAAAATATCCAATATCGAGATAGACTGCTTTGTGAACTTGTAAATGGTCTGAACCTTTGGCAGGCATCCATAACCTATGTACTACTAGTATGTATATAACTTAGTTAGCTGCTATCTTTGCCATGTGAACCGCTGTTATCTTTATCTGGACTTGTCCCTACATTATGTTAACCTTATATAAATGTAAGTACTGGTGTAATCAGCCTGATGTGTAATGTTTTCTCCTTTGTTGTGTTTACTACTGATGAATACCTCTCTCTCCAAACGGTTCATTTACCAACTAAGTAAAATCATAGGTCAAAGGAGATTGGTAGTACAATATATCTACTGCTCGTTCATTCTTACTTTGGTTAGTAGTTAAAAAAAACACTATGAATGGAAATTCAGTTATTGTTCCCGGTCGAGTTGCTTTACAGCTTTCTGTAGCTGCATAAGAATGTTGATTTACAGCTTTCTATTTCTGCATAGGAATGATAGTTTGCAGTGCTCAAGCGGAGTAGTACTACGTAAAGGTTGCACATGGAGTAAACGACAGTACATGTGTAATTATCAATTTATGTTTCAATGCAATCCTTGATAACAGGTATTTGGTACGAAGCAGAGATCCAAGCAAAACCAGTCACAGCCAATGTAGTTCTGCCCAGATCTTACCACAGGACAAACGGAAAGGTAGGCTCCATTAATCAAGCCATTCAGTCAAATGAAGTGATACGAAGGCAGCAAATATATCTGCAAACTACAAGGCTCTTTCCCTCGAAGAAAAAAGCCATTACAGGGCACACGGCCATGACAGGACATGTAGATCAATGTAGCTGATTAAAAATGTGATGGAAGTAGCAATTTCCTGCGAGGACGCCATAGATGTTGCTCTATGTTTCAATGCAATCCTTGATAACAGGTATTTGGTACGAAGCAGAGATCCAAGCAAAACCAGTCACAGCCAATGTAGTTCTGCCCAGATCTTACCACAGGACAAACGGAAAGGTAGGCTCCATTAATCAAGCCATTCAGTCAAATGAAGTGATACGAAGGCAGCAAATATATCTGCAAACTACAAGGCTCTTTCCCTCGAAGAAAAAAGCCATTACAGGGCACACGGCCATGACAGGACATGTAGATCAATGTAGCTGATTAAAAATGTGATGGAAGTAGCAATTTCCTGCGAGGACGCCATAGATGTTGCTCTCTTCAAAGACCCCTTGCAACAACAGCTTTCTTCACTTTCAGGAATTTCTTGCTACAGATTTCAGCACAAACACATGTGATTTTCTACTTATTATCATATTAAATTACAAACCATATCAAATAGCATTTCTAGCTATTAAGTGAAATTTAATGATTTGACGGTACAAGATTTGAGACCTTGGTTCTAGACAGTTGAAATAAATATAAAACAACTAAATCACAAAATTGTCTCAACCAAGTAGGTTTGGGTTCAACCAATCCCTGCAAAAAAACAAAAACAAAAACCAATGTAAACAAACCAGACCAAAGCACTCGAAACTATCACTTCTTTGTGGGGTAATAAGAACTGTAACTCCATGGCAAGTTGTTTACTCATAGAATCTTCAACTTGCTAATATCATCGAGGTGGTCGTCAAAATCAACGACTTGCTGCCATTTCTTCGTAGTAACATGATCAGCCAAGACCACGTTGGTAGATGGCTCTTTTAGACTGAGTTGACTACTTCCATCTGATCCAGCCTGACGCCAGCTTTTTGATGAATCCCTGGTGTATAGCTGCACGTGCAATGAAACAATGTGTCATGAATCATGCAAGCTAAAGAAACAGAATGGTGTTGGCGTTTTTACCATGGCTCTTAGCAAGGAAATTCAGTCTCCCAAGTATTCTTTGATAGTTTCATAACTATTGCTAGATATTCAGGGCCTGGTTAGTGGTTCCATAATGAAGGGTGCAATGTGTAACCAAATATCCACAAAGCCTACTAATTTAGTTGAGGATCATAACCTCCAACTGTGGGTTCTATTTGACCTTGATAAACTGATAAATGCTTATGCCACAAATGCACAATGATCAAAATACATCAAACTGGAACTGTAAATAGCACCCTATAGAGAATTAACTATTTGATCCACAGTGGATTATTCAAAATATATGAAGATTGAGAAACCCATTCAAATTATGGAGTGAGCAAGATCTCAGTAATGGTCCCTCTTATACATAAGACTAAAATAATTAGAACTTCTCAACTCAGGAAATTAGAGATATATATGCTACTAAGATGGCCCTTTGCTGAAAAAAAATGCACTTTGCTATGCTTTTCTAATGGTCTACTTATCACTAGATGGCATAAATTATTCGGTAGTTTTGCATTTACTTGCGTGTATCAAAAAATCATAAGGTAATGAAGTACAGAGCGTAACACTGTTATCTGCTGGTAGGTCTAAGTGTATAACACATATGCCCAAACACATTGCTTCTACTCTCACTTTTGCACTTAGGGAGAACAGATTGCACAATGATTCATAAACCCAAACATACTGTTCCTACTCTTGCTTTTGCACTGAAAACTTAAAAAGTAACAGGTCGCATAAAGGACTTTGATGCAGCAGAGGCTGCTTGCTTTCATAACATCAAGAGGCGCATATGATATTTTGCATGTTTGTTCAGAAATTTTTTCAGATCAAATTGTGACAAAAATTAAAACATGTGTTGCTCACAGTGCATAAATGTTCATTGAATATGTAATGTTTGTGTTAATGCTTAGGTAACTCACTGACTTGTGAGATGGTAAGTGGTTATTCCATGGAGGCAATGGATAGATTATTTTAAATTTATAATTCTACAATAATTTAGAAAACACATGCTTAGCTAGCATATAGGAAGTCCAAACATTATAAAACCCTTTGCTCATCTCAATAAGGCCCTAAGCAAAGGCAGATGTAATGGTAACTTTCTCTTTCCATAGCCACTGCCACAACTAGTTAACAGCACGTAAATGGAGGAGAAAGGGTTAGGGAGAAAAAACAATGCTCATACTTGAGCATTCCTCATTCGTCCTACATATGATTAGGCGGGTTTTTGGACGAGATGGTTTCTTTGGGAATTATTTCAATTCAAACAAAATAACAGAGCATTGGGTGTAGTACCCAAATTCAGCGCATCAAAACAAGCCCCGACTGTAGTACCTAGTGGAAAATTATATTCACTGTTGGCATAATTTGAATAGTTTATAGTTAAGTAATTAGCTTGCAAGACAGCATACAATTTCTCTAACAAGGAGTGAATTATCTAGCTTAGCTCTCACCAAACTTACTTTCCAATAAAGACAAGTCAACAATACCGCACTGCAAGATCTACTCCATCACTTGGTAGAAGTCAACATCTGCGAGGCAGGAGCAGGCTTGAATCCAACTGCAAGGCTGCCAAGACGAGGGCTCCTTCTGAGGCTGCAAACTGAAACTGGTACACCATGCCGTTTGCGACATGGACAAGTTACGACTGATGAGAACACCCTGTCTGTTACAAAAACGATTGAAAGCATAGGGCTGAGCTTCAGGGGATGGAGCAACTGAACCAGAACGCTAAGCTGGACCAGAAATAGCCAGAGGATCAAAGGCTAAATTCTTGGTGATCTTGTTGGCTTCAGGTAAGTGACTCTGCATCTTCACAGTATCAGCAAGTTTCTACAAACTGATCCACCAGAAATCTTGTGTTCTCTGTACTGATTTGCATTAGTGGACCTCCAGATATGTTAACCAGCATGTCCTAAAGCGTGGACAAACTGCTCCCAAAATTATCTGGGGTAAAAGTCTTGCACAGAGAGATGATGGTATTGGCTGGTGTAGAGCCCGCAAGGAGAGTCATGAAATGTCAAGGAGGTGTCTGCTTAGTCCAGGAAGGAGAGCCACAGCCACATAGGGCAGCCCACACTGCTTGAATTCCTCGATAATGGAAGCAACCTGATTTGTGGAATATCCAGCATGCTCCAGATCCTTAGCAGTAACAGATAGATTAATAGGCAGCTTTGGCGTCCAGGGAGGAGATCCAAGAACAAGCTTTCCCGAGCGCTTGAAAGCTTCCAAAGTGGCCAGAATTTCCAGTTCAGTATAGCCTGCAGTTTTAAGATCCTTGGCAGCTTCAGCAACGTACATTGGTTCAGCAAACTAATCAGCAAAAGCAAACATATTATCTGGATCATCTTCAGCAGGCGGAGAGGGACCATGGACAGAGACATGTCCACCTGAAACAAGAGTACTTGGACTGAGAGCATCACTGGGAGCTTTATTTGACTGGTCACCCGTCTCAGCGGCAGGGGGGGGGGGGGGTGCAGCCGAGGGAGATGGACAAGACTAGCAGTAGGATCACTTCTGTCTCCGGTGGCCGGTTCCAAGGGAATAGCACCATCTTCAGACCAAGCTTCATTCCAGGCTGCATCCAGAGGATGCTCCAAGAGGACTGGTCCTTGATATGGGTGTGTGTCGATGTTCTCTGGCGGTAAATCTTCAGCTTCTGGCATCGGAGCGGGTTGTGCATCACCAATGAGAGAATAAGCTGTGATCGTCCAAGACCTTCTAAAACCATTGCGAGAGAAAACTTCCCCTGGGAATGTGGTCAATATCTTCCACTAAACACTTGAGTATGACCTTTTCTCTGCTGTGAGCTGGTTCGTGCCAGAAGAGCAAAACACCCCGAAAGGATCTCACAATGGCATCAATTGAATCCTCCCGGATGAGCTGCTGTGGGATGCCAAGCAACATAACCCAGCACTGGAATGGCTCAGCCATGATTCTTGCATTCCAGCTTCATCTTGGTTGATAAAGTGAGCACATCCGGGACCGGGAAAGCCGGATGCAAATTCTGAACCACGCAGTATCAGGCAAGAACCAAGTACAACTGAAGGAGACCAACACCGAGAGGATGGGGTCCAGAGAGCAGTGTCCTCGAGGTAACTGCGAATAGCAACCCATGCTTCACGCGCCAGCTCAGGGGTTCAGGGAAGAAAGTGCCTCACTGCTATCAGCCAATAAAGAGAAAAAAAGAGTCTCTAACAGAGACCATCAGTTATCTTAGCAAAAGGTCAAGGAGCAGACCACTAAACTGGGTTCCTAAGTAGGGTGGACATATCCAACTCGCAAAAAACATCAGACTGAACAAAAGAGACAACTGCCAGAAGAGCATCACTTCCAAGAATCAACCAAGACTTGTTACAGGAGGCCATCGTTGTGAGGCCTGAAAGCTCTCATTTGCAGCTTGTTACCCTATATCATTCCTTCTCTGATTGCTTAGTTTATCTACCATGAGTTAACAAATCTCTAAAAGGTTTTTGCATGATGTTCGGACATTACACTGCATGACAGGAACTTCACTAATATAGCTACCTGACAATCAATCATCTTCCTCTGACACACCTGCCTTCATCCTAGCCAAGTGTATTTTCTGGACGGACTCCTCATCATATTTTATCAAGTGCAACAGCTGACCAACATCAGAACCAAGAAGACTTTGCATTGAACTTGAGTAGTTGGGGACTCTTTTATCATCAACCATTTCATACACAATAAACCTCTCAATGCCAAGGTGACCCAAATCTGTAAATTCTCCGATTTCTAGTGTCATCTTCCGCTCCCCATTCTTCACTTCAGCCTCCCATCCATTTAATCTATGCTTTTGGTACAGGTATCCCAAATACAAAGCCATGAGTACTCTTGATAAATTAATCCAGGAGTGTCGGTGCATTGACAACTCTTCAGTAACTTCAACCAAAGTGTCACTCTCATAGTAAAGCTCAGCAAACTCAAGGAAAATTCCGGACCTTTGACACTCACCAAAGAACACCATTAGTGTTTGAAACAACAAACCCCTATTATGTTCTCCATAAGTACGCAAAGCACAGTTCTCTTGAGTAAATGCCAGGAGGCACTTCACAATACTTGAGACTATCCCTTTACCAAATCTGATCTCATAAAACTGATTGTAGCCACTTACTATATTCATCTTGACCTGTTCCTCACAAAAGGAAGGTAATGTTATATTGTCTTTGAAATAGTACCAGCCTTCCCAAACCGAACTGCTTTCAGTCGAGACGCGGCGAAACGCCACCAAATAACCATCGCTCTGCCGGAAAAGCAATTGCAGCACAACTTCAGAATCAACTTCAATGTTGACGATGTGGTAAGTTTCCTGCAAATCACATTATTGATATCATTTTTAACTCTCAAAACAAACATAGCATGTCATTACAAAATGTTACAAAGAAAAGAACAAGAAATGAACATTACGTTTGAACCCGGATGCGTGACAACGACGCCATGAATAAGCGTCGACCTTACTTTCTTGAAACAATCACGTCTAGCGTCAAGGACACCCTTGAAATCAGCATAACTGCCTTGAATAACACCCTCTTCATCAGTCTTTAGTTTCCAGGTAATCTTCTCAACATCCTGCAACAGAGACAAATAAACCATAACTTAGTTATGGAAGAGCACAAATAAACTATCATACTGCATCACTATACATCACTGCTATGCTACAGTTTTCATTGGAGAAATATTGAAGTACAAACATGGAATAAAATGAAACCAGATTGAAACCAAAGCTTTAAGGTAATTATCGTGCATCAGATTTTGAATGGTAATCAAGATAAAGTGCTACTTATGATAGGATCAAAAAGGGTCTTTTACTGGCCAAAATTGAAGCAACAGGATGAAAAGGTAGTAGTTGAATGTCCTAACTACACCGCTGAACACACAAGCATCATCGCATAGTTTAAGCTCTAACAAAAACCACATCAAATGAGAACACCTCAAGCTACAGACGAATCAAACACAACATGACCTAAATCTGCTGCTCGTAACATGATATATATGAAGAAATCAGACTTTCAGGTGGCCATGTACTGATGCTCAATTAGTAATTTAACACTCCTCCCTCCAGAAGCAATAAAATATAAGAACACTCTTTTACTTGCCACCTAGTGCTAGAGCCCTTCCCCTACCTCTCTACAAAACCCTAATAATTAATAAAAATGCTAGACAAGGTTGAATTGCTCTACAGAGAAGATTGTGTCCGGATTTCAATCAAGCTAGCTAAAAAACTAAGAACTGCCGTACTGTAATAATAAGGTAAACAGTTATACACCAATAAATTCCCTTTCTAACAGATCCAGCTCGGATATTCGTCAAGATACCCTTTTTAAGTAACAAAAGACTGCGCCAGACTCCTAAACAGGATCTGGTCAAGATCTTTGAAAATTATCCAAGGGGAGGAGATAAAATAGTACCTCTATGGTGTGCTGCTTGAAAGCTCTCGACAGATTGTGGCTGTTCTCAAGAGCTTTATCCATCTTCTTAGTCTCTCGATCGACCTTCGGACGATCTCTCCCATTACTTGTACTGCCGCTACTTGACCCAGGGCTAGTACCGACAGATCTCTTCTTATCCCCCCGGCCACTGCTAGCGGTACCAGCTCCTCTCTTCTTCCCCCCAGCCATAGTCACCACCTTCCTTCCGCGGTGCGGCTGGCAAGGACGATACGGAGGAGAACGGGGAGGATGCGGAGGAAGAGAGAAGTTGTGGCCTAGGGATGCGAGAGGGAGAAATTGTGGCCTAGGGATGCGGAAGGGGGATGCAGAAGGGAGAATAGGAGGGTGCTAGTAGATGCGGAAGGGCATTTCTTCTGTGTTCCCAAACGGCCTCATGGCTCATCAGCTAGTTTTGTCCCTTCGTCGCCAGAGAAATGATAGATTGTGCCTTTAGGGCATCTCCAACCGGTCCAACCGGGCCGACTGGGCGAGTCCGTTTCGGGCCGAAAATGCGCCTGCGCCCTTCTCTAGCGGGGCGGCGAGTTCGGGCCGTGCACAGAGATGCAAACGCAGCGCAAATATGCGGTACATTTGCGTCTCTGCAGATGTTGTGCGATCGCGCTGATCGTCCACTCGCTTATCCCACAGGTCTGCCTGGCAGCGACCGGCGCGAATTAAAGCAGAGCAACTACCGGGGAGGGAAACCGTCGTAGTGGCAACCACGCCGATCGATACGTCAACCGTCGGAATGGAGCGCCGAAACGCCGCGGAAGAGCAACCGCAGACCTCTTCGTTATAAGTGCTGCCATTGATCCCCGCTGAATAAAATCCCTGTGCGTGCTCTAATTCATGTCCAACCGGCTGTCATTCTTCTTCTCCAACACCGGCTAGCCACCATGAGCAACTTGCCGTTGTCATCAGACACCGACAGCGAGGGGAAGTCGCCGGGATGGCGGCATTGGTGGGATAGGACTGCCATGCCGAGCAACCCTAGCTCCCCGCCGACGGAGGGCGAGGAGGAGGGGGACATCGTTGGCCTCGATGGCCAGGACTCGGTGGAGGACTCAGACGCAAGGTGGGCACGGCTTGAGGCGCTGGAGGCGACCGACGACGCGGCGGCGATAAGGAAGGAGGCAAGGGCCCGGGCGAGGGGGCAGGCGCATGCGGAGGCTCGTCATCCGTTCTGCGACGACAAGGAAGGCCCCAATGACCACTCGTCGGAGGGGAACTCAAACTCATCGGACGCGTCGACCGACAGTGCCTCTTTGGAGGAGATGACGAGCAGGAAGCGCGTTCGTGAGGATGATAAGGCGGGGCCTTCTAACAAGAAGTACAAGAAGTAGCTAGTTTAAAATTTGTTTGTTCTCGCGTTTGTTCTCGTAGTTCATATGTTTAATTTGTTTGAATTTGTTCGATTCAACTTCGCATGACATGATCAAACAATATATCGATTCAAACAGGGTTCATGCAAACGGACGCGCGTGGGAAATTTGGGCGTCCGAAATGCGTCGCCCGTTGGAGATGCCCTTAGTGCATTACACGTGGTGACGCATTTCAGATGATCGTGCGCGTTTATTTGTGTTGATCGAAATCGATCGCACATCTGTTTGCGCTGATGGTGTCCCCAGCGGCACAACACAATTTTTTTTTTGGTTTTCCATTCTTTCAACATAAAACATAATTTACATAGTGAATAAAGGAAAAAATAATAATAAATACTGAAAAGCGCACTACCCTAGCCTACTCCTCGTCGTCGTCGAGAACGACGAATTCCGGTATCTGCCACGGCCGATTGGAAACCGGCGGAACATACGCCGGTGCCGCCAGCGGGGGAGGTAGAGGTGGAGGAGCCCACGGGTTGAACGGTGGAGGTGGAGGCGGCGGCGGGTGCGGGACCGAGTTCTGCAGCGCGAGTTGAAGGTCGTTCTCTGTGAGGCTTGGCGGCATGATGTTGATGGCGTACCGGGGCAGCGGCGGCTGCACCGGTCCATCCACCTGCAACGGTTGGTCGGTAGTAAAAAGTCATAGCAAAACCAGTAGCGACTTGTACTAGAAAACAAGTAAGTGTAATTCCCCCTAAACAATAAAATATGTTGACATGGGGAGGAACATATTTACTAGTTATATCATCTGCAATTGCCTGAAGACACGAGGACACTAAGCTTCTCAGTCTCCCCGTCGGTCATCGGCGGCGGAAGATCAAGATCTTTGTAACTTAATGGGGGAGATAAAATATTACCTCTATGGCAATCGTTCTGTTCAACAGCTTATGGGTGTTCTCAGGAGGTTTCTCCATGTTCTTAGTCTCTGAATCGACCTTCGGGCGGTCTCTCCCATTACTTCCATGGCCGCAACTTAACCCAGGGCTACTAGTACCGACAGATCTCTTCTTACCCCCCCCCCCCCCGCCGACCACTACCATCAGTACCAGCTCCTCTCTTCTTCCCCCTAGTCATACTCACCACCTTCCTTCTGCGGTGCGAGAGGAGAACCTAGGGATGCGTCGATGCGGATGCAGAAAGAGATGCAAGAGGGAAAAGTTGTGGCCTAGGGATGCGCCGATGCGGATGCAGAAGGGATAAGTTGTGGTCCGGTCAAAACATAGAGAGAGGGTACTAGTAGACGCGGAAGGGGATTTCTTCTGCGTTCTGAAACACTCTAGCACAGTGGTTTGAGAGCATCTCCACTCGTCTCCCCGAGAAGCCCTCGCGAGTCGTTTTTTACATCCGGACGGCGAAATCCGGTCCAGTCGTGCCCCCGGTTTCTCGATTTCGTCCGGATTTGGGCCGAAATTCATCCGGCGATCCCACGCCATCCCCGGCCCCCCGGGGAGCGCTCGGGGACTCCGGATGGAGCAAAACCAACTGCCCACGCCCACGTGTCTCCTCTTTCGTCCGGACTTCCCGGGTCATCCTCTTTTTCCCCGAGAAACGCCGCTTGGGGAGCACACGACTGGAAATATACTGCCCCCCATGCCAAAAATTGATCCAATCCGGACGAAAATTTCGCCGGATTTGGGCGTGGGGAGCGCCAACGAGTGGGGATGCTCTGAGGCAATGGTTGTAAGAAATGTGTCTTTTATGATCACGACGAGTCCATCAATCATTTATTTTTTTAGTGTCCATTTGCTCATATTGTTTGGAGGGTAGTTCATATTACCTTTAATATTGCCCACCAACAAATTGTACGAATATGTTCGGTAATTTGTTGAATGAGGTTGATTAAGAGACCAAAGCACGAATTCGAGTAGGAACTTGTGCTATTGTGTGGTCTTTATGGAGTTGTAGGAATGATATTATCTTTAATATAAAATGAAATGCTCACTTTTTACAGGTTATCCGTATGGTTACCCATTGGATTCACGAGTGGTCTTTCCTGTCACCACGCATATGGATTATGTGTGCACCCGTCTGGAGACGGTTGCACGGGCTTTCTAAGCGATTACAAGATGCATAGGCGTTTTGTTCTACTTTTTCTTTTTCGCTGGTTGATTTCCATGAACACTTTGTGTGATCCTTGAGGTGTAAACTTTAAAACATAAACTGTGCAATAAAGGGTTGTGTGCATCAATTGATGTAGAGGCCGGGGTCTTCCCAATTTCAAATTTTTTTTGCCACCATCGGTTGCTTCATTGGGATGAATTTATATTGAGACTTTAGGGGGAATTGGCTAGGAAACACTTGAAGGTATGATGACCAAGATTTTGCAACGCCTTCCTTCATGGACACCTCTCCGAGCTGGTGCATTGTCAGCCCACCGGCTTCATCGATGCGGATCACCCCGAGCATGTGTGCATGCTCTCGCGCTCCTTGTATGGCCTGAAGCAAGCGTCGCGCGCCTGGTACCAGCGCATCGCAGCCTTCCCTCCACGAGCTCGGCTTCCGGTCTACGCGCTTCGACATCTCGCTGTTTGTCTTTCGACACGGCACCGAGACCGCCTACATGCTGCTCTATGTTGACGACATCATCCTGACGACCAGCAGTACCGATCTCCTTCGACGGCTTACTATCGCCTTCGCGCAGTTCTCCATCAAGGACTTGGGGCCTCTCCATTACTTCCTCGATCTTAAGTCCTTGACGCAATCCTGCGCCCACTCCCATCGACACGAGGGCCAAGCTGTCTGCCACCGATGGCTCTCCGGCTCCTGATGCTTCTCTCTACCGCTCCATCATCGGTGCCCTGCAGTAATTGACGCTTACCCGACCGGAGCTGCAGTATATATATCGTGCAGCAGGTGTGTCTTCACATGCATGCACCCCGGGACGCCCACTGGAGTGCGGTTAAGCAGGTTCTTCGATCACCGCCTCGCCATCCTCGGATATCGTGGCATACTCCGACGCGTACTGGGCGGGTTGCCCTGACACTCGGCGTTCTACCTCGGGATATTGCGTCTACCTTGGCTCGTCGCTTATTTCTTGGTCGTCTAAGAGACAACCCACTGTCTCGCGCTCTAGCGCTGAGGCTGAGTATCGCGCCGTGGCCAACGTCGTCGTCGAGTACACCTGGCTTCGTCAGCTTCTCTCCGAGCTCTCTTGTCCAGTTGACAAGGCTATTGTTGTCTTCTGTGACAACGTTTCGGTTGTCTACCTCTCCACCAACACCGTTCATCATCGACGCACTAAGCACATCGAGCTGGATATCCACTTCATTCGAGAGCAGGTTGCTCTCGGTCACGTTCGAGTTCTTCACGTGTCGACCTCTCAGCAGTTTGCGGATATCATGGCGAAGGGCTTGTCGACGTTGACCTTCGACGAGTTCCGATCCAGTGTCAGTACCGACCCTTCGACTGGGAGGGTGTTGAGATGTAATTGTATTATACAGTAGTAGGTCTCCGTGTAATCATAGGATTGTACCATGTAATTGTCTATATATATAGGTGACAGCCGGTCCTATTGTAGTTGTGCAATCTCTCATAATCTCTCTACAAGTTTTACTCTCCGGTTTTAAATAAGTGTGATAGATTTGTCTACATTAGCATGTAATACTAAAACATGTCATGTAATACTAAAACATGTCTAGATACATGTGAATTCAGATAAATTTAGTATATACTTATTTTAAAGCGGAATTGTGTGCTACGGGTAAATTTTCTAGTATTTATATAAGTGCAGTAGTTTTGTCTTCAGAAGTCTACTTCAAAACATGCAAATTCTATTCTGTATTAAGTTCTAAAAGTACTATTAATTAGAGGAGCACGAAAATCTTTTTTTGACATACATCCTCACCCGTTTCCTTTTTTTCCGTGGATGGGGGCGGGTTTCATACTAGCAAGCCATTATTAAATAAGTCCCGTGGATGGGGGCAGGTTTCATACTAGCAAGCCATTATTAAATAAGTCCGTAAGAGAATTCCGTAAAATATTTCCGTAGATGTAGCATTTAATAATGGCTACATCTACGGAAATATTTTACGAAATTCTCTTACGGCCTCACACATGACGGGTGCTCTCCTTGAGTGGCCCGTTTTTTCAGCAGCGGGTCAAAATATCAACCAACCAACACAGGCCAAGTTGTCTTTCCGTAACCCAAACTAGTCCGTAAGTCTAGGATTACCGCCATAGAAATGGGGAAACAAACCGAATATAGGGAAAACAATGTCAGATCCCTTCTTTGGTCCCACCGGCAAGGCCTAGATCCAGCAAATGACGCCTAGTCCTTTCTAGGAGTACTTTCATTGAAAAGAATCACAACACAAAGAAGAAATACAAGTACAAATAGGTTACCTTAATTCTTCTAGTAATATGGATGAACCAAAGCAGATCCGGCGTCGCCTCTGTGCTGTATTCTCATGAGGCATGAGCCTAACTAGATCGAGTGTGGTGTGGTACCTGCGTGGGGAAAAAAGGAAGAGGTGAGAAGATCCGAGCAAGGAAGTACAACAGATGTCTGAAATCAATACAGATAAGTGTATCCGGTCTTACGGTGAGAAGATTGCACCTGAGTTTATCGGCATGCTCCTCTCCTCGGTCGCTGCCCACTTGTTCAGATTCAGAGCGCCCAGCCCATCAGCATAAAACTGAATCTCAATCCAATTACCATATGTGATCCGATTTCTCAGAACACCGGAGCCGGAGGGGTGGGGATCTGATATCCTGTCAGCCAGCAACGACAGGGCGAACAGGGTTGCAACCACGGGCAAGAAAACTCCGGGCTCCGGTGACCTGACCAAAGGGAGCGACGTCCATAAATTCAAACAAATCTGAAGTCCGGACATGAACCATTCAACACCCGATCAAATCTTTGAAGGCTACAACTAATTTGAAATTGTTCTTACCAATACGTACATGTAGTAATTCGCCTCCTTGCTGCCAGGTTCTTCCTAGTGCCGGCCGTATGTCTATACCGGCCCTCATCCGCAAACATATGTCGTCGCTGGAATGAAGTGCGGCACCTGAGATCCATGGAGCTGTTGATTATGCAGACGTAACTCCGAGTTATCTTTGCACGCTCTTTTCGGTCTTCTTCTTGTAGCTGAGCGAGAGGAGGGTGGAAGGATGAAGGAAACACGGACACACGGTTAGAGGAGTAGACATTATTCTAGGCCGCTAGGAGTGACGGGACGAATCAATTGGGTGGTTGGCGCAACAATCGGACAAGATTGCTACAGCTAGCATGTTTATTTATTTTGGAGAGATAAAGTTCCTTTGTAGAAAAAACAAGATAAAGCGGCTTAACAGCGAAAGCACCTTGATATGAGAAAAGAAACGCGGCCCCCATGCTCTCACGGCTCACGGGGTCTAGCGTGGGGCGGGATGCCAACGTTTGGCTCTTGCGAGCGGGAGAAGTTATCTGGCTGTTGCACACGGCTGGAATGGTTTGTCTCACACGGTAAATTTAATCATCATAATGCAAGGATAGACAGTCTTTGTTATAGGATGAAATATCGCAAACTGTTTTGTATAAAAAAATCGTGTGCGAAAGACCATGCCATCGCACACGTTATTTTGTATTGAACCATCAGCCAACTGGAAGATCACAAACGATGTTATTTATTCAAGTATACGTATTGGACATAGATAGCATGTGTTTGTTTCAACCAGCCGTTTGATTTCAGCAAGTGTCGCAGATGTTTTTCCAATATATCTAGTTGTACATGGTAGGCCATAACTCAACGTTGAATGCAATACATTGCAAACTTATTTTCATTTAATTGTACATTTCATACATCAAATGTATACATGTATCACAACATATATTCAATTTCTATCTATAAGAATGAGATATCTGCACAAATAGTGCCTCTTGCAACGATGCAGCTCCCCCACCCCGCCTCTGCTGGCACCTTCTATTTGTTGTGTCTCTTATTATGCAAAGATGACTATCCAATTATTATGCAGTGTCACCAAAATATCATTCCTATTATAAGAACATAGTTCAAGTTAATAACGTGAAACAGATAGGAAAAGTAGTTATCTGTAGATCTACCTAGCTTATACAATAGAATGTCGAACAAAAGTTAAGATCCATTTTAGAGTAGATATGTGCAAGTGCCTAGAGTGGTAGATCTGTGATATGAACATCCAACTGTCCTTAGAATAGATCTGTGATATAAACAAGGGCACCACTAGCAATCGGCATCCGATATCTGGCTACCATCGGACCAGGGCATGACCGCACGATTGAAATCAGCGTAGGCGTCAGATGCAAGGCCATGTGAGGCGTGATTAGAGGACGAAAAACCGTTGCATGCATGCTTCCCCATCCCACCGGGGAGTTCCCAAATAAAGGATGAGTTAATTTGCTTGGTTTTGACCTCTTCCGCTAATCACTCTCAATTCCTGATTTTTAGGAAACTAACTGATGGGAGTATTTCAAGGAAAGTAATTAAGTAATTTAACCCGGTTACCTTATGAAGCACGCTTTGTTTCCAAAATTAATCTACTTTGCATCCTGCGAACTAAAGTTTGCTTCGAATATATGTTTTTTTTATTCCCTAGTTTAACATAACATACATATTGGCACCTTGCTTTTTATGCAAGCGAAATTTGCTTCGAAAATATCAATTGATGGCTTCAATACACCAGACAATTTGCTTCCATGTGAAGCAATAACAGAAATATTCATACACTTTGGTTCCTTTTGAAACACATTTTCTTTCCAATTTTTTTTGTTTTGCTTCCTTCTGAAGCACAATTTTTTCCAAAAAAATATGATTCGAGGTCAGTGAAGTGTGCTTCACTTAAACATCAATGAGTGTCTTATGTAAGAGACTAGTTGAATACCCGTGCGTTGCTACGGACACACCTCTCCTAACCTCTTTACAACTTTAACCCTAAAATGCAAGATGAGAACGAGTTATCTTCCTCCTCTACCCCGCTCCGCCGTCACATCTCCCTTCTCTAAATAAAAGATCCAGAGTATATATATCAACAGGAGAGAGAATGCACTTTTCAATTATGAGAAACAGAGACAAATCACTTCCCAGTTCTTGTGCAGGTTTCCTTTTATGATTCGTGGTGCCCAGGCACCATGGTGCACCAGTTAGTTTACCCTATATATATGTATATATATGAATAATCGACAATTCTAAAATATTTTAATTTTGGGAGTCCAAAATAAAGCACATGATACATTTAACTCAAACAGCTAGCTCCCTCAGTATATTCAATCATCATTGAAATTGGTCCAAAGAGGAAAAGTACAATTTTCCAATCAAATATGTTTAGTAAGCCAACATCTTCCATCAAAATAGAAATTGGATATCGGAAGTACTGTTAAAAATTTAGAATTGATTCGTAGTATCTCATTTCCAAAGTCAAATATGAAGTATCTTTTTTTAAGATCATTGCCAAGTACTATACCAAATATCTCCTATCCACTCCGTAAATTTTAATTCTGTCTTGTTAAACGTGAGACAACATGAACACATAATTATCTCATTTTTCTAGCCATGGTTTATGTCTTATGTACTTGTCCTGCTATTTGAAAATAAAATTAACAACAATCATCTACATATGTACAGGTTAATAATGAAAAACCAGGTAGAGAAGCAATAACACAATCACACTAAAAGTATTAATCCTGCAAAACAAGCCACATTGAGAAAATGTGCACGAAGCACCATCTTCAGGTTTAGAGGCATACACAGCACATCTAGTATCACCTATCCAGAATTCCAGACTGGGTGAGCTGCAGCTTCAGAGACAGGCTTTTCCACATAGAGGTACCTTCCAGAACAATTATTCCTACACTTAATGACTGAACGATTTGGGTACTAAATCAGACGTTGTCTTTTCTGTTGACTGGACTTTTCTGACACATGAACAATGAGCTTCGTTGTAGATTGGCCTATGCTAACAACCTCCCCTGCTCCAAAGATAATAACCATAGATTGTACTTTGCACCTGATAGCTATTTGATGAATGGAAGTAGTGGATATGGTTCATGGTTGTAAACAAGAAGCACATACTTGTGTCATAGGTCTAAAGATAACTAAAAACATATGGGTTGACCTTGAAAATTCATAATTATCATGAGTCCTCAACTTTTCTTATTTCTGCACAGAAGCATCGATACGAACACATCATATCAGCCATATTGGTGTTGCATACGAAAGTTGCAACCCTTTTACCCGTGCACGTATTCCACACAAGACTGGATCACTATGTAGTGAAAAAACAGGGAAGAAAAAATTAATGAAACATGCAAAGACAGGCCAGTAGAGTGTTGTGGGTTCCGATACTGAACACCGCATCCCGAGCCTTCCCCTTGCACCTCCGCATGACCTCCAACTTTTATCAATAAAATTAAAATTTATAAGCCCAAAAAATACTTGCAATTTCAGGGGTATATAAAAGATAATCTGATAGTAGTAAAATAATATTAGAAACAAACTTTTACTTGAAATAGGATTCAGCCATAATCCAACATCATATGCATCTATTTATAACCCGGTCTTATCTGCTAATGCCCTCAAGCATCTTATGCAGGGGCTCTGACTTCGGTTGATAGACACCCGCTGTAGCGACACTGCACTGGTCTTCTTAATCGTAATATTCATAGCATGCATGAAGCATTTATCCAACTCCAGCACTTCAGTTCAGATAGTGGCCTTCACGAAGCTGCCTTCGAGCTGCTATTCGATCGATAAATGTCAATCACGCTGCATATACAATATTTGCAATATTTTTCTCTTAATCGATAACAGAAAACACATCATTCCTTAAATTAAATCAATTCATCTAGACGCATATAAATATGCATAGCACATGTTTCCTGCTACTTCCTTTTTCAGCCCATTGAATAACTTTGATTAGACAATAATTATTTTCTATCTTATGAAACATTGCTGATGCATATTTACACAATGAGCAAGCATGATGAACAACAATAATAAGAGTTGGAAGGCCAACATCCAAGGCAGTAGCAACAAATGGAAGAATTGAATATGCACTTCCTGGTGACAACCATCATGGGATTATTGGAACCACTGCTTTTCTCTACCAAATAATTTAAGTATGAACACTGCAAGCATGAAGTTCCTAGGTTCTAGAAAGAAGCTGCAAGGTTACATACTTACTGAACTGTGTAACACCTTCAGGACATCCCAGAGCGCCTCCTTTGATCATTAAACAACCATCTCTGAAATAATAAAAGATATAGTTATGCTTAGATATTAACATAAAATTGTTAGAGAGATAGGAATTAAACAAAAATCACAGTGCACATATGAACATGTACTAAGTTAGAGGCTTACAGTTCACCCAGATACTTAGCAAGGAAGCAGTGTATTCCAAACCAGTTGTCACATAATGTGCGAGCCACATTTCGATCTCAGGGATCGCCACCTTCCCATTCTCGAAGAGAATAAATCATAACAAGAACCACTAAAAAATACCTCCTACTTAGAGATATCATGGAGTTTTTCGCAAAGTTGCTACCACAGGATCGCAGTAGCCTCTTACCTCTGTGTGTGTACATTAGGATGCACGAATTTGTTCTACAATAAATAGGAGGTTTCAATTTGCAAATGTTACAATTTTCAGTTCAAGGAATCACATAGGAAGAATATGTACCACAACTTCTGATAATGGTTGTGAAGAAAATGATATGAGGTTGATAGATACTAATCAAAAGATTATTCCAACATGTCCACGTAGGACAAAGCATATTAAGAAATAAGCTAACAATCAAAAGCTTATTCCAACATGTCCGGGTTGGACAAAGCAAGGTCTTGTAGTATCTAGATTATTGCATAAAATCATAAATGATGCTAAATCTGACAAAATATCCACTCCAAAGGCAATAGAAAAGTTCTTCTATGCCATGTAGGCATATCTCTGGAAATTGAATAGATTGAAGGCAAATCTAGATGGGTTTTTAGAAAAAGTCTTAGCACCTTAATAGAAGAACCATGATAGGCGTTTAATCAAACAGACAAGGCAAGTTTTTGAATGATACATAGAAATCATAAATAATTCCAAGTTCCTTATTGGATTTAGATTGGGATTTCCCCAAAATAGGCGCAATAAGTGTGTTACAGCAACAATATATAACACTGACCTAGCTCATGAAACAGAGATTGTCAATGATGTTTTGAGAAATTTCTGTATGGTCATTTAGGACATAAATAACAGGTGGTTCGAATTGAACCCAGTAGCAAGATCTCACAAGTTCAGACGTGGATTCACTTGAGGCATCCTACAGGTACATCATGTCTCCCAGTGCAATGGACATCACGTTGCTGCTCCCCCAGCCCATCAGGTTGTAAGTAGTAGTCGTTGACGAGATCCGGTGCATCCAGAGTCCTCTCCCCAAACTGCAACGATAATCAGTAACCATCACCAATTGCTACTACATAGATAACGTCAATGCATTAGTAGAATCACAAGTATGTCCATACATGGGGTATGTAGCGCCTTTGCTTGACCGGTGTGGCCGGGAGAACAAACTGTATCCGCAACGGCGCAGCCGAGACGTTCTCAGGCTCTGGCGGCTTGTTCCTGGAGGCGAGGATTGATACGCCTCCGACGTATCGATAATTTCTTATGTTCCATGCCATATTATTGATGATACCTACATGTTTTATGCACACTTTATGTCATATTCGTGCATTTTCTGGAACTAACCTATTAACAAGATGCCGAAGAGTCGATTCGTTGTTTTCTGCTGTTTTTGGTTTCGAAATCCTAGTAACGAAATATTCTCGAAATTGGACGAAATCAAGACCCGGGGTCCTATTTTGCCACGAAGCTTCCGGAAGACCGAAGAGGAGTCGAAGTGGGGCCACGAGGGGCCGCCACTATAGGGCGGCGCGGCCCGGGTCTTGGCCGCGCCGACCTGTAGTGTGGGGCCCTCGTGTGGCCCCCACGTTGCCCTTCCGCCTACTTAAAGCCTCCGTCGCGAAACCCCCGATGCGAAAAACCACGATACGGAAAACCTTGCGAGACGCCGCCGCCGCCAATCCCATCTCGGGGGATTACGGAGATCTCCTCCGGCACCCTGCCGGAGAGGGGATTCATCTCCCGGAGGACTCTACACCGCCATGGTCGCCTCCGGAGTGATGAGTGGGTAGTTCACCCCTGGACGATGGGTCCATAGCAGTAGCTAGATGGTTGTCTTTTCCTCATTGTGCTTCATTGTTGGATCTTGGGAGCTGCCTAACATGATCAAGATCATCTATCTATAATGCTATATGTTGTGTTTGTCGGGATCCGATGGATAGAGAATACCATGTTATGTTAATTATCAAGTTATTACCTATGTGTTGTTTATGATCTTGCATGCTCTCCGTTATTAGTAGAGGCTCTGGCCAAGTTGATGCTAGTAACTCCAAGAGGGAGTATTTATGCTCGATAATGGGTTCATGCCTGCATTGACACCTGGGGGAGTGACAGAAACCCCTAAGGTTGTGTTGTGCTGTTGCCACTAGGGATAAAACATTGATGCTATGTCCGAGGATGTAGTTATTGATTACATTACGCACCATACTTAATGCAATTGTCTCGTTGTTAGCAACTTAATACTGGAAGGGGTTCGGATGATAACTCTGAAGGTGGACATTTTAGGCATAGATGCGGTTGGATGGCGGTCTATGTACTTTGTCGTAATGCCCAATTAAATCTCACCTGTACTTATCATGACATGTATGTGCATTGTTATGCCCTCTCTATTTGTCAATTGCCCGACTGTAATTTGTTCACCCAACATGCTTTTATCTTATGGGAGAGACACCTCTAGTGAACTGTGGACCCCGGTCCATTCTCTTATACTGAAATACAAATCTGCTGCAATACTTGTTCTTTACTGTTTTCTTGCAAACAATCATCTTCCACACAATACGGTTAACCCTTTGTTACAGCAAGCCGGTGAGATTGACAACCTCACTGTTTCGTTGGGGCAAAGTACTTTGGTTGTGTTGTGCAGGTTCCACATTGGCGCCGGAATCTCTGGTGTTGCGCCGCACTACATCCCGCCGCCATCAACCTTCAACGTGCTTCTTGACTCCTACTGGTTCGATTAAACCTTGGTTTCTTACTGAGGAAACTTGCCGCTATGCGCATCACACCTTCCTCTTGGGGTTCCCAACGGACGTGTCAATTACACGCATCAAGCAAATTTACGGCGCCGTTGTCGGGGAGATCAAGACACGCTGCAAGGGAGTCTCCACTTCTCAATCTCTTTACTTTGTTTTTGTCTTGCTTTATTTTATTTACTACTTTGTTTGCTGCATTATATCAAAACACAAAAAAATTAGTTGCTAGCTTTACTTTATTTACTATCTTGTTTGCTATATCAAAAACACAAAAAAAAAATTAGTTACTTGCATTTACTTTATCTAGTTTGCTTTATTTACTACTGCTAAAATGAGTAATCCTGAAGTTGAAGTTCATTCATTTAAGCAACAAGGGGGAGAATGTCTAAAAGATGCTTGGTATAGAATTAGTGATGCCCATAATAGGTGCACTAAGAAACACTCCACCACTATCCTACTCAGGAATTTTTACGTTGGTATCTCTAGCTGGAATAGATATGTTCTTGATTGTCTCGCGGGAGGTAATTTCCTAGGCGCTCCCGCTTTAGAAGCTAGTTGCACTATTGAGAGTTTATTTGGAACACCACCTGTTAATGAAACTAAAATTGAAACCTCCCTTGAGGATGTTATGAAAAAATTGGAAACCATAGAGAAAAATTTCAGTGTTGAAACTAAGTTGGAGATGTTACTTGTTAAAACTGATAAACTTGATAAATCCTTAGGAGGAATTGATGAAAGAATTAGTGTCCTAGGAACTTGTGTTGACCATGATAATCAAATTAATAGGATTGGCGAACTTGAAAAAGCTATGGGAACCTTGGGTTCAACCTTTTCATCTTTACAGTTTAGAGAGAAAGCTTATGTGGGAAAGGAGCAAAAGTTTATGTATGTCTCTAAAGTGCCTAAACCAAAGAAATATTATTATAGGCCTAAAATTGACAAAGCCCTTAGTACCACTACAAATGGGGGAGCTTATGATATCAATGCTCCATCTTTTGATAACACTTGAGTTACACTTTCTGCGCCTAGCTGAAAGGCGTTAAAGAAAAGCGCTTATGGGAGACAACCCATGTTTTTACTACAGTATTTTTGTTTTATATTTGAGTCTTGGAAGTTGTTTACTACTGTAGCAACCTCTCCTTATCTTAGTTTTGTGTTTTGTTGTGCCAAGTAAAGTCTTTGATAGTAAAGTAAATATACTAGATTTGGATTACTGCGCAGAAACAGATTTCTTTGCTGTCACGAATCTGGGTCTAATTCTCTGTAGGTAACTCAGAAAATTAAGCCAATTTACGTGAGTGATCCTCAGATATGTACGCAACTTTCATTAAATTTGGGCATTTTCATTTGAGCAAGTCTGGTGCCCTAATAAAATCCATCTTTACGGACTGTTCTGTTTTGACAGATTCTGCCTTTTATTTTGCATTGCCTCTTTTGCTATGTTGAATGAATTTCTTTGATCCATTAATGTCCAGTAGCTTTATGCAATGTCCAGAAGTGTTAAGAATGATTGTGTCACCTCTGAACATGTTAATTTTTATTGTGCACTAACCCTCTAATGAGTTGTTTCGAGTTTGGTGTGGAGGAAGTTTTCAAGGATCAAGAGAGGAGTATGATACAATATGATCAAGGAGAGTGAAAGCTCTAAGCTTGGGGATGCCCGGTGGTTCACCCTGCATATTCTAAGAAGACTCAAGCGTCTAAGCTTGGGGATGCCCAAGGCATCCCCTTCTTCATCGACAACACTATCGGGTTCCTCCCCGAAACTATATTTTTATTCCGTCACATCTTATGCACTTTGCTTGGAGCGTCGGTTTGTTTTTGTTTTTGTTTTGTTTGAATAAAATGGATCCTAGCATTCACTTTGTGGGAGAGAGACACGCTCCGCTGTAGCATATGGACAAGTATGTCCTTAGGCTCTACTCATAGTATTCATGGCGAAGTTTCTTCTTCGTTAAATTGTTATATGGTTGGAATTGGAAAATGCTACATGTAGTAATTCTAAAATGTCTTGGATAATTTGATACTTGGCAATTGTTGTGCTCATGTTTAAGCTCTTGCATCATATACTTTGCACCCATTAATGAAGAAACACTTAGAGCTTGCTAATTTGGTTTGCATATTTGGTTTCTCTAGAGTCTAGATAATATCTAGTATTGAGTTTTGAACAACAAGGAAGACGGTGTAGAGTCTTATAATGTTTTCAATATGTCTTTTATGTGAGTTTTGCTGCACCGTTCATCCTTGTGTTTGTTTCAAATAACCTTGCTAGCCTAAACCTTGTATCGAGAGGAATACTTCTCATGCATCCAAAATCCTTGAGCCAACCACTATGCCATTTGTGTCCACCATACCTACCTACTACATGGTATTTATCCGCCATTCCAAAGTAAATTGCTTGAGTGCTACCTTTAAAATTCCATCATTCACCTTTACAATATATAGCTCATGGGACAAATAGCTTAAAAACTATTGTGGTATTGAATATGTACTTATGCACTTTATCTCTTATTAAGTTGCTTGTTGTGCGATAACCATGCTTGGGGACGCCATCAACTATTCTTTGTTGAATATCATGTGAGTTGCTATGCATGTCCGTCTTGTACGAAGTAAGAGAGATCTACCACCTTAATGGTTGGAGCATGCATATTGTTAGAGAAGAACATTGGGCCGCTAACTAAAGCCATGATTCATGGTGGAAGTTTCAGTTTTGGACATATATCCTCAATCTCATATGAGAATAATAATTGTTGCCACATGCTTATGCATTAAAGAGGAGTTATTATTCTCATATGAGATTGAGGATATATGTCCAAAACTGAAACTTCCACCATGAATCATGGCTTTAGTTAGCGGCCCAATGTTCTTCTCTAACAATATGCATGCTCCAACCATTAAGGTGGTAGATCTCTCTTACTTCGTACAAGACGGACATGCATAGCAACTCACATGATATTCAACAAAGAATAGTTGATGGCGTCCCTAAACATGGTTATCGCACAACAAGCAACTTAATAAGAGATAAAGTGCATAAGTACATATTCAATACCACAATAGTTTTTAAGCTATTTGTCCCATGAGCTATATATTGCAAAGGTGAATGATGGAATTTTAAAGGTAGCACTCAAGCAATTTACTTTGGAATGGCGGATAAATACCATGTAGTAGGTAGGTATGGTGGACACAAATGGCATAGTGGTTGGCTCAAGGATTTTGGATGCATGAGAAGTATTCCCTCTCGATACAAGGTTTAGGCTAGCAAGGTTATTTGAAACAAACACAAGGATGAACGGTGCAGCAAAACTCACATAAAAGACATATTGTAAACATTATAAGACTCTACACCGTCTTCCTTGTTGTTCAAAACTCAATACTAGATGTTATCTAGACTCTAGAGAAACCAATTATGCAAACCAAATTAGCAAGCTCTAAGTGTTTCTTCATTAATGGGTGCAAAGTATATGTTGCAAGAGCTTAAACATGAGCACAACAATTGCCAAGTATCAAATTGTCCAAGACATTTTAGAGTTACTACATGTAGTATTTTCCAATTCCAACCATATAACAATTTAACGAAGAAGAAACTTCGCCATGAATACTATGAGTAGAGCCTAAGGACATACTTGTCCATATGCTACAGCGGAGCGTGTCTCTCTCCCATAAAGTGAATGCTGGGATCCATTTTATTCAAACAAAACAAAAACAAAAACAAACCGACGCTCCAAGCAAAGTGCATAAGATGTGACGGAATAAAAATATAGTTTCAGGGGAGGAACCTGATAATGTTGTCGATGAAGAAGGGGATGCCTTGGGCATCCCCAAGCTTAGACGCTTGAGTCTTCTTAGAATATGCAGGGGTGAACCACCGGGGCATCCCCAAGCTGTTGCGGTCAGAAACCCACCGGCGGGCAGCGACTGGCAACACCGTAGAGCCGGGAACAACTAGGGCTGCGGCTGGCCCCAGTCCCTCAGAGCGACGGCCCGCAAAGCCTTCTGATCACACGTCCGATGCTATCGCAAGGGCGTGCCACCTGACCTATACCTGGTCAGGAAGGTGTTGGATGATGCCTCGCTTAGTTTCCTGCATGGCATACACGTAAACATTAAATACGAGCCTCGATCGGCTCTCAGGTTGTCCTGTGAATCGGCTCAAAGAGTCGATCCACCCATGATTCATACGAGGTGCACGAATATATGGTGGTCCTGCTTGATCAAGATAAAGCTAAAGCGATCTACGACGATTTAGGGTTTTCACCGCATAATCGGATCATCCTACTCACGATTGGGCCTCGCGCTCGCGTACGGTGACCGTAAGCCGATCCTAGACAGGGCCTAAAAACCAACACGAGGTTGATCCCCGGAACATCCTGTCTAGGGCTAGCAAACTCCACCCTACACGCCGCTGGATCCTCCAACCCTTTGTAGGGCCTAACTATTGCGGATATTAAACTAATCCTTGTAGAACAAGGAGCAACTGTAACGGATCGAATCTACCAAACGATGATCAAGCGGGGTGCCGCCCCTACACCTGAGATAGGTGTAAGGGCGGCTAGATGCATAAGGGTTGCACTACGACAGCATATGATACGAAGAACAATGCTAACCCTAACACATCTAAGATAACTACGTTGCTCGCCATCAAAAAGGCTTCGAGCACGAGCAACGCATGAACAACGTAAATAAGCTTGTCTGCCTAGATCGCAAGATGCGATCTAGGCAGCATGGTGCTTACCGGAGAAACCCTCGAGACGAAGGAGTTGGCGATGCGCCGAGATTTGTTTGTGTTGAACGTTGGTTGTTGTTTATTCCATAAACCCTAGATACATATTTATAGTCCAAGGGTCTTTCTAACTCAGGCGTGCACCTAACCGTGCACGGGTAAAACTCTATCTTCTAATCTAAGATACGACCTACTATATTACAGATACACGGGCATGCTAGCCCAAACTTTGCATATAAGGCCGATTCACGTATTTCTTCCGTATATAATCTTTAAGCCCATCTCGATCGCGGCCCACCTCTGACCTGGTCAAATTCCGGTGATAACACATGCCCCCCTGGTTTTGGAATTGATAATTCCAAAATCACTCTGTTTTTTTTCTTCGTCGGGTCATGTCATGGCAGAGCAGAACCGTTGCAGCATTCTTCATCATGATGCCCTGTCTTCTCAACTATTCCGCGTGATTTGACCGCTGTCTTTGGGCACCGCCTCCTCGGAAACTGCTGTGGCATTGAATTTCTACTATAGCCCCTTTATTTAAACGCCCTGAGCAGTTCGCCACTTCACCCCTTTGCTCTGTTCTGGCCATCGGCACCCAAAAAACCCTCCTGCGCCACCATGTCTTCTTCCTCCTCATCCTCCTCCGGCCTTTCCAATGGGTCCTCCTCCTCCCGCGAGACGCCGCCGGACATCCGTGCCCCAGAAGAATGGGACGAGGAAAGCCACGCCTCCTCCATCTGGTCCGAGGACGACAAGTCCTTGACCAGCGGGGATGAAGATCTTCAGTTCCTCGCCGACGGGGAACTGGAGTCAGAAAGCGAAGACGACCGGTTCCCCTGGGACGGCTGCCCCACCTCTGAAGAAGAGGAAGAGGAAGACGACGACGACGACGACGACTCCCTCGAAGGCTACCCGCCGGCGAAACGCCTCCGCATGTGGTGGGACGACGACAGCAGCGACGACGAAGACGGGGATGAAGCTCCCGTAGAGGGCTACGGGAGTAGCGACGAGGAGCCCATCGGCAGCAGTGCCGATGAGAGTTCCGAGGATGACGACGAGGGCAGCGATGGCCCGTAGATTAAGACCTATTAGTGTAGGCCTAGCAGTAGTAGATTGGTCAATAGACCCTTCTTTTGTTCTTCCTTCTTTGAGCAATCGGCTCTTCCTTTGTAAGAAATCCTGTTTATTAATGAAGAAGCTTCCCCAATTCGATTTTGCCGATTTCTTTTTAAACCGATTTTCCATGAGCCGATGGCAACGCATCGGTCTCTCATAATCCGCCCCTCATCTCTTCGACCACAGGGTGACTGGAATCTTGGTCAAAACTCAATAAGCCGATGTCAGCGCATCAAGCCTTCATGAACTATCCTTCGTCCTTTCGAACAATGAATTTGAGTTCCACCGGATCACCACCCTTGACGAAAATCGCGGCGCAGGACTAGCCGATGGCCACCCCATCGGCTTTCAAAAACAGAGCATCCACCAGGCCAGCTGCCCCCCGAGTCTCAGTCAAGGCGAAACAGAGACGAGGGCACGCCATTCAGACAAATGGACCTGGGCTAGATCATGTCTGAGAGAACTATCATGCATAGCCGGCCGAGCCGATCACCCCTCCGATGCTGCGAGATGATCACACAACGGCTCAGAAGTAGAACTCCTCTGACACAGAGCTGTAGGTCCTTGTGTTTTGCACATGCTGCTGGTAGATCCCATAAAATTTGTGCTAGAGTCGATGGCCGTGCATCGGCTTTGTTCCTTTTTTTTTACGGGCCGATTTTTCTATCGGCCCCCAATATCCCACTGCACATGTATCGCACATGCTCATCTGATTAGGTGCCTCCCGAGCCGATTCTGTCAGGTAACTGCTGAAATCGTCTTCTGTGACTAACCAAGGTTTTACTGCGCATGTCCATCCGATTAGGTGCCCCCTCCGAGCCGATTCTGTCAAGGGACTGCTGAAATTGGCTCTGTGGTTAGCCAGGGTGCTATGTGTGAACATCGGCTTGATTGGGACCAATGTGGACTTCTTCTAGCTCATTAGCCGATGTAACCCCACCTCCCATTAGATTGGCGTTGAACCCAGGCAGAATGGAAGGTGAGGATAATTTTGGCCGATTGCTGGAATCGGCCTCCACGTTGCTTGTTCGATGAAGGTTTTGTAATGTCCCTCCATAAATTTTTTGGGGCCGATCACAAGGATCAGCCTCGCCACGTTTGCTCATTGATTTGCTCCAGTTACATGGTTAGGCCAGTGGATACGACCAGCCTAACTTCATCCCCTGTCATGTCGATGCGCTCACCGTCGTCCACCTTGAGTGCATCGCTTAATCCTTGAACAGTATACTCCGTTGGGAGGACGAGGACCATGTTTGTGCCAGCCGATGTCTCATCATCGGCTTTCCTTTACTTGGGGCGCCACTCCATTCTTTGTGGTCGACCCTCTTCGTCCAGGGTTCGCTGAATTTTGGCAGCCAGATCAGGCCGTGCCTTCCTCAACGTGTGCAGGTATAACCTTTCAGCTTCTTCCAAACCACGCAGACGCTGAACCCTTCGCTTCTGGGAACGGCTGAGCCCATCAGGGCACCACCTTGGCCGATGATACTTGTCTTCTTCATCATCGTCCTCTAGTTCCTCGAGATCTTCCACCCGAGCGGACTCAGCATGCTTGTTCCGAGGCGGGAGAGGCCCTAGACGCTTGAACACAGACACGTTAGCTGCATCCTTCTTCCTCTGTTTGCATTCCGGGCAGTTGCCGATTGTTGGCAATCGGCTCATTCCTGAATCCCAGCAGTGTCTGAAGAAGGGGCAGTCCCAGTGCCTATCCTCATCGTCTTGTTCCCTGGACCTTTCCTTGGCGTGACGCTCATATCGCTCCTCGTCGTGATCATGCCGACGACGTCTCCTGTCGTCCCTAGCCAGACGATCTTTTTCATCATCGTCGTTGTTTCGCCGGCGTTGGTCATACTGACTCACATACTTATTGAGGAGGTGATCAGAGAGAGGTCGCTGATATCTTATGTTCTTCACTTCTCCCTCTGTGACGTAGCGCTTGCCGTCGTGGCGGAGCCGATCGTGTAGAGCGGCTTCCTCTGTGTCTTTGCTATGAGAGCAGCTGCCCTCATCTCCATCCTTACCAGAGTGGTGCCCAGGTCCCACCATGTTGACGTTGTACGAGAAATCTGGCTGGCACCTCCCAGGGTAAGCGTACTCCACCATGTTAATGGCGTATGCCGGTGAACTTGGCACTTCCAGTGCTGCCAATGCGCATGGCAACGGTGGACGGGACTGGAGCGGCACCTCTCCTTGATGGGTCCCGAGAGCTGGTCCTGACAGAGAGTATGCGATGGCTCATGATTTCCTGGATCACGCGCAGAGCGACACGCTCTAAAGTGTTCACCAGGCTCTCAGAGTGGCGGTGCAGCGAATGAGCCACCATGAAGTTGACCTCCTGGCGCGGCGACCTGGTGCGTTCTCCTGACGGGACGGACAGGTCCACTCCATCGAGCGCGCCTTCAGGTGAGAACCCCTTCCACCTGACGCCGTGGGAGCGGGTTCTGTGGAAAGAGCCGATGAGTTCGGCTTCGAGGACTGCCTTGATCTCGTCATGCTTCTTCTTGAGCTCGTCGGGCAGATCCTCGTACTTGACCGGAGTGCTTTCCGCCATCTCGGATGTAGATGGCGATGCGGTGGATGTCGAAGGTGGTCCCACCGGGCGTGCCAGAATGTGTTGCGGTCAGAAACCCACCGGCGGGCAGCGGCCGGCAACACCGTAGAGCCGGGAACAACTAGGGCTGCGGCCGGCCCCGGTCCCTCGGAGCGACGGCCCGCAAAGCCTTCTGATCACACGTCCGATGCTATCGCAAGGGCGTGCCACCTGACCTATACCTGGTCAGGAAGGTGTTGGATGATGCCTCGCTTAGTTTCCTGCATGGCATACACGTAAACATTAAATACGAGCCTCGATCGGCTCTCAGGTTGTCCTGTGAATCGGCTCAAAGAGCCGATCCACCCATGATTCATACGAGGTGCACGAATATATGGTGGTCCTGCTTGATCAAGATAAAGCTAAAGCGATCTACGACGATTTAGGGTTTTCACCGCATAATCGGATCATCCTACTCACGATTGGGCCTCGCGCTCGCGTACGGTGACCGTAAGCCGATCCTAGACAGGGCCTAAAAACCAACACGAGGTTGATCCCGGAACATCCTGTCTAGGGCTAGCAAACTCCACCCTACACGCCGCTGGATCCTCCAACCCTTTGTAGGGCCTAACTATTGCGGATATTAAACTAATCCTTGTAGAACAAGGAGCAACCGTAATGGATCGAATCTACCAAACGATGATCAAGCGGGGTGCCGCCCCTACACCTGAGATAGGTGTAAGGGCGGCTAGATGCATAAGGGTTGCACTACGACAGCATATGATACGAAGAACAATGCTAACCCTAACACATCTAAGATAACTACGTTGCTCGCCATTAAAAAGGCTTCAGCACGAGCAACGCATGAACAACGTAAATAAGCTTGTGCTGCCTAGATCGCAAGATGCGATCTAGGCAGCATGGTGCTTACCGGAGAAACCCTCGAGACGAAGGAGTTGGCGATGCGCCGAGATTTGTTTGTGTTGAACGTTGGTTGTTGTTTATTCCATAAACCCTAGATACATATTTATAGTCCAAGGGACTTTCTAACTCAGGCGTGCACCTAACCGTGCACGGGTAAAACTCTATCTTCTAATCTAAGATACGACCTACTATATTACAGATACACGGGCATGCTAGCCCAAACTTTGCATATAAGGCCGATTCACGTATTTCTTCCGTATATAATCTTTAAGCCCATCTCGATCGCGGCCCACCTCTGACCTGGTCAAATTCCGGTGATAACACAAGCTTAGAGCTTTCACTCTCCTTGATCATATTGTATCATACTCCTCTCTTGATCCTTGAAAACTTCCTCCACACCAAACTCGAAACAACTCATTAGAGGGTTAGTGCACAATAAAAATTAACATGTTTAGAGGTGACACAATCATTCTTAACACTTCTGGACATTGCATAAAGCTACTGGACATTAATGGATTAAAGAAATTCATCCAACATAGCAAAAGAGGCAATGCGAAATAAAAGGCAGAATCTGTCAAAACAGAACAGTCCGTAAAGATGGATTTTATTAGGCCACCAGACTTGCTCAAATGAAAATGCCCAAATTGAATGAAAGTTGCGTACATATCTGAGGATCACTCACGTAAATTGGCTTAATTTTCTGAGTTACCTACAGAGAATTAGACCCAGATTCGTGACAGCAAAGAAATCTGTTTCTGCGCAGTAATCCAAATCTAGTATTTACTTTACTATCAAAGACTTTACTTGGCACAACAAAACATAAAACTAAAATAAGGAGAGGTTGCTACAGTAGTAAACAACTTCCAAGACTCAAATATAAAACAAAAATACTGTAGTAAAAACATGGGTTGTCTCCCATAAGCGCTTTTCTTTAACGCCTTTCAGCTAGGCGCAGAAAGTGTATATCAAGTGTTATCAAGAGATGAAGCATCAACATCATAATTTGTTCTAATAATAGAATCATAAGGTAACTTCATTCTCTTTCTAGGGAAGTGTTCCACACCTTTCTTGAGAGGAAATTGATATTTAATATTACCTTCCTTCATATCAATAGTAGCACCAACGGTTCGAAGAAAAGGTCTTCCCAATATAATGGGGCAAGATGCTTTGCATTCAATATCCAAGACAACAAAATCAACGGGGACAAGGTTATTGTTAACCATAATATGAACATTATCAACTTTCCCCAAAGGTTTCTTTTTAGCATTATCAGCGAGATTAACATCCGGATAACAGTTTTTCAATGGTGGCAAGTCAAGCATATCATAGACTTTTTTAGGCATAACGAAATACTTGCACCAAGATCACATAAAGCATTACAATCAAAATCTTTGACTCTCATTTTAATGATGGGCTCCCAACCATCCTCTAGCTTTCTAGGAATAGAAGTTTCAAGTTTTAGTTTCTCTTCTCTAGCTTTTATGAGAGCATTTGTAATATGTTTTGTGAAAGCCAAGTTTACAGCGCTAGCATTGGGACTCTTAGCAAGTTTTTGTAAGAACTTTATAACTTCAGAGATGTGGCAATCATCAAAATCTAAATCATTACAATCTAAAGCAATGGGATTATCATCCCCAAGGTTGGAAAAAATTTCAGCGAGTTTTATCACGAGCGGTTTCAGCAGTTTTAGTAGTTTCAGGTAATTTTGCGCGCTTTGCACTAGGAGTAGAAGCATTACCAACACCAATTATTTTACCATTGATAGTAGGAGGTGCAGCAACATGTGAATCATTAGCATTGCTAGTGGTGGTAATAGTCCAAACTTTAGCTACATTTTTCTCTTTAGCTAGTTTTTCATTTTCTTCTCTATCCCACCTAGCACGCAGTTCAGCCATTAATCTTATATTCTCATTAATTCTAACTTGGATGGCATTTGCTGTAGTAACAATTTTATTTTCAATATCCCTATTAGGCATAACTTTCGATTTCAAAAGATCAACATCAGAGGCAAGACTATCAACCGTAGAAGCAAGAATATCAATTTTATTGAGCTTTTCCTCAACAGATTTGTTAAAGGCGGTTTGTGTACTAATAAATTCTTTAAGCATAGCTTCAAGTCCAGGGGGTGTATTCCTATTATTGTTGTAAGAATTCCCATAAGAATTAGCATAACCGTTACCATTATTATAAGGATATGGCCTATAGTTATTACTAGAATTGTTCCGATAAGCATTGTTGTTGAAATTATTATTTTTAATGAATTTCACATCAACATGTTCTTCTTGGGCAACCAATGAAGCTAACGGAACATTATTAGGATCAACATTAGTCCTATCATTCACAAGCATAGACATAATAGCATCAACCTTATCATTCAAGGAAGAGGATTCTTCAACGAGAATTTACCTTCTTACCTTGTGGAGCTCTTTCCGTGTGCCATTCAGAGTAATTAACCATCATATTATCAAGGAGCTTTGTTGCTTCACCAAGAGTGATGGACATAAAGGTACCTCCAGCAGCTGAATCCAATAAATTCCGCGAAGAAAAATTTAGTCCTGCATAGAAGGTTTGGATGATCATCCAAGTAGTCGATCCATGGGTTGGGCAATTTTTAACCAAAGATTTCATTCTTTCCCAAGCTTGAGCAACATGTTCATTATCCAATTGTTTAAAATTCATTATGCTACTCCTCAAAGATATAATTTTAGCAGGGGGATAATATCTACCAATAAAAGCATCCTTGCATTTAGTCCAGAATCAATACTATTCTTAGGCGAGAGATAGCAACCAATCTTTAGCTCTTCCTCTTAATGAGAAAGGAAACAATTTTAATTTTATAATGTCACCATCTACATCTTTATACTTTTGCATTTCACACAATTCAACAAAATTATTGAGATGGGCAGCGAGCATCATCGGAACTAATACCGGAAAATTGCTCTCGCATAACAAGATTTAGTAAAGCAGGTTTAATTTCAAAGAATTCTGCTGTAGTAGCGAGTGGAGCAATAGGTGTGCATAAGAAATCATTATTATTTGTGCTAGTGAAGTCACACAACTTAGTATTTTCAGGGGTAGCCATTTTAGCAGTAGTAAATAAAGCAAACTAGATAAAGTAAATGCAAGTAAACTAATTTTTTTGTGTTTTTGATATAGAGTGCAAGATAGTAAATAAAGTAAAGCTAGCAACTAATTTTTTTGTGCTTTGATATAATGCAGCAAACAAAGTAGTAAATAAAATAGGGCAAGACAATAACAAAGTAAAGAGATTGAGAAGTGGAGACTCCCCTTGCAGCGTATCTTGATCTCCCCGGCAACGGCGCCAGAAAATATGCTTGATGGCGTGTATTTCACACGTTCGTTGGGAACTCCAAGAGGAAGGTATGATGCGCACAGCAGCAAGTTTTCCCTCAGAAAGAAATCAAGGTTTATCGAACCAGGAGGAGCCAAGAAGCACGTTGAAGGTTGATGGCGGCGGGATGTAGTGCGGCGCAACACCAGAGATTCCGACGCCAACGTGGAACCTGCACAATGATGTCTACGGGAGCTTCTATTCTTGTAGACAGTGTTGGGCCTCCAAGAGCAGAGGTTTGTAGAACAGCAGCAACTTTCCCTTAAGTGGATCACCCAAGGTTTATCGAACTCAGGGAGGAAGAGGTCAAAGATATCCCTCTCATGCAACCCTGCAACCACAAAGCAAGAAGTCTCTTGTGTCCCCAACACACCTAATAGGTGCACTAGTTCGGCGAAGAGATAGTGAAATACAGGTGGTATGAATATATATGAGCAGTAGTAACGGCGCCAGAAAATAGCTTGCTGGCGTGTAGTTGATGGTGGTAATATGGTAGCAGTAGTAATGCAGTAAAACAGTAAACAAGCAGCGATAGCAGTATTTAGGAACAAGGCCTAGGGATTAGACTTTCACTAGTGGACACTCTCAACTTTGATCACATAACAGAATAGATAAATGCATACTCTACACTCTCTTGTTGGATGATGAACACATTGCGTAGGATTACACGAACCCTCAATGCCGGAGTTAACAAGCTCCACAATTCAATGTTCATATTTAAATAACCTTAGAGTGCATGAAAGATCAACACGACTAAACCAAGTACTAACACAGCATGCACACTGTCACCTTCACACTATGTAGGAGGAATAGATCACATCAATACTATCATAGCAATAGTTAACTTCACAATCTACAAGAGATCATGATCATAGCATACGCCAAGTACTAACACGGATGCACACACTTGTCACCATTACACCGTGCGGGAGGAATAAACTACTTTAATAACATCACTAGAGTAGCACATAGATAAATTGTGATACAAAACACATTGCAATCATAAAGAGATATAAATAAGCACTTCACTACGCCATTCATAACCGTGAATAAGTATTCTGTGAAATATAGCCTAAGAGACCCACACGGTGCACACACTGTCACCTTTACACACGTGGGACAAGGAGTCTCCGGAGATCACATAAGTAAAATTCACTTGACTAGCATAACGACATCTAGATTACAAGCATCATCATATGAATCTCAATCATGTAAGGCAGCTCATGAGATTATTGTATTGAAGCACATAGGAGAGAGATGAACCACATAGCTACCGGTACAGCCCCGAGCCTCGATGGAGAACTACTCCCTCCTCATGGGAGACAGCAGCGTTGATGGAGATGGCGGTGGTGTCGATGGAGGAGCCTTCGGGGGCACTTCCCCGCCCCGGCGGCGTGCCGGAACAGAGACTCCTGTCCCCCAGATCTTGGCTTCGCGATGGCGGCGGCTCTGGAAGGTTTCTCGTACCGTGGCTTTTTCGTCTCGAGGTTTTAGGTCTGGGACCTATAAATAGGCGAAGAGGCGGAGTCAGAGGGGCGACGAGGCGGCGACACCATAGGCTGGCGCGGCTAGGGCCCAGGCCGCGCCACCCTATCATCTGGGGCCCACAGGGCCCCCCTCTGGCGGCTCTCGGGTGTTCTGGATGCTTCCGGGCAAAATAGGATGCTGGGTCTTGATTTCGTCCGATTCCGAGAATATTTCCTTACTAGGATTTACGGAACCAAAAACAGCGAGAAACGAGAGCGGCCCTTCGGCATCTCGTCAATAGGTTAGTTCCAGAAAACGCATAAATATGACATATAATGTGCATAAAACATGTAGATATCATCAATAATGTGGCATGGAACACAAGAAATTATCGATACGTCGGAGACGTATCACACAACACAACCAAAGTACTTTGCCCCAACGAAACAGTGAGGTTGTCAATCTCACCGGCTTGCTGTAACAAAGGATTAACCGTATTGTGTGGAAGATGATTGTTTGCAGAGAAAATAGTAAAACAAGTATTGCGACAGATTTGTATTTCGGTATTAAAGAATGGACCGGGGTCCACGAGTTCACTAGAGGTGTCTCTCCCATAAGATAAAAGCATGTTGGGTGAACAAATTACGGTCGGGCAATTGACAAATAGAGAGGGCATAACAATGCACATACATGTCATGATAAGTATAGTGAGATTTAATTGGGCATTACGACAAAGTACATAGACCGCCATCCAAGCTGCATCTATGCCTAAAAAGTCCACCTTCGGGTTATCGTCCGAACCCCTTCCGGTATTAAGTTGCAAAGCAACAAACAATTGCATTAAGTATGGTGCGTAATGTAATCAACAACTACATCCTTAGACATAGCGCCAATGTTTTATCCCTAGTGGCAACGAGCACAACACAACCTTAGAACTTTACGTCACTTGTCCCGGTGTCAATGCGAGGCATGAACCCACTATCGAGCATAAATACTCCCTCTTGGAGTTAAGAGCAAAAACTTGGCCGAGCCTCTACTAATAACGGAGAGCATGCAAGATCATAAACAACACATATGTAATAACTTGATAATTAACATAACATGGTATTCTCTATCCATCGGATCCCGACAAACACAACATAGAGTATTACAGATAGATGATCTTGATCATGTTAGGCAGCTCACAAGATCCAACAATGAACCACAATGAGGAGAAGACAACCATCTAGCTACTGCTATGGACCCATAGTCCAGGGGTGAACTACTCATAGGGCGGCGCGGGCCCCCCTCTGGCCGCGCGGCCCTATGGTGGCGGCGCCTCGTCGCCCAACTTCGTATCCCTTTCAGTCTTCTGGAAGGTTCGTGGCAAAATAGGACCCTGGGTCTTGATTTCGTCCAATTCCGAGAATATTTCGTTACTAGGATTTACGAAACCAAAAACAGCGAGAAAACAACAAGCGGCTCTTCGGCATCTTGTTAATAGGTTAGTTCCAGAAAATGCACGAATATGACATAAAGTGTGCATAAAACATGTAGGTATCATCAATAATATGGCATGGAACATAATAAATTATCGATACGTTGGAGACGTATCAGCCGCTAACTAAAGCCATGATTCATGGTGGAAGTTTCAGTTTTGGACATATATCCTCAATCTCATATGAGAATAATAATTGTTGCCACATGCTTATGCATTAAAGAGGAGTCCATTATCTGTTGTCCATGTTGTCCCGGTATGGATGTCTAAGTTGAGAATAATCAAAAGCGAGAAATCCAAAATGCGAGCTTTCTCCTTAGACCTTTGTACAGGCGGCATGGAGGTACCCCATTGTGACACTTGGTTAAAACATGTGCATTGCAATGATCCGGTAGTCCAAGCTAATTAGGACAAGGTGCGGGCACTATTAGTATACTATGCATGAGGCTTGCAACTTGTAGGATATAATTTACATAACTCATATGCTTTATTACTACCGTTGACAAAATTGTTTCATGTTTTCAAAATAAAAGCTCTAGCACAAATATAGCAATCGATGCTTTCCTCTTTGAAGGACCATTCTTTTTACTTTTATGTTGAGTCAGTTCACCTATCTCTCTCCACCTCAAGAAGCAAACACTTGTGTGAACTGTGCATTGATTCCTACATACTTGCATATTGCACTTGTTATATTACTCTATGTTGACAATCATCCATGAGATATACATGTTATAAGTTGAAAGCAACCGCTGAAACTTAATCTTCCTTTGTGTTGCTTCAATACCTTTACTTTGATTTGTTGCTTTATGAGTTAACTCTTATGCAAGACTTATTGATGCTTGTCTTGAAGTACTATTCATGAAAAGTCTTTGCTTTATGATTCACTTGTTTACTCATGTCATTACCATTGTTTTGATCGCTGCATTCATTACATTGATCAAGGTTATGATGGCATGTCACTTCAGAAATTATCTTTGTTATCGTTTTACCTGCTCGGGACGAGCAGAACTAAGCTTGGGGATGCTGATACGCCTCCGACGTATCGATAATTTCTTATGTTCCATGCCATATTATTGATGATACCTACATGTTTTATGCACACTTTATGTCATATTCGTGCATTTTCCGGAACTAACCTATTAACAAGATGCCGAAGAGCCGATTCTTGTTTTCTGCTGTTTTTGGTTTCAGAAATCCTAGTAATGAAATATTCTCGGAATTGGACGAAATCAAGACCCAGGGTCCTATTTTGCCACGAAGCTTCCGGAAGACCGAAGAGGAGTCGAAGTGGGGCCACGAGGGGCCGCCACTATAGGGCGGCGCGGCCCAGGTCTTGGCCGCGCCGACCTGTAGTGTGGGGCCCTCGTGTGGCCCCCATGTTGCCCTTCCGCCTACTAAAAGCCTCCGTCGCGAAACCCCCGATGCGAAAAACCACGATACGGAAAACCTTACCGAGACGCCGCCGCCGCCAATCCCATCTCGGGGGATTACGGAGATCTCCTCCGGCACCCTGCCGGAGAGGGGATTCATCTCCCGGAGGACTCTACACCGCCATGGTCGCCTCCGGAGTGATGAGTGAGTAGTTCACCCCTGGACTATGGGTCCATAGCAGTAGCTAGATGGTTGTCTTCTCCTCATTGTGCTTCATTGTTGGATCTTGTGAGCTGCCTAACATGATCAAGATCATCTATCTATAATGCTATATGTTGTGTTTGTCGGGATCCGATGGATAGAGAATACCATGTTATGTTAATTATCAAGTTATTACCTATGTGTTGTTTATGATCTTGCATGCTCTCCGTTATTAGTAGAGGCTCTGGCCAAGTTGATGCTAGTAACTCCAAGAGGGAGTATTTATGCTCGATAGTGGGTTCATGCCTGCATTGACACCTGGGGGAGTGACAGAAACCCCTAAGGTTGTGTTGTGCTGTTGCCACTAGGGATAAAACATTGGCGCTATGTCTAAGGATGTAGTTGTTGATTACATTACGCACCATACTTAATGCAATTGTTTGTTGCTTTGCAACTTAATACTGGAAGGGGTTCGGACGATAACCTGAAGGTGGACTTTTTAGGCATAGATGCAGTTGGATGGCGGTCTATGTACTTTGTCGTAATGCCCAATTAAATCTCACTATACTTATCATGACATGTATGTGCATTGTTATGCCCTCTCTATTTGTCAATTGCCCGACTGTAATTTGTTCACCCAACATGCTTTTATCTTATGGGAGAGACACCTCTAGTGAGCTGTGGACCCCGGTCCATTCTCTTATACTTGAAATACAAATCTGCTGCAATACTTGTTCTTTACTGTTTTCTTGCAAACAATCATCTTCCACACAATACGGTTAACCCTTTGTTACAGTAAGCCGGTGAGATTGACAATCTCACTATTTCGTTGGGGCAAAGTACTTTGGTTGTGTTGTGCAGGTTCCACGTTGGCGCCGGAATCTCTGGTGTTGCGCCGCACTACATCCCGCCGCCATCAACCTTCAACGTGCTTCTTGACTCCTACTGGTTCGATTAAACCTTGGTTTCTTACTGAGGGAAACTTGCCGCTGTGCGCATCACACCTTCCTCTTGGGGTTCCCAACGGACGTGTCAATTACACGCATCAAGGATCCACATGCGTTTGTTGAGAATCTTCTGCACGAGAAGCCTCCGGTATGCCTCCTTGGAAGGGGAAGCCGCCATGGCCGCAGCGTTCTCCTTGTCCTTCTTGGTCTTCTTGAGTAGGTAGTGTGCAAGGTCCATGTCCATCGCTGACCGGTCCGGGATGAACCTATCTCCCTGCACGCACAAAAGGGGGTAAAAGATCTTGTCAGGCAATTTCATCGAACAGCTTATGCACATACACATCTGCAAGATTTCGGATCTCAGAACTTACATAGAACTTTGCCGACGGGTTGCGCGAGTTGGTGCTCATCGATGGTGTGTAAGGGCGGGATCCGGCCTCCTAGAGCGGTGGGCGGTGCATGGCGGTGCTGCTCTTCTCGGAACAGATCGAATGGGACGCTACATATTTGGGCTCTTCCCGATCGAATGGATCCTGTGCTACGATGAGCTCTTCCCGATCGCGCCCATTCCACCAGATGCGGCCATCGCCCAACGCCACCGCCGTGCTACCTTGATTGTCCCCATCAGCCAGGCTTGAAGCTCCACCTGTAGGTCTTGGCTTGCTTGCTCCCTAACCTTGGCTAGTTGGCTGCTCGCCCTGTCGTGGTAGGACTGTGTTGGTCAGTCTGGGGCTCGGGCCGACGCTCTAGATAGGATGACAGATTGACTGTTTCCAGGGCAAGGAAAGATACATACCCGAAAATTAGTCTATATTTAATTTGTATTGATTGATTCCATAAATTACACGCCGCGGAGGGATGAAAAAGTGTGGGATGATGTAAACCGTGAGATTAGATTAAACGGTCAGGATTGTTTTAATGACGACCACCAAAGTGCGTTGAGTGTCAAACAACCAACTCCCATTTAATAGTAAAGATACTGACTTCAAAAGCAGCACAACAATGCTTCTATTGACAATAAGGTTGCTTCTGTATGTTTTTTTCATCTAAATCAATATGGCCATTCGCCCCGATAATTTACATGTGCTTCAAACAAAGTGGATAAAGTGATAGGTTCGAACATATCAAATGATAGCTTCCAACATATCAAATGATTCCACGTGAAGCTTCGAACAAAGTGGATAAAGTGATAGCACATGTAAAGTGATAGCTTCGAACATATCAAGTGATAGCTTCGAACATATCAAATGATAGCTTCGAACATACCGAACATACACCAGCCAATTTGATTCCATGTGAAGCAATTACAGAAATATTCATACACTTTGGTTCCTTTCAAAACACATTTTGTTTCCAAAAAAAACTTGTTTTGCTTCCTTCTGAAGCACATTTGTTTCAAAAAAAATGATTCAAGGTCAGTGAAGTGTGCTTCTCTTAAACATAAATGCGCGTCTTATGTAAGAGATACTTATTTTAAAAGAAGCACAACAATACTTCTATTGACTATAAGGTTGCTTCCGTCCAAATATGTTTTTTTATCTGAATCAATATGGCCATTCGCACCGATAATTTACATGTGCTTCAAACAAATTGGATAATGCTCCAAAACAATTAAATTTTGCTTCTATCAAATTGATAACCTGCTTCCAAGAACAAAATGGAAATAATATGAGTTTTTCGGTGTTCCTGCTATTCCCTCATACATAGAGCAAGATCACAGCTAGTAGGATTACATCATCGCAATTGTCCGCATTATCTATGTTGATGTAGCAGCCGTTCGTCGCCCTCGCAGAAGTCGAACAACCAAGCGACGACACGCACGCTCGGTAAAGTTTGCTTCACAACATGAAGCATCTAGTTTGTTGTATAACAACCAGGACCCTAGTTTCTATCAACTAGGGAAAATGAAGATGAAGATTATGTGAGATTTCATTTACAAAATAGCAAAGAGGCTGCAATCATATCAGATCAATTCCATGAGATGGACCTTGGATATAACAAGGAAGCATGAAATTCGTGCTATCTGAATTTAGCTAATCATTAGTGGAAGCATAAAATATTGAAATCGGATTTAGAAAGTATTTAGCATCAACATATCGGTTCATCATTGTGTGATGTACAAACCGGGCAATACAAACTATTCAACAAAATTAATTGGTGGTTTTGTGAGCTTACACACACTAGAACCAGGCAAAAGAAATATGATACTGTATCAAGTTACAAGATATAGACCGATATGAATAATTGTTAATCTGTCGAGTGGCAAAAACGTACTTCATGAGTCAATCGTTGGCAGGTTTACATATCTAAACTTCAAAATGATATGAAATTACATGGGTTAAACCTATGTGAATGGAAGAATCGAGGCGCACTCCAGGCCTGTGCCATCTCTGCAAGGGCCAGCACATGCTGGGATATGCATTCTGCGTCATTAACCTCCGGCCCTCACTGGTGAATTGCACCGTGTGCACCTACCTCGGCGACGGTACTGTAGCATGGTACCGGGGCTCGTGGAGAACAGCAGCAGTGCAGCACGCCGTGCTGGAGGCGTATCTGAGAACCAGAGAACGCCGGGGACCCGTGCGCGTCGCGGAAGCACCCTCTGGCCCGTTGCTTCTGCCGGAGTGCAGGCTGGTCAACGCGACTAAGCCGCCGCCACCAACCTCTTGCGGTGGCTGCCGGTGGAACGACATGGATGCCCGCACAGGTCGGTATAGATGGAAGAGTGGGTGTCGGCTTCCGATGGGACGATGCGGCGCGGTGGAGCGGGCTGAGGTGCGGCGCGGTGGAGCGGGCTGAGGTGCGGCGCGGTGGAGCGGGCTGAGGTACGGCACGGCGGAGAGATTAATCGCCTGCTAGATTACCGGACGTAATTGTAGGTGGAGATAGTGCGGGTTTAACGGGCTGATTTATTTTTTGTTGGAGAAAAAATCGTATCTCGAACCGTACGATGGAAACGATATGAACGGCATCGCTTCGGTCCGACGATTTCTTTCCCATCGGACTGCGATGTATAGTATTTACCTATAAACAAGGCTTACAATCTATAGATAGATCAATTCATAGAGTAGAAGCATATAATGTAAATATGCAGAAATAAGGTCGTAAACCTTACGGAACCCTCCGAGATACGTACCATTCAGTAGGTTGATACGTTGCAAACATATCTATAATTTTTTATGTTCCATGCTTGTTTTACACCAATTTCTATATGTTTTGTTCACACTTTGTGGCATCTTTATGTATTTCCTGAAACTAACCTATTAACAAGATGCCACAGTGTCAGTCCTGTTTTCTGCTGTTTTTGTATTTCAGAAAAGTTGTACAGGAAATATTCTCGGAATTGGACGAAATAAAAGTCAAACCTCCTATTTTTCCCGACACGAAGACGAGGTCCAAACCAGAGACAGAGGAGGTCACTGGGGAGGGCACACCATGCCTGGCCGCGCCTAGGGTGGTGTGGGCCCCTCGGGCACCCACCGACCTCGCCTTCCCGCCTATAAATTGCCTCCCGACGCGAAAACCCTAAAGGAATCAACCTACATCCACTGAAAGTTCCGTAGCTCTGCCGCCATCGAAGACAAGTTTCGGGGAACAGAAGTCTTTGTTTCGGTATCCTGCTGGGACGGGGAATTGCCCAAGGAGCCATCTCCATCGAATCGACTGTCATCTTCATCGCTGTTGCTGACTCCCATGATGAGGAGGAAGTAGTCCCCCCCCCCCCGAGGCTGAGGGCTTTACCGGTAGCTATGTGGTCTATCTCTCTCTCATGGTGTGATCTTTATGTGATCATGATCTGTGTAATCTAGTTGAATAAGTAGATGCTACTCTTCATCTATTATGCTACTCAAGTCGTTTTATTATTGTGATCTCCGGAGACACCTCGCCCCATGGTGTGAAGGTGCCAGTGTGCGTACCGTGTGTGTCTCTAAGGCTAAATTTTACAGAAATACTTATCATGGGTTATAATTTGAGATGTGTTCTTAATAACTTGGCATAGTTTTGAGATGGTATTGTGCATTAGGCCTAGATAATTACCCATACCAAAGATAGTCACTTATAAACACACCTATTTTCATGTAATATCTCTTTTCCTATTCTCGAGGGAGCCGTTCGAAGGGAGAGAGACATGAAATCATGCCCAAGAATTATCAAAAGCCCAAAAAAACAAGTCTTGGAGTGCTTATATGTGTGCATGAGATTTTGTTGAAGAGAAAAAGCAAGTATACACAGCTTTCAATTGGCATTTCCTTCACGGACTTGACTATCTCGAAGCTACATCGTAGTGGGCCATATCCGACCAAGATTTCATCATCAGGGTGCAAACCTACTTTGAAGATTCATACACATGTGTTCTTAATAACTTGGCATAGTTTTGAGATGTTATTGTGCATTAGGCCTAGATAATTACCCATACCAAAGATAATCATTTATAAACACACATATTTTCATGTAATATCTCTTTTCCTATTCCCGAGGGAGTCGTTTGAAGGGAGAGAGACATGAAATCATGCCCAAGAATTATCAAAAGCCCAAAAATCAAGTCTCGGAGTGCTTATATGTGTGTATGAGCTTTTGTTGAAGAGAAAAAGCAAGTATACACAGCTTTCAATTGCCATTACCTTCACGGACTTGACTATCTCAAAGCTACATCGTAGTGGGCCATATCCGACCAAGATTCCATCATCAGGGTTCAAACCTACTTTGAAGCTTCATACCCATGTGTTCTTAATAACTTGGCAAAGTTTTGAGATGGTATTGTGCATTAGGCCTAGATAATTACCCATACCAAAGATAATCACTTATAAACACACCTATTTTCATGTAATATCTCATTTCCTATTCCCGAGGGAGCCATTCGAAGGGAGAGAGACATGAAATCATGCCCAAGAATTATCAAAATCCCAAAAATCAAGTCTCAGAGTGCTTATATGTGTGCATGAGATTTTTTTGAAGAGAAAAAGCAAGTATACACAGCTTTCAATTGGCATTTCCTTCACGGACTTGACTACCTCGAAGCTACATCGTAGTGGGACATATCCGACCAAGATTCCATCATCAGGGTGCAAACCTAAATTGAAGCTTCATACCCATGTGTTCTTAATAACTTGGCATAGTTTTGAGATGGTATTGTGCATTAGGTCTAGATAATTACCCATACCAAAGATAATCACTTATAAACACACCTGTTTTCATGTAATATCTCTTTTCTTATTCCCGAGGGAGCCGTTCGAAGGGAGAGAGACATAAAATCATGCCCAAGAATTATCAAAAGCCCAAAAATCAAGTCTCAGAGTGCTTATATGTGTGCATGAGCTGTTGTTGAAGAGAAAAAGCAAGTATACACAGCTTTCAATTGCCATTTTCTTCACGGACTTGACTATCTTGAAGCTGCATCGTAATGGGCCATATCCGACCAAGATTCCATCATCAGGGTGCAAACCTACTTTGAAGCTTCATACTCATGTGTTCTTAATAACTCGGCATAGTTTTGAGATGGTATTGTGCATTAGGCCTAGATAATTACCCATACCAAAGATAATCACTTATAAACACACATATTTTCATGTAATATCTCTTTTCCTATTCCCGGGGGAGCCGTTCGAAGGGAGATAGACATGAAATCATGCCCAAGAATTATCAAAAGCCCAAAAATCAAGTCTCAGAGTGCTTATATGTGTGCATGAGCTGTTGTTGAAGAGAAAAAGCAAGTATACACAGCTTTCAATTGCCATTTTCTTCACAGACTTGACTATCTTGAAGCTGCATCGTAATGGGCCATATCCGACCAAGATTCCATCATCAGGGTGCAAACCTACTTTGAAGCTTCATACTCATGTGTTCTTAATAACTTGGCATAGTTTTGAGATGGTATTGTGCATTAGGCCTAGATAATTACCCATACCAAAGATAATCATTTATAAACACACATATTTTCATGTAATATCTCTTTTCCTATTCCCGAGGGAGTCTTTTGAAGGGAGAGAGACATGAAATCATGCCCAAGAATTATCAAAAGCCCAAAAATCAAGTCTCGGAGTGCTTATATGTGTGTATGAGCTTTTGTTGAAGAGAAAAAGCAAGTATACACAACTTTCAATTGCCATTACCTTTACGGACTTGACTATCTCAAAGCTACATCGTAGTGGGCCATATCCGACCAAGATTCCATCATCAGGGTTCAAACCTACTTTGAAGCTTCATACCCATGTGTTCTTAATAACTTGGCATAGTTTTGAGATGGTATTGTGCATTAGGCCTAGATAATTACCCATACCAAAGATAATCACTTATAAACACACCTATTTTCATGTAATATCTCATTTCCTATTCCCGAGGGAGCTGTTCGAAGGGAGAGAGACATGAAATCATGCCCAAGAATTATCAAAATCCCAAAAATCAAGTCTCGGAGTGCTTATATGTGTGCATGAGATTTTTTTTGAAGAGAAAAAGCAAGTATACACAGCTTTCAATTGGCATTTCCTTCACGGACTTGACTACCTCGAAGCTACATCGTAGTGGGACATATCCGACCAAGATTCCATCATCAGGGTGCAAACCTAAATTGAAGCTTCATACCCATGTGTTCTTAATAACTTGGCATAGTTTTGAGATGGTATTGTGCATTAGGTCTAGATAATTACCCATACCAAAGATAATCACTTATAAACACACCTGTTTTCATGTAATATCTCTTTTCTTATTCTCGAGGGAGCCGTTCGAAGGGAGAGAGACATGAAATCATGCCCAAGAATTATCAAAAGCCCAAAAATCAAGTCTCAGAGTGCTTATATGTGTGCATGAGCTGTTGTTGAAGAGAAAAAGCAAGTATACACAGCTTTCAATTGCCATTTTCTTCACGGACTTGACTATCTTGAAGCTGCATCGTAATGGGCCATATCCGACCAAGATTCCATCATCAGGGTGCAAACCTACTTTGAAGCTTCATACTCATGTGTTCTTAATAACTTGGCATAGTTTTGAGATGGTATTGTGCATTAGGCCTAGATAATTACCCATACCAAAGATAATCACTTATAAACACACATATTTTCATGTAATATCTCTTTTCCTATTCCCGGGGGAGCCGTTCGAAGGGAGAGAGACATGAAATCATGCCCAAGAATTGTCAAAGCCCAAAAATCAAGTCTCGGAGTGCTTATATGTGTGCATGAGCTTTTGTTGAAGAGAAAAAGCAAGTATACACAACTTTAAATTGGCATTTCCTTCACGGACTTGACTATCTCGAAGCTACATCGTAGTGCGCCATATCCGACCAAGATTCCGTCATCAGGGTGCAAACCTACTTTGAAGCTTCATACCCATGTGTTCTTAATAACTTGGCATAGTTTTGAGATGGTATTGTGTATTAGGCCTAGATAATTACCCATACAAAATATAATCACTTATAAACACACATATATTCATGTAATATCTCTTTTCCTATTCCCGAGGGAGCCGTTCGAAGGGAGAGAGACATCAAATCATGCCCAAGAAATATCAAAAGCCCAAAATCAAGTCTTGGAGTGCTTATATGTGTGCATGAGATTTTTTTGAAGAGAAAAGGCAAGTATACACAGCTTTCAATTGGCATTTCCTTCACAGACTTGACTATCTCGAAGCTACATCATAGTGGGCCATATCCGACCAAGATTCCATCATCAGGGTGCAATATGAATATGACTATGTGGTGGGCAATGGAACCATGGTGACATAGGCATCCCCAATGGGCCTGCCGAAGATAGTACCCGGGGTTTACTGAAGGCCCACTACCCGAAGAATAAGAAGATTCGGAAGCCCAAGATATTGTTAAGGAAAGCTAGAGTTGTAATAGGAAGCATTATTTGTAATCTTGCGGGAGGAGTTAGAAACCTTCCCGGACTCTGTAACTTGTACAATACGAATCCCTCGGCTCCGCCTCCTATATAAGGGGGAGTCGAGGGACAAAGAAAGCATCCAATCATTGTTTTTCAAACCCTACTTTTATAATCGTCGAGTACTTTTCGGCTGAAACCTTCGAGATCTACTTGCCCTCTACTTCCAACTAAACCCTAGTCTACAACCCGTAGGCATTGATAAGTTAATCCCTTGTCAATTGGCGCCGACCGTGGGGATTAGAGGCGTCAAGGATCCGATCTCGATGGCACGTTCAAGATCATCGACTTCATCAACCGCAAGCAACGCAATGGATCGAGGTAAACAGATCGCAACTGGTCTTGTCGATTTTGTTCCTCACCCGCCCTCCCGTTTGGATGCATATGCGTATCTGGAGGAGCCTATGGAGATGACGTTCGGAAGATTTCACTTTCGCGTCGAGAAAGAAGGATCGTATCGTGTCGAAATTCCGATTTCATCGGGATCGTCGGCGGTCGGTTCCGATTTTTCAAGCTATACATCGTCAACCGAATCAGGAGAGGAAGAAACTTCGTCGTCACGCTTCATCAGCACCAGGGCAAGAGAAAAACTCGCCAAGATCTTCAGCGACATGTCGTTTGAGTCATCTGCGGACTCCTATATAAGCGATGGCTCAAGCAGTGTCGACAGACTACAACTTCATCGACAAATCTACCACAGTGGGCAAGGTCTTCGCCAATCTTAATGATGGTGTCACCAAACCCAACATAGATCTGAATACAAAGTATCATCAGATTTATGTCATCGGAGAGCCAAGCCGTGACCAGGAGGAAACATCTGAGGCTTTCGACGATTTGGGAAATCCATACGTCAATCCCTCTGATTTGCGGCGAGGCCTAGGCAATAAATATATCGGGCCACAGCCGCGAGATAGAGACCAACTTCCGCAAGCAGCATGGGATAGAACAGCAAGAGCTATAGATGGCTCCGAACCAATGGCCACCACAGCCACGCCAGAAGAATTACAAGCATATCAATATAGGCTCGCACGAGCTGCAAGGGAATTAGAAAAACAGACAGCTGAGTTAAACAGAAGAAAGGAGGGAGCTTCTGCATCAAGTAGGCGAAGGGCAGAGCTGAGTCGACATTCCAGAACTTCGGGTGATAGCCACAGGGAAGCTCGGAACAGAGCAAGATCAAAGTTACAAAACGTACCCGAAGGGGAAAGAGAACACTTGGTTCAAAACCTCGACATGTCTTTTATGTCGATAGACACAAGAGGGAACATCATCCCCAAGACACCAGAAGCTGGGTATATGGCGACACAAGCTTTCATCCTTGCATCCAGGCCACCCCCAGGAGATCCAAGGGAGGCATTATATAACATGGCAATGGCAGGAGTTGGAGCCATGGGAACGGCGTTTGTATCAACACCTCCCGAAGGAACGGCAAGGCAAAATAGTCCACGACCTGCGGCAGCAACAGCAGCAGCTCCCGAAGGACCAAGTGGAGAAAGGGACACGGCAGCACAAGCAAGGGTCGACAGAGTGCGACAAAGCAGAAGGGAACATCGGCAATCCCCAGAGCTAAATGACGAGGATATGTGTGGTTTGCCATGCTTCACAAGGAGAGTTCGAAAAACTCGAGTCCCTTCGGGATTCAAATTACCTGATAACTTCAAGAAATTCGACGGCCTCCAACATCTAGAGGATTGGCTAGTTGATTATCTCGAGATGGTAAAGCTCACAGGAGGAACCAGAGCAATAGCTATGCAAAGCATCCAGGTGCATTTGAGTGGAGCCGCACGATCTTGGATAAAGAAACTTCCTCCAGGATCTATCGACAGCTGGGAAAGCTTCGAGGACGTGTTCGTCAAGAACTTCCGGTCCACATGCAAGAAACATGCATCATTAGAGGAGTTGAGAGCATGCCGACAAAAGTTAGACGAGCCAATGAGAAAATATATCCAAAGGTGGAACATCATCAAAAACTCGGCAGAAAATATATCTGACGAGAGAGCAATAGATGCGTTTGTCGCAGGGATCAGGCGTGGAGATTTTGTCGAGGATTTGGGAAGGACCAATCCGAAGACAGTGTCCGCATTAATGGAAATAGCAAACAGATGGGCAGATGGAGAAGATGTTGTCCACAACAAACGGCATAGGTCGCCAGAGGAAGACCGCGGTCGAAATTATCAACCAAGGCGACGATTTCCTCGGCAGTACTCGAGCTATGATGCTCCAGGACAAATCTCGGCTGGTTTCCGAGCAAGCGCAGGAGGAAACAACAGAGATGATTACCAGAGAAGTAATGAGTAACGAGGCGACAATAGAGATGAATCTCGAAACAATAGGCAAAATAGCGGGCCAAGGTTCCAGAGGCCTTTCGTGTCTCCCGAAGAGATGATGAACGGGCCGTGTCAGATGCACTTTTTCCTCGACAGCAACGGAAAAAGACAGTCGGGACATCTGCAGAAGGATTGTCGCAATTTCCAGGCAATGCTAAGGTATGCAAGGCATGCTAATGCTCAGGCAGCGCAAAGAAATCCTCGAGAACCCAGAAGTGAGATTCACTTGCCACCTCCTCCCGCGATTACGGACGACAATCGACATCAGCTCAGAATAGCGGCGGCACCTGCACCACCGCCTTACGTTGATCCTAACTCTAACGGAGCGGTCTCGATGATTCAGAAGGGAAGGCCATCCAATAGAACTCAGAAAGTAATCTCGCGGCAGGTGTTCATGGCAGAGAAAATGCCTCCACCAACAGTCGAGTACCTTAATTGGTCAGGGCAAGACATTGGCTTCACTATAGCAGATCATCCACAGCAAGTTCCTTGACCAGGGCAGTCAGCACTCATACTACCAGCGGTCATCGCAGGATTTGACGTATCTCGCGTGTTTATAGATGACGGCAGCAGCTTAAACCTTATGTACGCAGATACATATTAAGGAAGATGAACATATCACTAGCAAACTTGAAGCCAACAGACACGAGATTCCATGGTATCACACCAGAGAAGCCAAGCTATCCGCTGGGGAAGATTAATCTCGACGTTCAGTTTGGGACCCGAGAAAATTACAGAATCGAGAAGTTGGAGTTTGAAGTCGTAGATTTCCCGTCACAGTACCACGCTCTGTTGGGACGACCAGCATATGCTAGATTTATGGCGGTACCACATTATACGTACCTGTTGTGGAGGATGCCTGGACCTAAGGGACCAATCACAGTCAAAGGAAGCTTCGCCCTAGCCGATAAATGTGATAAGGATTTTCATCGAATATCAGAAACTTTCGGGATGCAAGCTGAGTATTTGGCGTCAAGGCTCATGATTGACTACGACGTGCTGCCGGACGTCGGAAGGCCAAATAAAGAATCAACTTTCAACACCGAGAAAAAATCTAAGGAGGTGCGGATTCACCCGACGGATCCAAAAAGACGACATCCATCGCAAACGACATGGACCTCGCATAGGAAAGCGCGCTCGTCGAGTTCCTCCGTGAGAACTGGAAAATCTTCGCATGGTGTCCAGCCGACATGCCAGGAGTACCCAGGGAACTTGCCGAGCACCACCTAAACTTGGATCCACTAGCGAGACCAATCAAACAACCTTTGCGACGTTTTTCGGAACCAAACCGCAAGGCTATACTGTCAGAAATTGATCGACTGAGAGAAGCTGGTTTTATCAAAGAGCTGCATACAGAGGCCACATGGCTAGCAAATCCAGTGTTGGTGCCAAAGAAAAACACTAAAGTCCTTCGCATGTGCGTCGATTTTACGTGTCTCAATAAACATTGTCCAAATGATCACTTTCCCCTCCCGAGGATCGACCAAATTATCGACTCCACGGCAGGATGTGAACGTCTTTCCTTCCTGGACGCATATTCTGGTTATAACCAGATTAGATTAAAGGAAGAAGATGAAGTAAAAACAGCGTTCATCACACCTTACGGCGTGTTTTGCTATAGAACAATGGCCTTTGGTTTGAAAAACGCGGGAGCAACATATCAGAGGATGATGCAGAAGTGTTTGGCGACACAGATTGGAAAAAATGTGCAAGTGTACATCGACGATGTCGTCATAACGTCAAAAAAGGGGACGACGCTGATCGAGGATCTCAAGGAAACCTTTGACAACCTCGACAAATTCTCGCCTCAAGCTGAACCCGACGAAGTGCTCCTTCGGCGTCCCAGCAGGAGAACTTCTTGGGTTCCTAGTTTCAGCAAGAGGGATTGAAGCAAATTCCGACAAAATACAAGCCATCGTAACAATGAGGAAGCCAACAAAGTTGAAAGAAGTACAACAATTAACTGGGCGAGTCGCAGCTTTAAGCAGATTCATCGCCAGGCTGGGAGAAAAAGCGTTACCGTTCTACGCTTTAATAAAGCAAGGGGAGAAATTCCAGTGGAACGAAGAAGCCGATAGAGCTTTTGAGGATCTGAAACGCACAATCTCGACACCACCAGTCTTGGTGGCGCCGAAGGAAAAGGAACCTCTCCTGCTGTACATTGCAGCCACACCCCAAGTGGTTAGAGCATCCCCACTCGTTGGCGCTCCCCACGCCCAAATCCGGCGAAATTTTCGTCCGGATTGGAGGAAGATTTGGCGTGGGGGGCAGTATATTTCCAGTCGTGTGCTCCCCAAACGGCGTTTCTCGGGGAAAAAGAGGATGGCTCGGGAAATCCGGACGAAAGAGGAGACACGTGGGTGTGGGCGGTTGGTTTAGCTTCATCCGGAGTCCCCGGGAGACCCCCGGGAAACCGAGGATGGCATGGGGAGTCCGGACGAAAATAGGCTCAAATCCGGACCAAAACGAGGAATCGGGGGCCTGACTGGGCCGTTTTTCGCCGTCCGGATGAAAAAAAGTGGCCGTGGGGGGCTCTGTGGGGAGACGAGTGGAGATGCTCTTAGCACGGTGCTAGTTGTCGAAAGAGAAGAAGAAGGAAAACTCCATGGAGTGCAAAGGCCGGTATATTTCATCAGTGAAGTTTTATCGCCTTCCAAACAGCGGTACCCGCAGTACCAGAAACTAGCATATGGAGTGATTACAACGGCAAGAAAGTTGCGCCACTATTTTTCGGCACACCCGATAATAGTAGTCAATGAAGCACCTCTCTCAAATATACTGAACAATCCAGAAGCTACAGGGCGTGTCTCCCTTTGGGGAATAGAACTTTCCCCTCGGGATATCACGTATGAAAAAAGAAAGGCAATCAAGTCGCAAGTTTTGCTAGATTTTATTGCAGAGTGGATGGAGCTGCAAAACACGGGACCCCCAGATTTGTCGAGAACTTGGACCATGAACTTTGACGGATCCAAGAGAGTAGAAGGAGCTGGCTGATACGTCTCCGACGTATCGATAATTTCTTATGTTTCATGCCACATTATTGATGATATCTACATGTTTTATACACATTATATGTCATATTTATGCGTTTTCCGGAACTAACCTATTGACGAGATGCCGAATGGCCAGTTCCTGTTTTTTGCTGTTTTTGGTTCCAGAAATCCTAGTAAGGAAATATTCTCGGAATCGGACGAAATCAAGACCCAAGCATCCTATTTTTCCACGAAGCTTCCGGAACAGCCGAGAGTCGCCAGAGGGGGGCCACTGGGCCCCCAGATGATAGGCCGGCGCGGCCCAGGCCCTGGCCGCGCCAGCCTATGGTGTCGTCGCCCCTTCGACCTTCTGACGCCGCCTCTTCGCCTATATAAAGGTCCCAGACCTAAAACCTCGATACGGAAAAGCCACGGTACGAGAAACCTTCCAGAGCCGCCACCATCGCGAAACCAAGATCTGGGGGACAGGAGTCTCTGTTCCGGCACGCCACCGGGACGGGGAAGTGCCCCCGGAAGGCTCTCCATCGACACCACCGCCATCTCCATCAACGCTGCTGTCTCCCATGAGGAGGGAGTAGTTCTCCATCAAGGCTCGGGGTTGTACCGGTAGCTATGTGGTTCATCTCTCTCCTATGTACTTCAATACAATAATCTCATGAGCTGCCTTACATGATTGAGATTCATATGATGATGCTTGTAATCTAGATGTCATTATGCTAGTCAAGTGAGTTTTACTTATGTGATCTCCGGAGACTCCTTGTCCCACGTGTGTAAAGGTGACGAGTGTGTGCACCGTGTGGGTCTCTTAGGCTATATTTCACAGAATACTTATTCACCGTTATGAATGGCATAGTGAAGTGCTTATTTATATCTCTTTATGATTGCAATGTGTTTTGTATCACAATTTATCTATGTGCTACTCTAGTGATGTTATTAAAGTAGTTTTATTCCTCCCGCACGGTGTAATGGTGACAGTGTGTGCATCCGTGTTAGTACTTGGCGTAGGCTATGATTATGATCTCTTGTAGATTATGAAGTTAACTATTGCTATGATGGTATTGATATGATCTATTCCTCCTACATAGTGTGAAGGTGACAGTGTGCATGCTGTGTTAGTACTTGGTTTAGTTGTGTTGATCTGTCATGCACTCTAAGGTTATTTAAATATGAACATTGAATATTGTGGAGTTTGTTAACTCCGGCATTGAGGGTTCGTGTAATCCTACGCAATTAGTGGTGTTCATCATCCAACAAGAGAGTGTAGAGTATGCATTTATCTATTCTATTATGTGATCAAAGTTGAGAGTGTCCACTAGTGAAAGTCTAATCCCTAGGCCTTGTTCCTAAATATCGCTATCGCTGCTTGTTTACTCGTTTTATCTGCGTTACTACGCTACCATATTACCACCATCAACTACACGCCAGCAAGCTATTTTCTCGGCGCCGTTACTACTCGGTCGCATTTATTCATACCACCCGTATTTCACTATCTCTTCGCCGAACTAGTGCACCTATTAGGTGTGTTGGGGACACAAGAGACTTCTTGCTTTGTGGTTGCGGGGTTGCATGAGAGGGATATCTTTGACCTCTTCCTCCCCGAGTTCGATAAACCTTGGGTGATCCACTTAAGGGAAACTTGCTCGTTGTTCTACAAACCTCTGCTCTTGGAGGCCCAACACTGTCTACAAGAATAGAAGCACCCGTAGACATCAAGCTATTTTCTGGCGCCGTTGCCGGGGAGGAAAGGTAAAAGGTACTCAGACTCCGGATCTCGGCTACTAAGCTATTTTCGCCATTGTAAGTACTCGAAGCAATTTCCTTTAGATCCTGCAATTGCATCTTTTTGTTTCTTGTTTACACTAGTTGGCATAATGGACAACAATGAGCTTCTTATTCTATTTCCTGATTTAAGACAAGGATGGTTTGATGCGAAAATTAAAAAACCCATGGAACATATTAGCATGAACGCTTTGAACACCATTGTTGATAATGATATAGAAAGTTCTAAGCTTGGGGAAGCTGGTTTTCATGATCTATTTAGTCCCCCAAGCATTGAGGAGAAAATTTTCTTTGATGATACTTTGCCTCCTATTTATGATGATTGTAATGATATTGGTCTTTTAGTACCTCCTGTTATGGAGGATAAATTTGATTATGATTACAATATGCCTCCTATATTTGATGATGAGAATAATAATGATAGCTACTTTGTTGAATTTGCTCCCACTATAACTAATAAAATTGATTATGCTTATGTGGAGAGTAATAATTTTATGCATGAGACTCATGATAAGAATGCTTTATGTGATAGTTATATTGTTGAGTTTGCTCATGATGCTACTGAAAGTTATTATGAGAGAGGAAAATATGGTTGTAGAAATTTTCATGTTACTAAAATGCCTCTCTATGTGCTGAAATTTTTGAAGCTACACTTGTTTTATCTTCCTATGCTTGTTACTTTGCTCTTCATGAACTTGTTTATTTACAAGGTTCCTATGCATAGGAAGCATGTTAGACTTAAATTTTTTTTGAATTTGCCTCTTGATGCTCTCTTTTGCTTCAACTACTATCTCTTGCGAGTGCATCATTAAAACTGCTGAGCCCATCTTAACGGCTATAAAGAAAGAACTTCTTGGGAGATAACCCTTGTGTTATTTTGCTACAGTACTTTGTTTTATATTTGTGTCTTGGAAGTTGTTTACTACTGTAGCAACCTCTCCTTATCTTATTTTTATTGCATTGTTGTGCCAAGTAAACTCGTTGATAATAAGGTTCATACTAGATTTGGATTACTGCGCAGAAACAGATTTCTTGCTGTCACGAATCTGGGCCTAATTCTCTGTAGGTAACTCAGAAAATTATGCCAATTTACTTGAGTGATCCTCAGATATGTACGCAACTTTCATTCAATTTGAGCATTTTCATTTGAGCAAGTCTGGTGCCCTTTTAAAATTCATCTTTACGGACTGTTCTGTTTTGACAGATTCTGCCTTTTATTTCGCATTGCCTCTTTTGCTATGTGGGATGGATTTCCTTGTTCCATTAACTTCCAGTAGCTTTATGCAATGTCCAGAAGTGTTAAGAATGATTGTGTCACCTCTGAACATGTTAATTTTTATTGTGCACTAACCCTCTAATGAGTTGTTTCGAGTTTGGTGTGGAGGAAGTTTTCAAGGGTCAAGAGAGGAGGATGATATACTATGATCAAGAAGAGTGAAAAGTCTAAGCTTGGGGATGCTCCGGTGGTTCACCCCTGCATATTTCAAGAAGACTCAAGAGTCTAAGCTTGGGGATGCCCAAGGCATCCCCTTCTTCATCGACAAATTATCAGGTTCCTTCTCTTGAAACTATATTTTTATTCCATCACATCTTATGTACTTTACTTGGAGCGTCCGTGTGCTTTTATTTTTGTTTTGTTATTTTCATTCTCTGAATAAATACATGCTTGTGTGGGAGAGAGACACGCTCCGCTGGTTCATATGAACACATGTGTTCTTCGCTTTATCTTTTAGTGTTCATGGCGAAGGTTAAAACTGCTTCGTTCATTTTTATATGGTTGGAAACGGAAAATGCTACATGTAGTAATTGATAAAATGTCTTGGATAATTTGATACTTGGCAACTGTTGTGCTCATGTTTAAGCTCTTGCATCATATACTTTGCACTCATTAATGAAGAAATACATAGAGCTTGCTAAAATTTGGTTTGCATATTTGGTCTCTCTAAAGTCTAGATAATTTCTAGTATTGAGTTTGAACAACAAGGAAGACGGTGTAGAGTCTTATAATGTTTACAATATGTCTTTTATGTGAGTTTTGCTGCACCGGTTCATCCTTGTGTTTGTTTCAAATAACCTTGCTAGCCTAAGCCTTGTATCGAGAGGGAATACTTCCCATGCATCCAAAATCCTTGAGCCAACCACTATGCCATTAATTTGTGTCCACCATACCTACCTACTACATGGTATTTCTCCGCCATTCCAAAGTAAATTGCTTGAGTGCTACCTTTAAAATTCCATCATTCACCTTTGCAATATATAGCTCATGGGACAAATAGCTTTGTGGTATTGAATATGTACTTATGCACTTTATCTCTTATTAAGTTGCTTGTTGTGCGATAACCATGTTCCTGGGGACGCCATCAACTACTCTTTGTTGAAGATCATGTGAGTTGCTATGCATGTCCGTCTTGTCTGAAGTAAGAGAGATCTACCACCTTAATGGTTGGAGCATGCATATTGTTAGAGAAGAACATTGGGCCGCTAACTAAAGCCATGAATCATGGTGGAAGTTTCAGTTTTGGACATATATCCTCAATCTAATATGAGAATACTAATTGTTGCCACATGCTTATGCATTAAAGAGGAGTCCATTATCTGTTGTCCATGTTGTCCCGGTATAGATGTCTAAGTTGAGAATAATCAAAAGCGAGAAATCCAAAATGCGAGCTTTCTCCTTAGACCTTTGTACAGGCGGCATGGAGGTACCCCTTTGTGACACTTGCTTAAAACATGTGTATTGCGATGATCCCGGTAGTCCAAGCTAATTAGGACAAGGTGCGGGCACTATTAGTATACTATGCATGAGGCTTGCAACTTGTAAGATATAATTTTCATAACTCATATGCTTTATTACTACCGTTGACAAAATTGTTTCATGTTTTCAAAATAAAAGCTCTAGCACAAATATAGCAATCGATGCTTTCCTCTTTGAAGGACCATTCTTTTTACTTTTATGTTGAGTCGGTTCACCTATCTCTCTCCACCTCAAGAAGCAAACACTTGTGTGAACTGTGCATTGATTCCTACATACTTGCATATTGCACTTGTTATATTACTCTATATTGACAATTATCCATGAGATATACATGTTACAAGTTGAAAGCAACCGCTGAAACTTAATCTTCCTTTGTGTTGCTTCAATACCTTTACTATGAATTTATTGCTTTATGAGTTAACTCTTATGCAAGACTTATTGATGCTTGTCTTGAAAGTACTATTCATGAAAAGTCATTGCTTTATGATTCAGTTGTTTACTCATGTCATTACCATTGTTTTGATCGCTGCATTCATTACATATGTTTACAATATGATCAAGTTTATGATGGCATGTCACTCCAGAAATTATCTTTGTTTATCGTTTACCTGCTCGGGACGAGCAGAACTAAGCTTGGGGATGCTGATACGTCTCCGACGTATCGATAATTTCTTATGTTCCATGCCACATTATTGATGATATCTACATGTTTTATACACATTATATGTCATATTTATGCGTTTTCCGGAACTAACCTATTGACGAGATGCCGAAGGGCCGGTTCTCGTTTTCTGCTGTTTTTGGTTCCAGAAATCCTAGTAAGGAAATATTCTCGGAATCGGACAAAATCAAGACCCAGCATCCTATTTTTCCACGAAGCTTCCAGAACAGCCGAGAGTCGCCAGAGGGGGGCCACTGGGCCCCCAGATGATAGGCCGGCGCGGCCCAGGCCCTGGCCACGCCAGCCTATGGTGTCGTCGCCCCTTCGACCTTCTGATGCCGCCTCTTCACCTATATAAAGGTCCCAGACCTAAAACCTCGATACGGAAAAGCCACGGTACGAGAAACCTTCCAGAGCCGCCACCATCGCGAAGCCAAGATCTGGGGGACAGGAGTCTCTGTTCCGGCACGCCGCCGGGACGGGGAAGTGCCCCCGGAAGGCTCTCCATCGACACCACCACCATCTCCATCAACGCTGCTGTCTCCCATGAGGAGGGAGTAGTTCTCCATCAAGGCTCGGGGCTGTACCGGTAGCTATGTGGTTCATCTCTCTCCTATGTACTTCAATACAATAATCTCATGAGCTGCCTTACATGATTGAGATTCATATGATGATGCTTGTAATCTAGATGTCATTATGCTAGTCAAGTGAGTTTTACTTATGTGATCTCCGGAGACTCCTTGTCCCACGTGTGTAAAGGTGACGAGTGTGTGCACCGTGTGGGTCTCTTAGGCTATATTTCACGGAATACTTATTCACCGTTATGAATGGCGTAGTGAAGTGCTTATTTATATCTCTTTATGATTGCAATGTGTTTTGTATCACAATTTATCTATGTGCTACTCTAGTGATGTTATTAAAGTAGTTTTATTCCTCCCTGCACGGTGTAATGGTGACAAGTGTGTGCATCCGTGTTAGTACTTGGCGTAGGCTATGATTATGATCTCTTGTAGATTATGAAGTTAACTATTGCTATGATGGTATTGATATGATCTATTCCTCCTACATAGTGTGAAGGTGACGAGTGTGCATGCTTGTGTTAGTACTTGGTTTAGTTGTGTTAATCTGTCATGCACTCTAAGGTTATTTAAATATGAACATTGAATATTGTGGAGCTTGTTAACTCCGGCATTGAGGGTTCGTGTAATCCTACGTAATTAGTGGTGTTCATCATCCAACAAGAGAGTGTAGAGTATGCATTTATCTATTCCGTTATGTGATCAAAGTTGAGAGTGTCCACTAGTGAAAGTCTAATCCCTAGGCCTTGTTCCTAAATACTGCTATCGCTGCTTGTTTACTGTTTTACTGCGTTACTACTGCTACCATATTACCACCATCAACTACACGCCAGCAAGCTATTTTCTGGCGCCGTTACTACTGGTCGCATTTATTCATACCACCTGTATTTCACTATCTCTTCGCCGAACTAGTGCACCTATTAGGTGTGTTGGGGACACAAGAGACTTCTTGCTTTGTGGTTGCAGGGTTGCATGAGAGGGATATCTTTGACCTCTTCCTCCCTGAGTTCGATAAACCTTGGGTGATCCACTTAAGGGAAACTTGCTCGCTGTTCTACAAACCTCTGCTCTTGGAGGCCCAACACTGTCTACAAGAATAGAAGCACCCGTAGACATCA
>NC_061514.1:312162974-312176298 GCF_022539505.1 Lolium rigidum
TGTGCATGCTATGTTAGTACTTGGTTTAGTCTATTGATCTATCTTACACTATAAGGTTACTTAAACATGAGCATTATTGTGGAGCTTGTTAACTCCGGCATTGAGGGTTCGTGTAATCCTACGCAATGTGTTCATCATCCAACAAAAGTGTAGAGTATGCATTTATCTATTCTGTTATGTGATCAATGTTGAGAGTGTCCACTAGTGAAAGTGTAATCCCTAGGCCTTGTTCTTAAATACTGCTATCGCTACTTGTTTACTACTGCTACGTTACTACTGCTTGTTTACTGTTTTACTGCGTTACTACTGCTGCAATACTACCACCATCAACTACACGCCAGCAAGCTATTTTCTGGCACCGTTGCTACTGCTCATACTTATTCATACCACCTGTATTTCACTATCTCTTCGCCGAACTAGTGCACCTATTTGGTGTGTTGGGGACACAAGAGACTTCTTGCTTTGTGGTTGCGGGGTTGCATGAGAGGGATATCTTTGACCTCTTCCTCCCCGAGTTCGATAAACCTTGGGTGATCCACTTAAGGGAAAACTTGCTGCTGTTCTACAAACCTCTGCTCTTGGAGGCCCAACACTGTCTACAGGAAAGGAGGGGGAACGTAGACATCAAGCACTTTTCTGGCGCCGTTGCCGGGGAGGAAAGGTAAAAGGTACTCACACTCCGTATCTCGGCTACTAAGCTATTTTCCGGCGTTGTAAGTACTCGAAGCTATTTCCTTTAGATCCTGCAATTGCAACTTTTTGTTTCTTGTTTACACTAGTAAGGCATAATGGACAACATCTGTGAGCTTTTTATTCTATTTCCTGAGTCAAGACATGAATGGTTTAATGCGAAAATTAAAAAACCTATGGAATCTTATTTGCATGCTAGTAGCAATGATATTAGTATGAACGCTTTGAACACCATTATTGCTAATGATATGGAAAATTCTAAGCTTGGGGAAGCTGGCTTTGATGAGCATGATCTTTTTAGTCCCCCAAGCATTGAGGAGAAAATTTTCTTTGATGATACTTTGCCTCCTATTTATGATGATTATAATGATATTGGTCTTTTAGTGCCGCCTACTATGGAGAGTAATTTTTATGATGATAATACTATGCCTCCTACACTTGATGAGAATAATAATGATAGCTACTTTGTTGAATTTGCCCCTACTACAATTAATAAGAATAACTATGCTTATGTTGGGAGTAGTAATAATTTTATGCATGAGACTCATGATAAGAATGCTTTATGTGATAGTTATATTGTTGAGTTTGCTCATGACACTACTGAAAGTTATTATGAGAGAGGAAAATATGGTTGTAGAAATTTTCATGTTACTAAAACACCTCTCTATGTGCTGAAATTTTTGAAGCTACACTTGTTTTATCTTCCTATGCTTGTTACTTTGCTCTTCATGAACTTGTTTATTTACAAGATTCCTATGCATAGGAAGCATGTTAGACTTAAATGTGTTTTGAATTTGCCTCTTGATGCTCTCTTTTGCTTCAAATACTATTTCTTGCGAGTGCATCATTAAAGCTGCTGAGCCCATCTTAATGGCTATAAAGAAAGAACTTCTTGGGAGATAACCCATGTGTTATTTTGCTACAGTACTTTGTTTTATATTTGTGTCTTGGAAGTTGTTTACTACTGTAGCAACCTCTCCTTATCTTAGTTTTGTGTTTTGTTGTGCCAAGTAAAGTCTTTGATAGTAAAGTCAATACTAGATTTGGATTAATGCGCAGAAACTGTTTTCTTTGCTGTCACGGATCTGGGCAAAATTCTCTGTAGGTAACTCAGAAAATTATGCAAATTTACGTGAGTGATCCTCAGATATGTGCGCAACTTTCATTCAATTTGAGCATTTTCATCTGAGCAAGTCTGGTGCCATTTTAAAATTCGTCTTTACGGACTGTTCTGTTTTGACAGATTCTGCCTTTTATTTCGCATTGCTTCTTTCGCTGTGTTGGGTGGATTTCTTTGTTCCATTACCTTCCAGTAGCTTTGGGCAATGTCCAGAAGTGTTAAGAATGATTGTGTCACCTCTGAACATGTGAGTTTTTGATTATGCACTAACCCTCTAATGAGTTTGTTTCGAGTTTGGTGTGAAGGAAGTTTTCAAGGGTCAAGAGAGGAGGATGATATACTATGATCAAGAAGAGTGAAAGCTCTAAGCTTGGGGATGCCCCCGTGGTTCACCCCTGCATATATCAAGAAGACTCAAGCGTCTAAGCTTGGGGATGCCCAAGGCATCCCCTTCTTCATCGACAACATTATCAGGTTCCTCCCTTGAAATTATATTTTTATTCAGTCACATCTTATGTACTTTACTTGGAGCGTCTGTTTGTTTTTTTTTTGTTTGTGTTTGAATAAATTGGATTACATCATGCTTCTGTGGGAGAGAGACACGCTCCGCTGTAGCATATGGACAAGTATGTCCTTAGTTTCTACTCATAGTATTCATGGCGAAGTTTCTTCTTCGTTAAATTTTTATATGGTTGAAATTGGAAAATGATACATGTAGTAATTGCTATAAATGTCTTGGGTAATGTGATACTTGGCAATTGTTGTGCTCATGTTTAAGCTCTTGCATCATATGCTTTGCACCTATCAATGAAGAAATACATAGAGCATGCTAAAATTTGGTTTGCATATTTGGTCTCTCTAAGGTCTAGATAATTTCTAGTATTGAGTTTGAACAACAAGGAAGACGGTGTAGAGTCTTATAATGTTTTTAATATGTCTTTTATGTGAGTTTTGCTGCACCGGTTCATCCTTGTGTTTGTTTCAAATAACCTTGCTAGCCTAAACCTTGTATCGAGAGGGAATACTTCTCATGCATCCAAAATACTTGAGCCAACCACTATGCCATTTGTGTCCACCATACCTACCTACTACATGGTATTTTCCGCCATTCCAAAGTAAATTGCTTGAGTGCTACCTTTAAAATTCCATCATTCACCTTTACAATATATAGCTCATGGGACAAATAGCTTAAAAACTATTGTGGTATTGAATATGTACTTATGCACTTTATCTCTTATTAAGTTGCTTGTTGTGCGATAACCATGTTCACTGAGGACGCCATCAACTACTCTTTGTTGAATTTCATGTGAGTTGCTATGCATGTTCGTCTTGTACGAAGTAAGAGAGATCTACCACCTTATGGTTAAGCATGCATATTGTTAGAGAAGAACATTGGGCCGCTAACTAAAGCCATGATCCATGGTGGAAGTTTCGAGTTTTGGACATATATCCTCAATCTCAAATGAGAAAATTATTAATTGTTGTTACATGCTTATGCATAAAAGAGGAGTCCATTATCACGTTGTCTATGTTGTCCCGGTATGGATGTCTAAGTTGAAGAATAATCAATAGCGAGAAATCCAATGCGAGCTTTCTCCTTAGACCTTTGTACAGGCGGCATAGAGGTACCCCTTTGTTACACTTGGTCAAAACATGTGCATTGTGATGATCCGGTAGTCCAAGCTAATTAGGACAAGGTGTGGACACTATTAGTATACTATGCATGAGGCTTGCAACTTGTAAGATATAATTTACATGATACATATGCTTTATTACTACCGTTGACAAAATTGTTTCATGTTTTCAAAATCAAAGCTCTAGCACAAATATAGCAATCGATGCTTTTCCTCTATGGAGGACCATTCTTTTACTTTCATTGTTGAGTCAGTTCACCTATTTCTCTCCACCTCAAGAAGCAAACACTTGTGTGAAGCTGTGCATTGATTCCTACATACTTGCATATTGCACTTATTATATTACTCTATGTTGACAATTATCCATGAGATATACATGTTACAAGTTGAAAGCAACCGCTGAAACTTAATCTTCTTTTGTGTTGCTTCAATGCCTTTACTTTGAATTATTGCTTTATGAGTTAACTCTTATGCAAGACTTATTGATGCTTGTCTTGAAGTGCTATTCATGAAAAGTCTTTGCTATATGATTCACTTGTTTACTCATGTCATATACATTGTTTTGATCGCTGCATTCACTACATATGCTTTACAAATAGTATGATCAAGATTATGATGGCATGTCACTCCAGAAATTATCCGTGTTATCGTTTTACCCGCTCGGGACGAGCAGAACTAAGCTTGGGGATGCTGATACGTCTCCGACGTATCGATAATTTCTTATGTTCCATGCCACATTATTGATGTTATCTACATGTTTTATGCACACTTTATGTCATATTCGTGCATTTTACGGAACTAACCTATTAACAAGATGCCGAAGTGCCGTTCCTGTTTCTCGCTGTTTTTGGTTTCAGAAATCCTAGTAACGAAATATTCTCGGAATCGGATGAAATCAACGCCCAGGTTCCTATTTTCACCGGAAGCATCCAGAACACACGAGAAGGACCAGAGGGGGGGCACTGGGCCCCCAGACCATAGGCCGGTGCGGCCCAGGCCCTGGCCGCGCCGCCATATGGTGTGGGCACCCCTTCAGCCCTCCTGTGCCACCTCTTCGCCTATATAAAGCCTCCGTCGCGAAAACCCTGATGCGTTCGACGAAACCCACAGAAACCTTCCAGAGCCGCCGCCATCGCGAGGCCAAGATCCGGGGACGGAGTCTCTGTTCCGGCACGCCGCCGGAGCGGGGAAGTGCCCCGGAAGGCTTCTCCATCGACACCGCTGCCATCTCCATCGCCATCTTCATCACCGCTGTCTGCTCCCATGAGGAGGAGTAGTTCTCCATCGAGGCTCGGGGCTGTACTGCGTAGCTATGTGGTTCATCTCTTCCATGTACCTCAATACAATAATCTCATGAGCTGCTTTACATGATTGAGATTCATATGAGTTTTGTATCACTACTATCTATGTGCTACTCTAGCAAAGTTATTAAAGTAGTTCTATTCCTCCGCACGTGTGTAAAGGTGACGATGTGTGCACCGTGTTAGTACTTGGTTTATGCTATGATCATGATCTCTTGTAGATTGCGAAGTTAACTATTGCTATGATAATATTGATGTGATCTATTCCTCCTACATACGCATGAAGGTGACAGTGTGCATGCTATGTTAGTACTTGGTTTAGTCTATTGATCTATCTTACACTATAAGGTTACTTAAACATGAGCATTATTGTGGAGCTTGTTAACTCCGGCATTGAGGGTTCGTGTAATCCTACGCAATGTGTTCATCATCCAACAAAAGTGTAGAGTATGCATTTATCTATTCTGTTATGTGATCAATGTTGAGAGTGTCCACTAGTGAAAGTGTAATCCCTAGGCCTTGTTCTTAAATATCGCTATCGCTACTTGTTTACTACTCGCTACGTTACTACTTGCTTGTTTCTTGTTTTTCTGCGTTACCTATTCTTTGCAATACTACCACCATCAACTACACGCCACAAGCTATTTTACGGCACCGTTGCTCTCTGCTCATACTTATTCATACCACCTGTATTTCACTATCTCTTCGCCGAACTAGTGCACCTATTTGGTGTGTTGGGGACACAAGAGACTTCTTGCTTTGTGGTTGCGGGGTTGCATGAGAGGGATATCTTTGACCTCTTCCTCCCTGAGTTCGATAAACCTTGGGTGATCCACTTAAGGGAAAACTTGCTGCTGTTCTACAAACCTCTGCTCTTGGAGGCCCAACACTGTCTACAGGAAAGGAGGGGGAACGTAGACATCAGGGTCCATGCACTTTCACATGGCACACCTGGCACGAAATGTAACCGTATCCGAGGTAGTCCTGCACCGTCGTGATCAACGCGGCTCTCAAAGGGAAATATTCTTCCGCGACGGCGTCCCATGTATCTACCCCTTCCTCCGCCCACAACGTTTCAAGCTCCTCCTTTAATAGTTCGAGATACATGTTCATATCGTTTCCTGGCTGTGTCGGCCCTTGAATTAGCATACTCATATGTATGTACTTCCTCTTCATGCACAGCCAGGGCGGGAGGTTGTAGATCCATACAAACACGGGCCATGTGCTATGTGTCTTGCTTCGGTTTCCGAACGGATTGAATCCGTCCGTACTCGCACCCAACCGATGTTTACGGGATCTGCCCCAAAACTTCCGAATTCATTGTCTAATGCTTTCCACGGCTTGCATCCGAAGGGTGCGTCGAGCCTCGGGTGCTCAATCCGCTCTTCATCATTCAACAACGCCTCCTTTCTTTCGCGTGCCGGCGCATGAGCTTTGCTTCCTTGCGGTCCGCGTAGAACCGTTGAAGCGGGGGCGAGCGGGAAGTACCACACAACTTTCCGAGGAGCTTTCTTCTTCCCTTTCTTGTACCGTTCAGCTTCACACACGGGACATTTGGTCTTGTCCATGTGCTCCTTGCGATACATGATACAGTCGTTGATGCAGGCGTGATACTTTTCGTGGGGTAAGTCGAGAGGGCACGTGATTCTCTTGGCCTCTGCTAGACTACCAGGACACGTGTTCCCGGCAGGAAGGAGATCTTCACGTATTCCAGGATGTCGTCGACGCTTGTGTCCATCCATCCGTGTTTCGCCTTCATCTGCAGCACATCGAGAGCTACTCTCAAGCGAGACTCCCCCAACCCGCGACCTGAGTCGTACAACGGAGTATTTGAGTCTATCTCGAGTTGCTCAAGCTTTGATTTCCGCTTGGCGCCTTTCGTCTTTTCGAGAAGCAGATCTTGAAGATGAGGGTCCCACACGGCCGAAGCTAGCGGCACCTCTTCGTCGTCGTCAAGGTTATTGTCGTCGTCAAGGTTATTGTCGTCGTCAAGGTTATCGTCATGTGCGACAAACTCTTCATCGTCATCAATATCATGATGCCCTCCTTCTTGCCGGCCATTTTTACCACTGCCGCCGTCGCCCCATTGACCTCCGCGCCATCATCACTCATCCATTGAGTGTGTCCATGCATGAAACCATTAGTGAGCAGGTGCCCCCGCAATTTGCCTGAATACGGGTCAAACCATTTCCCTCGTTTGCATCTCCGGCACGGACACAATACCTCCGTGCGGTTATTTTCATACATGTCGATGATCGCGTGTTTCAGATATCTCATCACGATGCTTTCACTCATCTCGATAACCATTATCGCTCTGCATGGTAAGATTACATAATTGATTAGAACCATGCATCCGTCGGTAGTTTTCACGGAAAATTTCGGCATGACCTTCCTACACGGTAGGACATAGGAGCGCAGTAAATGTGCCGAAACGAAGCTTAAAGAATCAACATTTCGGCGCAACGTTGGCAACTCATTTTCAACGCCAACACACACAAGCACAAGCACAACATATATATATGCCACACACGAGAGCTCTGCTTCAAATGTCCAACATACGTCGATTTCATTCCTCAATTTGTTCATTAATCACCTATTTGTTTGATATATTCGTCAACGAGATCGAGACGTCGCGCCGCTACCACGGCGTATGGAAGCCGACTTTCTAGATCTAGATCTAGATTGAGCGGTCAATGCGGGATAGTAGATCTAGATCTACATAGGGGGATGTGGGAGATGCATGTAGGAAGGGAAGATTTGCTCAAAAAATATGATTTTGTTTGGTCAAATTGGTGAAATTGGGGATAGAAATGGGCAAAAATGAGCTGGGTTGGGAGAAGGCTCGGGTTTGTGTGGAGGAGTGGAGTGGTAGTAGTGGGGGAGTGGTTGTTGAGCAGAAATAACTGCCCAGGTTACTGCCGGCGCACCGGGGCATGGGTGCGCCGGCGGCCATAGCCCTTTCGGCTATATCACCCCCGGGCCGGGCCCAAGAATCATTGCCGGCGCACCGGCCCAGGGTGCGTCGACAATAGCGCATTTTCCGCCGGCGCACCCCCGGGCTGGTGCGCCGGCAATGATTCTTGGGCCTGGCCCGAATCGGCCGCGGCCATGCCGGGATTTTTCCCCGGCGCGTCTTTTTCGGAGGTGCGCCGGCGGTAGTCCCGCATCGCCGGCGCGTGCCACAAGGTGGTGCGCCGACAACTGTTTCCACCAGCGCACGTCCAAGGTGGTGCGCCGGCACCACTTGCCTCCACCTATAGGCTTTTTCCTAGTAGTGCTTCCTTGACACCAGTGCCGAGAAGGCATGGACACCAATCCAACACGCCTGCAGCAGCCGTCGCCATCTTTGGCTTTGAGTACCGCAAAAAGTGTCCCTTCCGGAAGGAAGGGAACTCGAGTCAACCGACCGGTCCAGCACCGCGGCCGGGCCATCCGCCCGGGCAAACCAGGAACTCCCTCCGGCATCGGCGCCGAGGAGGAAGAAAAACAGACGACGGCAAATCATGCCGACAAGGAGGAAGAAGGGTCTTTCTCCCGACCATCTGGCCGATTTTGGCGTCGCCACGTCGGACCGCCTCCTCCCCTCGCCACCAAGGCCGGCCAGAAGAAGCTGCAAGATGTGACAGCCGCAAGCCACAAGAAGAACACAAACCCTAAAAAGGAAGAGAGTGGTGCCATCTCCTTCCTCTCCCTCGCCACCACGGCCGGCCGAGGAGAAGGCAACAACGTCAGCACTCCTCCGACTCCAGAACAGACTCCGCAAACTCCACGGCATGGTCGAAATTCGACCGTGCCCGGGGAATCCACCCTCCCCCGATCCGCAGATGCGAGAGGAAACCGAGGCCAGCAGCTCGCCGGCGCCGCCACAAGTGGCCTTGCCGAGATGGGGATCGAGCTCCAGCATCCTTATTCCGACGCGACGTCGCCTCCACCATCTCGACGCCGTCCCAGAGCACCACGCAAAGACTAGGCCGGACGCTTCCCGGCGCAGCAGAGGAGGAGCCCCCGCCGCCGCCACGCCACTTGTTTTTCAAAGAAAATAAGTTCTTCCCGAAGCTGTGGCGAGGCACTCGGCTACATCTTTTGTAGTTAATTCAAAAACTGAGTCAACAAGCCCTAGATCAAGATCTTGCGGTTTCATTCATACATTTTTGTGTGCCTCCCCAACTTCAACATTTCACCTTCAATCCAAGGTGATACATAATTGTTAGAGATATATTTGGTATAGGTATATTAGATAGTCTAGAATTTGTAATCTCTCCCTACCATATCTCTAGGAGAGCTATCTTAGCCTCCAAATCTGTACCACTATATATACTCGATTGAGAGACTTAATACAACATCCAACACATTACGCTACGCCAAACCTATCTCTATCGTTCTACAATAATGTACAACTAGACCATAAAAAGCGCGCGTTGCCGCGCCCGTCCATTGTGAGGAATGGTTAATAGAGATGTGAAGGCGAGTACAAAAGTTTCTTTAAAAAAAATGAATATTTATACTTACAATGCCTTGATGTAGGTGATATAGTACATACTTCAAGAAAAAATAATACGCTCACATAACCGGTTTCTCTTTTCCTTATTCTAAGACCACATTCATGAGAAAGTTGATAAAAATGGATATAGCTATGAGTTACACCGTTCTACCCTTTAAAAGCTAGCATTTTCTACTCTTCTAGTATATAATTCAACTCTAATAGGAACGTCGCATTTTCAAGAAATTCAACTCTTGCATTACAAGAATTGACTATCTACAGACCAAAGTACTTAATCAACGGATTTTAAAACCAACTCATCTAAGTACCCTATCGTGCTGAAGCATATGATATTCCGTACTGAAGGAAGGAGTTATCTCCTCAATTTCTGGAGGCATCAATAAACTGGCATAGGCCATTTAAGTCCTCTCGGCTTATCCCATGTCCCTGAGTAGTTTTAATGCAACAGTCAGGACAATATACGTAAATTTAGGGAAAAAAGAATATAATTGTGAAGATATGTTGATGGCAACATGATAGGAACAATGCACAAAGTAGTAATAGTTGTACCATGAGATATATGATCAAGTTGATCAGATCTAACTAAATATTTGAAGAGCACTAAAATGGGAATTATTTTAATTGCTAAAACTGAATGTCAAAATGAAGTAGTAGCACTGGAACTATTGAGTCTAGAGCCAAGCACAGATCTGAGAGATAAGTAAGAATCGTAACAATCATCGGAAAAATTTGAGCACATACATGTAATCAATAAGTAAATTATACTACTTGTTTTTTTCCAAATTTAAACCAGCATTGATATACAGCAGACCCTCATTGCTACTTGGCATTGATACCAAGTAGCAATGATCATAGAAACAGATTTTTAATATTTGATTAGCATGGAAAATTAGAGAAATAGTGACAGAAAAGGGGTAGCATTATGCAGAACACTGATGCGCAGCGCTACACATAATTGTATCACAAGCTCCAGAATACCCTTTATTCCCAGTCAGCTCCTGGCCACCTTTCATGGATTTCATATGAACGACACATGAAATTGACTTCATTTGACATACATGAGGAGACCCAGATAACATATCAAAGCAATATATATTCAGATATGCAGGAAAACCCTGGCGATAAATGCCACATGCCTCTGATAGAGATTCCTCGCTCCACATTTGTACTCCCTACATCTCATGAAGCTTGTCTGAACTTTGCTAAAATTTGAACGTATCTAAATGCTAAATAGTGTCGAAATACATCCAAATTTTGATAAGTTCAGACAAGTTTCATAGAAAGGAGGAGTACATATGTTAAGAAACCTTGTTGAGTTTAGAGCCTTGCATCTTGTAGAAGGCAGGCCCAATTTTCCAAGATCAACGGCGTGCTGTTAAACTCAACTTACTTGATTCCAAGAAAATTTTCCTACAGCTTCTCTTTGGTTATTCCTTGTTACAGCACAAAGAGAAAAACTGCAACCACCCATCAATGTTTTCACTGGTCATGATGGGTGGTGGGTGAAGAAGAGCCCTGGGGATGGCAAGATATCATGAGCATTTAATAGATAGATCGGACGTTCTAGTATGCCAAATGACTATGGTGTCTCCTAGGCAGTTAAATTTTACTGTTTCTTAATTAAGAGAAAAGGTTCCCAAAGCAGTTAGAGACAAGGTTGCTTGAACTATTTAATCTCACTAAATCAAAGCTGGCTTAGCATCTGCATATATACTTTACACCAACATGAGCAGAAGAAATAAGAATTGAGCTCCAGCATAACAAAAGTGCAATAAGCACGAACCTGGATGTAGAAAAGAGTAGGCAATGGACTGGAATAAATACCTTTTCACTGTCAAAACCTGGAAAGCGCAGACACGCCAGAAAAGGAAACTCGCACAATACCACACACTTCTGAAAAATTATTTGATTCATTCCCATGAACCTAGTATGAAAGAAACGCAACGACAATCATAAATCATATTTGGGGCAATAATTATTTTATCTACCTAGTATTCTTACAAAATAAAAGACTTAAAAAGGCTAAGTATCCATAATAACACAAACCTGTCGTTTGTTGACTCTGGTCCAGTATTGAAACCTGCAAATTTAAATCAGCTTATATGCATCATGTTACCAAATTAACCAGGTAAAGCGCATCAAATATATGTGTTAAGTACAAATATTTTACATTAATCGACAAACTTTATTAAGCTGCAATCAGCTTACATTCTGATTGAACAACTCCTCTCAGAAAACCAGGAATAGCATCAAGGCTAGAAGAGATGTCTAAGCTAAGAGCCTCTCTTGCACAAATATGTGTGGCATATTTAGTTTGCTTCTCTACAGTTGGAGACTCGCTTGAACTCCCAGAACATGATATTCATTTTCTTCAGCTCATTCAGTACATAAGATCCTTCAGCTCGAACCGCTTAGTCATCAGTCCATAACCTGTTGAAAAATAAACTTGATTTTGCAAGAGCATGAAATGTCACATAGTATTTTTATTCAAAATAGGAGGAAGAATGTGAGTACTACCTTCTTTCATGACTTAGAGCTAATGGCTTGTCGAAGCCTTGAAGCTAATTGTGCTTGAGGAAATCATGAACAAGTATGAATGGTATGCTTCATGTATTTCTTCCAGGAACGACTTGCTACTTAAGGGTTCAGTCCTTGCAAACAATACCAAGATCAAACCTTCTTTACCATTTACTTCCGAGAATCTGTTATCATTTCTTGCACAGTAGCAGGGAGAAGTAAATCACGGTAAATACTAAAGGAGAAATGAAGCTCCACAAACTTACCCAACTTCAGAGTTCAAGCTGTCAACATTTGATAGAGATCTGCGTAAATTGATGGAGTCAATGAGAAAATAACTACGGGAGCAATTTGGTGGCTAGAAAATCATGATTAAGGCTATCACTCTCTTGACTAATCTAATTCGCAGCTCACACCAGAGAGACAAGCTTCTAGTTGCAACAGAGCTTTGCTAATCGACAACACCCAAAATCTTCCTGAAACCTCAAGGTATGGTGACTGATAGGCGTGTCAGTGAGGCATTGCCTAGGAAATTCGTCAAAACAAAGCTAGTTGTTTGAAGTGCACCATGGCTCCCAGAGACTTTGAGATGCCAATGGTTGCAGCATATCAAAAACAACATTCATGGTTCTACAGTACTACGAGATGAGCCAAGAGCATTGAGAAACGGTCGGTAATTGCTTGAGGCCGGGAAAGAGAGAAGAGGAAGAGGGATTGGGACCGATTGGACTTGCACTTGAAGGTGGATCTTGTGGAGCTCCTCGATCCCAAGAGACCGCTCTCCGTGGCTCCGATCCTCCTTCTCGATATTTTCTGGCTGCTCGAATCTTGGAGATCGACGAGAAGGCCGTACAATACCATGAAAAATGACGGATGCGCATCATATATGAGGAATCAAGGAGAGGTGGGCAGGCATGAAACGGACTTGCAGGAGTTCGTACCCTACCATCGCCGCATCTTCGGGAGTGGGAGTCGCATCGTAGTTTTTTTTGGTTCCTCCGTGCCTTACTCGTCGGCGGCTTAGGCGGATGACGAACGGCGGCGCAAACGGACGAGAAGCGCGGAGGAGCCTCGGCGGCGCACGACCTGGAAGGAGCACGAAGATGGAAAGTGATCGGTAATTGCTCAAAGCCCAAAAGAAGTTGGCCTGTTAACTAATTTCGGGGCCCAATCAACGTGCTAAGGCCCAAGCCAATTTTGGGAGCAGCAGCCCTATAGAAATAAAATGGGCCTTTAGGAAGGTAAAGGCTCTATTACGGAAACTAAACACGTAACGATTCGGTAACGCCAAACTTCTATTGACCCTTAGATTGTCCGATCCGACGGTCCAAAATGTCCGAACGCTGTAAAGAGCTCCTGGTGGTTCCATTATACTGTTAACTAACTAATAACACGATGCCAAGACCGTACGTATGCAGTGCACACGTCTGAATTATCACATCACAAAAGTAAAAAAAAAAGATGCAGCCCGTTAAATGGGCAGCGTGTTCATTTTTTATCTCAATCCTCCAAACAGGCCGGTGCTAATTCAAGCCCACCCCCTCCACACGCAGACTGACGA
>NC_061514.1:312176398-312190723 GCF_022539505.1 Lolium rigidum
AACATGATCAAGATCATCTATCCGTAATTCTATATGTTGCGTTTGTTGGGATCCGATGAATAGAGAATACTTGTTATGTTGATTATCAAAGTTATGCTATGTGTTGTTTATGATCTTGCATGCTCTCCGTTACTAGTAGATGCTCGGCCAAGTAGATGCTTGTAACTCCAAGAGGGAGTACTTATGCTCGATAGTGGGTTCATGCCTGCATTGACACACGGGACGATGACGAGAAAGTTCTAAGGTTGTGTTGTGCTTGTTGCCACTAGGGATAAAACATTAGTGCTATGTTCAAGGATGTAGTCACTAGTTACATTACGCACCATACTTAATGCAATTGTCCGTTGTTAGCAACTTAATACTCGGAGGGGTTCGGATGATAACCCGAAGGTGGACTTTTTAGGCATAGATGCGGTTGGATGACGGTCTATGTACTTTGTCGTAATGCCCAATTAAATCTCACTATACTCATCATGATATGTATGTGCATGGTCATGCTCTCTTTATTTGTCAATTGCCCAAGCTGTAATTTGTTCACCCAACATGTTGTTCGTCTTATGGGAGAGACACCTCTAGTGAACTCGTGGACCCCGGTCCAATTCTCTTTCTTGAAATACAATCTACCGCAATACTTGTTCTACTCGTTTCTCGCAAACAATCATCTTCCACACAATACGGTTAACTCTTTGTTACAGCAAGCCGGTGAGATTGACAACCTCATCTGTTTCGTTGGGGCAAAGTACTTTGGTTGTGTTGTGCAGAGTTCCACGTTGGCGCCGGAATCCTCGGTGTTGCGCCGCACTACATCCCGCCGCCATCAACCTTCAACGTGCTTCTTGGCTCCTCCTGGTTCGATAAACCTTGGTTTCTTTCTGAGGGAAAACTTGCTGCTGTGCGCATCATACCTTCCTCTTGGGGTTGCCCAACGAACGTGTGAAATACACGCCATCAGACTACCTTTAAAATTCCATCATTCACCTTTGCAATATATAGCTCATGGGACAAATAGCTTAAAAACTATTGTGGTATTGAATATGTACTTATGCACTTTATCTCTTATTAAGTTGCTTGTTGTGCGATAACCATGTTCACTGGGGACGCCATCAACTACTCTTTATTGAATTTCATGTGAGTTGCTATGCATGTTCATCTTGTCTGAAGTAAGAGAGATCTACCACCTTATGGTTAAGCATGCATATTGTTAGAGAAGAACATTGGGCCGCTAACTAAAGCCATGATCCATGGTGGAAGTTTCGGTTTTGGACATATATCCTCAATCTCATATGAGAAAATTATTAATTATTGTTACATGCTTATGCATAAAAGAGGAGTCCATTATCTCATTGTCTATGTTGTCCCGGTATGGATGTCTAAGTTGAGAATAATCAATAGCGAGAAATCCAATGCGAGCTTTCTCCTTAGACCTTTGTACGAGCGGCATAGAGGTACCCCTTTGTGACACTTGGTTAAAACATGTGCATTGCGATGATCCAGGTAGTCCAAGCTAATTAGGACAAGGTGCGGGCACTATTAGTATACTATGCATGAGGCTTGCAACTTGTAAGATATAATTTACATGATACATATGCTTTATTACTACCGTTGACAAAATTGTTTCATGTTTTCAAAATCAAAGCTCTAGCACAAATATAGCAATCGATGCTTTTCCTCTATGAAGGACCATTCTTTTACTTCCATTGTTGAGTCAGTTCACCTATTTCTCTCCACCTCAAGAAGCAAACACTTGTGTGAACTGTGCATTGATTCCTACATATTTGCATATTGCACTTATTATATTACTCTATGATGACAATATCCATGAGATATACATGTTACAAGTTGAAAGCAACCGCTGAAACTTCATCTTCCTTTGTGTTGCTTCAATACCTTTACTTTGAATTATTGCTTTATGAGTTAACTCTTATGCAAGACTTATTGATGCTTGTCTTGAAGTACTATTCATGAAAAGTCTTTGCTATATGATTCACTTGTTTACTCATGTCATATACATTGTTTTGATCGCTGCATTCACCACATATGCTTTACAAATAGTATGATCAAGGTTATGATGGCATGTCACTCCAGAAATTATCTTTGTTATCGTTTTACCTGCTCGGGACGAGCAAAACTAAGCTTGGGGATGCTGATACGTCTCCGACGTATCGATAATTTCTTATGTTCCATGCCACATTATTGATGTTATCTACATGTTTTATGCACACTTTATGTCATATTCGTGCATTTTCTGGAACTAACCTATTAACAAGATGCCGAAGTGCCGCTTGTTGTTTTCTCGCTGTTTTTGTTTTCGAAATCCTAGTAACGAAATATTCTAGAATTGGACGAAATCAACGCCCAGGGTCCTATTTTGCCACGAAGCTTCCAGAAGACCGAAGAGGAGACGAAGTGGGGCCACGAGGTGGCCACACCCTAGGGCGGCGCGGCCCCTGCCCTGGCCACGCGGCCCTATGGTGTGGGCCCCTCGTGCCGCCTCCTGACCTGCCCTTCCGCCTACTTAAAGCCTCCGTCGCGAAACCCCCGCATCGAGAGCCACGATACGGAAAACCTTGCGAGACGCCGCCGCCGCCAATCCCATCTCGGGGATTCGGGAGATCGCCTCGGCACCCTGCCGTGAGAGGGGATTCATCTCCCGGAGGACTCTACGCCGCCATGGTCGCCTCCGGAGTGATGTGTGAGTAGTCTACCCCTGGACTATGGGTCCATAGCAGTAGCTAGATGGTTGTCTTCTCCCCATTGTGCTTCATTGTCGGGTCTTGTGAGCTGCTTAACATGATCAAGATCATCTATCTGTAATTCTATATGTTGCGTTTGTTGGGATCCGATGAATAGAGAATACTTGTTATGTTGATTATCAAAGTTATGTCTATGTGTTGTTTATGATCTTGCATGCTCTCCGTTACTAGTAGATGCTCGGCCAAGTAGATGCTTGTAACTCCAAGAGGGAGTATTTATGCTCGATAGTGGGTTCATGTCTCCGTGAATCTGGGAAGTGACAGAAATCTCTAAGATTATGGATGTGCTTGTTGCCACTAGGGATAAAACATTAGTGCTATGTTCGAGGATATAGTCACCGATTACATTACGCGCAATACTTAATGCAATTGTCCGTTGTTAGCAACTTAATACCGGAGGGGTTCGGATCATAACCTCGAAGGTGGACTTTTTAGGCATAGATGCATCGTTGGATAGCGGTCTATGTACTTTGTCGTAATGCCCAATTAAATCTCACAATACTCATCATAATATGTATGTGCATGGTCATGCCCTCTCGTATTTGTCAATTGCCCAACTGTAATTTGTTCACCCAACATGCTGTTTATCTTATGGGAGAGACACCTCTAGTGAACTGTGGACCCGGTCCAATTCTCTATACTCGAAATACAATCCACTTGCACATCTTGTTCTACTTGTTTTTCTGCAAACAATCATCATCCACACTATACATCTAATCCTTTGTTACAACAAGCCGGTGAGATTGACAACCTCAGCTGTTTCGTTGGGGCAAAGTACTTTGGTTGTGTTGTGCAGGTTCCACGTTGGCGCGGGAATCCCTGGTGTTGCGCCGCACTACATCCCGCCGCCATCAACCTTCAACGTGCTTCTTGGCTCCTACTGGTTCGATAAACCTTGGTTTCATACTGAGGCAAAACTTGCCGCTGTACGCATCACACCTTCCTCTTGGGGTTCCCAACGGACGCGTGTTGTACGCGTATCAATCACATAAGTAAAACTCACTTGACTAGCATAATGACATCTAGATTACAAGCATCATCATATGAATCTCAATCATGTAAGGCAGCTCATGAGATTATTGTATTGAAGTACATAGGAGAGAGATGAACCACATAGCTACCGGTACGTACCCCAGAGCCTCGATGGAGAACTACTCCTCCTCATGGGAGCAGCAGCGGTGATGAAGATGGCGGTGGAGATGGCAGCGGTGTCGATGGAGAAGCCTTCCGGGGCACTTCCCGTCCCGGCGGCGTGCCGGAACAGAGACTCCTGTCCCCCGGATCTTGGCTTCGCGATGGCGGCGGCTCTGGAAGGTTTTCTCTGGTTTCGTCGAACGTATCAGGGTTTTCGCGACGGAGGCTTTAAATAGGCGGAAGGGCAAGGTCGGTGGACTTCTGGGGGGCCCACACTATAGGGGGCGCGGCCTCCCCTTGGCCGCGCCGGCCTAGGGTTTGGTGGCCCTGTGCCCCCTCTCTGGCGGTTCTCGTGTGTTCTGGATGCTTCCGGCAAAATAGGAACCCGGGCGTTGATTTCGTCCGATTCCGAGAATATTTCTTTACTAGGATTTCGAAACCAAAAACAGCGAGAAAACAAGCAATCGACACTTCGGCATCTTGTTAATAGGTTAGTTCCAGAAAATGCACGAATATGACATAAAGTGTGCATAAAACATGTAGATATCATCAATAATGTGGCATAGAACATAAGAAATTATCGATACGTCGGAGACGTATCAAACCCCAAGAGGAACGTGTGATGCGCACAGTTGCAAGTTTCCCTCAGTAAGAAACCAAGGTTTAATCGAACCAGTAGGAGCCAAGAAGCACGTTGAAGGTTGATGGTGGCGGAATGTAGTGCGGCGCAACACCAGGGATTCCGGCGCCAACGTGGAACCCGCACAACACAACCAAAGTACTTTGCCCCAACGTAACTGAGTGAGGTTGTCAATCTCACCGGCTTGCTCGTGAACAAAGGATTAACCGTATTGTGTGGAAGATGATTGTTTGCGAAGAACAGTAAAGAACAAGTATTGCAGTAGATTGTATTTCAGATGTAAAGAATAGACCGGGGTCCACAGTTCACTAGCGGCGTCTCTCCCATAAGATAAATAGCATGTTGGGTGAATGAATTACAGTTGGGCAATTGAGAAATAAAGAAGGCATAACAATGCACATACATATATCATGATGAGTACTATGAGATTTAATCAGGGCATTACGACAAAGTACATAGACCGCCATCCGACATGCATCTATGCCTAAAAAGTCCACTTTCGTGTTATCATCCGAACCCCTTCCAAGTATTAAGTTGCAAGCAACAGAACAATTGCATTAAGTATGGTGCGTAATGTAATCAACACACATATCCTTAGATAAAGCATCGATGTTTTATCCCTAGTGGCAACAAGACATCCACAACCTTAGAACTTTCCGTCACTCGTCCCGCATTTAATGGAGGCATGAACCCACTATCGAGCATAAATACTCCCTCTTGGAGTCACAAGTATCAACTTGGCCAGAGCCTCTACTAGCAACGGAGAGCATGCAAGAACATAAACAACTCATATATGATAGATTCATAATCAACTTGACATTGAGAACAAGCAAGTGCGTATATGGTTGGCCTATCTCAGAGCGCTCCACGATACATCCCTGGCGCGAGCAGGCTACGCAAGAAAATAAAGAAACGGGTAAAAGAAAAAAAAAACGCAACCTCCTCCTCAATAGGTCACGCACGCAACCGCCTCCTACCCGGCCAGTTCCCCCAAATCTCGTTCCGAATAGGCAGGGCGCAGTGGCGGCGATGGGGGTCGAAGCCTCGGAGGAGAAGGGAGATGCTGGCGGTGGAGGTCAAAGGAGAAGGGATCCGGGCGGCGCTCGCGAACGGAGGTTGGGGCAGGCACCGGGTCGAGGTCGGAAAGATGGGAGATGGGGGAAGGCGGTGGTTGAGGTCGTAGATGGGTGGATGTGGGGGCATGCAGCGGTGGAGGTCGGAGGAGATATGAGGAGGGTGGCGCGGGATCGAGGAAGCCGTGGAGGAGGGCGGCAACAACGACGAGGAGGTGGGAGGAGAGCGGCGACGGCGGAGGTGAGTGGAGTAGACGAGTGGGAAAAATTTCTGCGGCTCCACCACTTTCTTTCCCCCGTTCATCACGAGCGAGCGAGAGGCGATGACTACAAGATTGGTCCGTCCTTTCACCTCGCCATCGATCTACCATAATTTCTCAAGAATTTAAGGTACATGTTTCAATGTCTTCCGAGCTTCCAGTCCGTATCAAGGATGCTCTCTCCGTTTTGTTTTCCATGGAAATTTCGTAAGAATCAGTAGCATCTGGATATGCATAAACAACTCGTATTCTACCCGGTTAATTATTTCCGTGTGTTGGGTTTGTTAGTGGATGGTTTATGGGGTTATGCGATCAATTGAATCTTAGTAGAGCGAGCAGGCTAAGTTGCTTGACTTTGGAAGGATAGTGAGAGCACCTTCCGGTCATCACATGGAAACATGGTTGGGCACTTTGACTCAATGGCCATGACAATGGATGTGCAGCTTCAAGGCATGATATCTTTGTTTGCCCTCCATGTGCTTACTGTTTTTTTCCTTCCGATCTGTTTGTTTAAGGTTCAGAAATGAAGGATGACATGTTCTTTTAAATCTTAGGCTAAGGACATGATCATAATGACAAAGAAGTCATGAAATTCATTTATTTCAGCGGTAAGAGAAGGATTCACGTGAGGAGACAAATAGTGGGTGTCGAGACCAAGCAACCTTGCTCGTCTCCACACCATCTCCAGAGTATAGTGGTTCCTTACCAAAACGTTTTTGCTCTACTATTGTGGTGTATTATAAATAAATATTGTGAGTTAGGATGCACACTCGATATATATTGTGATCCCTAATTTTTTTAATTTTGCTTTTACCGATTTGTTTTTATGGTTTAGGGTGCACACCCACAACTCACCTTGGATTATTAAGGCGAGTTTCCCTCTCTCGATGCATTTCCACTTTATGCTTTATGTTATTTCATAATGAATTTTGGGTTCATGCTTACGTTATAGCAATGGCACACCATTTTATCATGCAAATGAACAGGTTATACTATCCTATAGTATTACTGCCCCGTGATGATTAATTACGAGAACAACGATAAATATGATGCACCTGTTTTTTCTAATAATGATGGCTGTATATAGTTTCATGTTTTTTTTTGAAAGGAGGGAAGCTCCTACAGTGTTTTTTTAATAATAAGGGGGGAAGCTCCTACAATGTTTTTTTAATAATAAGAACCCAATTCCGCGTCCGTGGAGACTTGAACCTGGGTGGCTGGGTTGTACATCCACTTCCCTAACCAAATGAGCTAGGCTCACTTCTTTTTCATGTTTTTTCTTGCTATGGTAAATTCTGGGCTGTGGTTTCTTTGTCGCATGAAGACATTAGAAAATTCTGAAGCGCCTTTCCCTTTTGTCTTTGCAATAGTTTGTTGGACGCTCATGAGCGACAATGCTAGCGAGGCTGCTCAAGGAACATATTTGGTTGCTACGATTCATAAAATTTGATGGGTATATTAGGTTACACTTAGATTTGGATGTACTAATTTATCTTTTTTTGTTTATCTTTATTTACACTGGCTCATACAACTTTATGGATATGAAACTATTTACTCTTGTGTTACCCGATCTGAAAATCTTCCCTTGATATGCGGGTTTACTACTATTTTACATTCGGGTTCATTCGATCCAACCTAACCGACCAAATGGATTTGACGTGTTATTCATGTCGGGTTAGTGTGTGTCTTCATTTGTGGCAAACCACAAATAACCGAATTGTATAAATAGAGTCCTACCCGACAGCCTTATTTCTCATGTCGCTCAAGCTGCTCGTTATTTTATTTTGGCTGCGAGTAAAGTGTTCGTAATTTCCCCCACTATTTTTTTTTGCATTATCTACTAATAAATTTTCTTGTAGGATATTATTAAAAATAATCAATTTACAAATTGATTAGTGGTTTACTGCAAGGCAATAATCCCTAAACTGAAATCACCTTGGCTGCAAAGTTTAATAACTTTTCTTGTTATCTTCTTCACTAACAGGTGCTATAGGAGATAAGGAGTTTCTTATTTACTATTACGGCATTCCGAGAAGTTGTTCCATGGGAAGAAGGAGCTCCAGTTTCATGATGCATACGAAGAGATTATCCACCAGGTATATTTCACTTGCGCGAGGAGCTCCATTTGATGAAACAGCTTAAGGCATCATCCACCATGTATATTTTGCTTCTGCATAAGCTTCAACCAGTTTTATCTACAATTGTCTTTATTTTTGTCTCCAATATATCTTATTTGCTGGCTACGAAGTACCAGTTGATATATCACTTGTATTACTTTCCGGATTGTCCGGCTGCCAAATCCACATTTCTCGCTCTACGGACATGCCAAGGCATCATCCGCCATGTATATTTTGCTTTGCATGAGCTTCCATCAGTTTAATCTACATTGGTCTTCATTTTCTCACAAGATATTTTTCTCCCAACGTACACATTTCCTCTCCAATTTAGTTTATCTGTTGGTTACGAAGTACCAGCTGATATATCACTTGTATTATTACTTTCCAGATCATCTGACAGGCTGCCAAATCTACGCTTTTTTTTCTCTAGGGCGTCCGTTTCAGCCACAATGGACTTTGATTGTTGAATACTCAAAAACTTCTTGCATTCATCAGAGCCAGCTCCAAAAAAGAGAGGTAATCACACATATCATACCTTGTCGATATCATTATTTTATGAAAACACATGAAAGTTAGTGGCATGGTTATTGAGTTGCTGTATAGTCGCGGTATAGTCGTCTGTATAGTCACCGAGTCGTTTTCCAAAAATGGTGGCGACTCGCGACTATACGGCGACTTATGGCGACTATACATGTTTTTTGGTCGATTATACATGAGTCGCAGGGGTTTGGCGACTCACTTTTGAGTCGCGACTCAAAAACCATGGTTAGTGGTAATGCTTGATGTGTGAGTGCATTTCCTAATACTTTTCATTGAATTAATCATTCTTTGATGTGCTTTATGCTATTTGGTTGTTCTTTCTCCAAACAAAATAGATAAAAAATGTCTATCTTGGAGGCACAGAGTTATTTGAGAATGTCTTTTTGGGAGCACCTATTTGGTGAAAAAGGTTTGTGGTTTGTTTCTCCACTCTTATATGCTTGAGTGTGGATTTTGTACACGCAGGTATGGGTAAGGAAGTAATCTGTACCGTTCAGACCAACAGGTTGCTTTGAGATCCGGAGAAAAGAAGAGAGGAGGATTTCATTTGCCTTCATTTATTCAGTCGCGTCAGTTGTTGCTTTTTCCTGGCTTTGCTCCGCTTGACACGGAGATTCTGTCCCGGACCAGACAAGAGAGACTGTCGCCGTCACCATTGCCCATATCCCCAACTCAAAATTTCTCACCCCAAAATCCTCCGTCTCCCGCTTGCTCCGTCTCCCGCCCTCTTTGCTTCGCCCACCCATCTTCTGGACCGAGCGAGACGAGCGATTGGACCATCCGGCCACGGCGAGGTGCAGCCGGCAGGGGCGGAGCCGGCGCGCGCGGAGAGTGGGCGCGTGGCCAGGAGGTCGGCAACGAGGCACGGCGAGGTGCGGGAGCGGCGAGGCACGCAAGCGCGGCAGCCGACATGCGTGGCGAGCGGCGAGCGGGCGGCGCAGCTGGCGGGAAGGTAGTTGGGCAGTTGGCCGAGCGAGGAGGAGCCGGAGCGGGCGAGGCGCGGTCGGCCGAGAGCCGGCGCGGCGGTGACCCGGGCGGACGAGGGCGGCAGAGCACGCGGAGGGCACAGCCGGACGCGAGGCAGGACACGGATCGCCGACGAGGCGAAGGCGCAGCGGGCGACGAGCAGGAGGGCGAAGGCACGCCGGAGCCGGCCTGACCGGCCGGGGGCGCTGCGGGAAGTACTCTGTCTGCCGTTCTCAGCAGAGTACTAGCCCCGCTATCATGAACAGGAAGAATGGTAAAAATACAAGTAGCACATCATTGAACTGGATTCTCACCCCGCAAATAAAACTGGATTCTCACATCCAGATTGTGAGAATTATGCCAGATTAGTTGTCCCTATTCACCATCTCAAATATTCGAAATCTCACAACCTCAATGTCTGTACTACAACAAAGACATCAATACTCACCCGCAAAGAAGAAAAAAAAGACATCAATACTATTAGTAGATATGTCGGGCTGATGAACTAGGTACTAATTGCCTGAGCTCTGCCTGAATTGCACGAATGGACTGGTGCACCTAAGTCCGTGAATGCTATGAGCGGGATCGTCTTCTTCAGTAAGGCCGTGACCACCGCCGAGCTGCCGAGACATGTGTACCAGCCTCCCCTGCGTGGCTGCGCGTGCACCCGCTGCGAGATATTCCATGGCGGAGCGGAGGAGAAAGCTCGGTGAGCTCCGCGGCAACGACATGGACTTGGAGGCCACCGTCACCGATACTCATTCTGGCTTCCCTACGAAGTTGATAGCGATGTCGATGGCTACGTCGAGGTGCTGAGCCGACGCCATCTGGTGCGAGGCACCGCGCAACTTGCACCGGTTAGGTCTGCCATGTGTGCTGTCGAGTGAGGGGGAGCAATAAGGGGAGCGCTCGGGAGGAAGACGAATTTTGTCAGGAGGGATGCAATGTACCTAGGGAGAGAAAAGGGCTTCTCTAGATTTCGGCTGGAATCTAGCAAGTCCATGTATGGCCAGATCCGCGGCAGCTGCGAAGGGAGCAGAGAAGCAAGGGAAGCAATGGTGGTAGGCACGAGGAAGGAAACAAGGAAGGAGACGATGCTGGAGAAGAAACGAGAGAGGAGAAAGATGACCTGTGGGAGACATAGAAAGAGGATGGAAAGAGGAGATGATACAGAGAAACGGATGTCCCGGGAATCCCGTATGCATGCCCGCTGTCCAGGGAATCTCCACGCGTGCCTGGCTTTATGGCGTGTTTCACGGTTCTACCACTACTGTAAGAAAATGCAACAAAGGTACACAAAAGAACTCCTCCACCTTTTCTTTTCTCCAAATCTCAAAGCAACGTGCTGCTCCGAACGGTACCGATAACTTCCTCACCCATACCTGTGTGTACATAGTTATTTCCGCTCTTATATACAGTTTAATTCATCCTCCAAATAATTCGTCATGGCTCATTTGTACACACTACCATACTACTTTTAGTTTCTGAAAAAATACTCTCTTGTTGTTTAAATGCTTTAGTGATCATCTTAATATCAATTACTGCTGATAAGCTGCTGTGCAAATAATTAATAACTTCACCTGTTATAGTAAGTTCGCTGGTCCCAGATATTCCTAAAATGCTAAATCATTTGTTTGGTTGATGTAGATTTTAGTTTTTGTTTATTGTCCGTATTGATAATAGTAATAGAATTGTTGAACTTTCTTCCAAAACTAAATTATTATCTCTTCTGAAGTTCAAGGTTTACCGACGATGTCTCTTTTTGAATTAATAACTTCACCTGTTATGGTAAGTTCGCTGGTCCCAGATATTCCTAAAATGCTAAATCATTTGTTTGGTTGATGTAGATTTTAGTTTTTGTTTATTGTCCGTATTGATAATAGTAATAGAATTGTTGAACTTTCTTCCAAAACTAAATTATTATCTCTTCTGAAGTTCAAGGTTTACCGACGATGTCTCTTTTTGAAGTTACACCCGTGCATCTGGAGGTCTGCTCTTTCAGTATAATTGCTCAAGCTCTTCGCCAAGCATGTCTTGCTTTTGTAGCTATTTTCAATTTATGTTGCAAAATGCTGCAAAATGTAAACATGTACATATTCTTTTGTAATACGTTCTGGTTGCTTCGCGCTCCATAATTTCATGATATGTCTGTTCCGAGAGATTATTTTGAGTTTTCTCGTGAACCTAAGCACAGCGAGGGTTCGCAATTCAGCAATGGCCGGTAATAAGATAAACATGAATACAAGCTGAGCAATTGATCCATATTTGCCACTAGGAAGCTAATCCATACTTGTCAATACGCGTTGTGATTGGATTGCACAACACCGGTGAGGAGGCGCCCCATGGGGCGCCCCAACCACTAGTAGTATTCAATATCCATCGGATCCCAACAAACACAACATGTAGGATTACAAATAAACGATCTTGATCATGATAGGCAGCTCACAAGATCGAGCATGATAGCATAATTAGGAGAAGACGACCATCTAGCTACTGCTATGGACCCATGGTCCAGGGATGAACTACTCAAACATCAATCCGGAGGCGATCATGGCGATGAAGAGTCCTCCGGGAGATGATTCCCCTCTCCGGCAGGGTGCCAGAGGCGATCTCCTGAATCCCCCGAGATGGGATTGGAGGCGGCTGCGTCTCCGGAAGGTTTTCCGTATCGTGGCTCTCGCATCGGGGGTTTCGCGACGAAGGCTTTAAGTAGGCGGAAGGGTAGGTCAGGGGGCGTCACGAGGGGCCCACACGCTAGGGCCGCGCGGCCAGCACCTGGGCCGCGCCGCCCTGTTGTGTGGCCACCTCGTGGCCCCACTTCGTATCTCCCTCGGTCTTCTGGAAGCTTCGTGGAAAAATAGGCCCCTGGGCGTTGATTTCGTCCAATTCCGAGAATATTTCCTTACTAGGATTTCGAAACCAAAATAGCAGAAAACAGACAATCGGCTCTTCGGCATCTCGTCAATAGGTTAATGCCGGAAAATGCATAATAACGACATATAATGTGTATAAAACATGTGAGTATCATCATAAAAGTAGCATGGAACATAAGAAATTATAGATACGTTTGAGACGTATCAAGTACTTGTCAGGAGACGAGGTTGAACAAGGTATAGAGTGATACCGATGATCAAACCTCGGACAAGTAAAATATCGCGTGACAAAGGGAATTGGTATCGTATGTGAATGGTTCATTCGATCACTAAGTCATCGTTGAATATGTGGGAGCCATTATGGATCTCCAGATCCCGCTATTGGTTATTGGTCGGAGAGAGATCTCAACCATGTCTACATAGTTCGCGAACCGTAGGGTGACACACTTAAGGTTTGATGTTGTAATAGTAGAACTTGAATATGGAATGGAGTTCGAAGTATTGTTCGAAGTCTCGGATGAGATCCCGGACATCACGAGGAGTTCCGGAATGGTCCGGAGAATAAGATTCATATATAGGAAGTCATTTTATAAGTTTGAAAATGATCCGGTGCATTTATGAAAGGTTCTAGAAGGTTCTAGAAAAGTCCGGAAGAAATCACTAAGGAAGGAGGAGTCCCGGAGGGACTCCACCTCCCCATGGCCGGCCAGCCCTAGAGGGGGGAGTCCAAGGTGGACTCCACCAAGGGGGCCGGCCACCCCCCTTCATGGAAGGGTGGGAATCCCACTTGGGTGGGAGTCCCACCTTGGGTAGGTTTCCTACTACATGGAAGGTTTTGGGTTCGGGTCTTATTCGAAGACTTGTAGTCCAACACTTGGGGTTCCACCTATATAATGAGGGGCATAGGGGAGGGGGCCGGGCACCACAAGCCACCAAGCTGGCCGCACCCATAGAGGCCGGCCACCCCCTCTCCCAAACCCTAGCCGCACCCCCCTCCTCCACCTCTCCCGCACGCTTAGCGAAGCTCCACCGGAGTTCTCCATCGCCATCGCCACCACGCCGTCGTGCTGCCGGAGTCAAGGAGGAGCTACTACTTCCGCTGCCCGCTGGAACGGGGAGAAGGACGTCGTCTTCATCAACACCGAACGTGTGACCAAGTACGGAGGTGCTGCCCGATCGTGGCACCGTGATCAAGATCTTCTACGCGCTTTTGCAAGCGGCAAGTGATCGTCTACCGCAGCAACAAGAGCCTCATCTTGTAGGCTTTGGAAATCTTCAAGGGTGAGTCTCGATCATCTCCTCGTTGCTCCCGTCTTCTAGATTGCATCTTGGCTTGAATTGCGTTCTCGCGGTAGGAATTTTTTTGTTTTCTATGCAACGAATCCCTACAAATTGATTGTATTTTTAAAAAATAGAAATCTCACAGTATCGTGATAGTACGATATGATCCTACGATACGATATTATTAACGAAAAAATGATGCTGCCTAGTACCTCAATACTGGAAACCTTGGTGATTCTGTGACTCTACCCTATGTTGTGGAGAAAAGCTGTCAATCGGTTCAACTTGTCCGTATTGCAGCAGCAATACCAACAATATTGAGTCTAGAATTCACAACTTGAGGCTCCGGCGTGGCGTAAGGCTGGCCATAGTGGTAAGTATCTCTATAGTGGGTAATATCATGGAGTAGTATCATAGTTATGCTATATTTATTGTTTTTTAAAATCTCAATGCAAATTTGTGTACAAGATTTGTTTAGCATTAATTTTTCTCGTTGTTTGCGCTATGATACGGTATCTACCTATGTTACTCGAATCTCCTCTCTCCTCCTTAATTAACTGTCATATCAACATTTTTGTGGGACCAATGTGCATGATACTAGCTATGATACTAGCACTATAGTTAGCCTAACAATTGACAAGCACGCAGGCGAGCTTAGTTATTTCTGCTTATCTGGCAATGCGTTAGG
>NC_061514.1:312190823-312231607 GCF_022539505.1 Lolium rigidum
CACACGGTTCTCTTCAAGTTTCCAGTTCTGGCCCAGTTTTCTGCTTCACCGGAAGTTCCGGTCGCCCCGGCCGGTACTTCCGGCTGGATTCCCCTGGCCAGCATCGGGTTCCCGCGACACTGTTCTGTCGGTGGGCTCGTTCCGCTGGGACCGGAAGTTCCGGCCCCAGTGAGTGGAACTTCCGCTCGTACCGTTTCCCACATATCGGGTCGGGAACGGGGAGACAGTTTCTTCTCCCCACTTTTCCCCAAATCAACTTCTGTTCGTGGCCTCTCTCCACCTGTGGCGCCGGCGGCTCCCCCGGCTGGATCTCCCTCCTCCGGTGTCCTCCACCGGATCGGCTCCGTGGATCTGCATCCTCTCCCTCTCCTCCACCATGGCTCCCCCCGGTTTGTGCTCTTTCCCTCTCTAGGTGTGGGTTGACCTCACTAGATGAAATTTAGGGCATTTTTCTAGGACAAGCCTTGGTAGATTCTTTCTAGATGCATATCCCCTGCTAGTTCTTGTCTAGAACGTTGGTGTAGAGCGGTTCACCTCGCCATTTCCGCGAATCCGAAGGGAAACTGTGCTATCTTCATGCAGCCGGAAGTTCCGGCGGCTTGCGTCGGAACTTCCGCCCGGGCGGAACTTCCGCCGGTTCCCTCCGGAACTTCCGGCCTAGCTTGTTTACTGTTCTGTACTCAGAGTTCTGTCCAGGTTCTGTTTTTGTCCTCCTCTTGTTCGTGTGCACTCATTTGTCTTCTACCATCTTTTATATATATCTCAGGTGGCTCCAAGAAGAGAGGCAAGGGTCATGTTGAAGACGAAGAAGAAGAAGAGCTTGAGCTTACTCGTCCATCCAAGATCACGGCTCGCCAAAAGGCGGCACAGAGGAATGTCAAGTCACCTGCTGTACATGGCAAGAAGATTCATGTGTCAGTCAAGAACATGCCACATCTTGAGTACAAGGAGCTGCGGCAAGGGAATCCTTATCTCATCCCTCGGAACAATAGGGTTGCGGATAAGCGCTTCCACAATAAAACCCAAGAGGAGATCTTTTATGAGATCTATGTGACCTTCAAGAAGGGTATTGCCACTCAGCACTCTATTGACACTGCCAGAATGGCCGCCACACGATACTTTGATGAAGCCTATGCTTTGTGTGGAGAGTTTGGGCTCTACCCCATCATGGAGCTCAACAAGGACTTTGACATTGGGTTGATCCAACAGTTCTATGCAACCGTTCACTTTGAACAAGACGAAGCCAAAACATTCCGGTGGATGACTCATGAGATTCTTCTTGAAGCCAACTTGGCTAGCTTTGGTGATGCCCTTGGATACCCTCGATCTTCGGTTGTGGATGCAAATGGGTGGCAGTCGCACGATAGCTCATTTGCCCTCACCAAGGAGGTGTTGGAACCTCTCTATATTAAGGGATGGGGTGTTCCGGGCAAGACTGCGGATCTTCTCCCTACTTGGGACATCATGCTTCGTGTCTACCGGGAAACTATTGGACCCAAGGGTGGCAACCTTGATGAGATGCATACCTATGAAGTGAACCTTATGGCCAACTCTCATGCTAAGCAAGGCACCGGTGAGAGGCTAGATGTGATGGACTATATCTACCATGAGATGTGGTCATGTGTGATGGAGAAGAAGCTTCCTCTCTTTGCTCCTTTCATCATGAAGATCATTGAAGACACTTGGATATCTATATGTCAGGCTCCTCTCTCTCACTCCATTCCTCTCAACATCACCGCTCATGAAGTGAAGAGCCTCAGGACCAAGCACCACAATGCACCTCTAGAAGATATTCCTCCGGTTGATGACAGGCACCCAAGTTGGGTCTCCAAGCTTGCCCGCCGCATGTAGCAGATCTTTTGTCTCACCTCAGCTGTCAACCAACATCAGTATCAGCAGCACTGTGAGGCCAAGAAGTCTCGGGTTCGTCAGAAGAGCATCATGAGGGCACTCAATGTGGAGGTATCTCCTCCAGGCACCGAGGAGAACATCACTCCGGAGGCCGAGTGGTTATCTCAGCATGGCATTCCGCTCCCGGATAATGGTCTCGAGATCCAGTCCCCTCCTCGCACTCCAGTTCACCCCGGCGCTTCATCTGGTCTCCCTCTCGGCTGGGCTAACACCGACCCTTGGGACGTGTAGTTCCTCCTTTCCCTTTTTGGTGCCTTGGTGCCAAAGGGGGAGAGTGAGCCCTAATTAGGTTGCTCTCCGTTGGGTATTTGCATGGGGGAGTCACAAGCTCGTATGTTCTTTGACTTTTATCACTTGTGATTCCAGTTTATTCTCTTTATGATTGTTGAACTTCGTCTCTAGATATTATGTGGTGTGTGAACCTTATCTATGTATGGTAAACTCCGTATGTGAGTCTTCTATGGTTATCTATGTGTGTATGATCTATCTCTCTATATGCTTATCACTATATGTTTATTGCTAACCCATGGAAGATGGATGCAAGATATAGGGGGAGCTTTGTTTCATATATGTGTACCTATGCTTTCGAAGAAATTTGTGTATGATCTATCTCTCTATATGCTTATCACTATATGTTTATTGCTAACCCATGGAAGATGGATGCAAGATATAGGGGGAGCTTTGTTTCATATATGTGTACCTATGCTTTCGGAGAAATTTTCTTGGTACATGCCCGTATCTAGGGGGAGCTCCTCTATATCTCTCACATACCTGTTGTTTACATTGATCATTCCTTGCAAATACTTGTGTTGTCATCAAACACCAAAAAGGGGGAGATTGAAAGAACATTTCCCGCCCTTTTGGGTTTTGTGTGTTTGATGTCAACAACAGGTACCTATTTATGTGTGTTGATGTAGACAGGTACATGGTTTCATTATACATATATGGCTGGTGGAATGGATTGACAAATCTGGAGTCATTGCTGCCATTTTGCTCTTGGCGGAAGTTCCGGCCCCTGCAGGCGGAAGTTCCGCCCAGATGCTCCTGACAGCAGTTTTGCTCTAGGCGGAAGTTCCGGCCCCTGCTGGCGGAAGTTCCGCCCAGATGCTCCTGACAGCAGCATCTCAGCGCCTCCCACAAAGAAGCTCGGCGGAAGTAGGCCGGAAGTTCCGGCCAGCGGAACTTCCGCCCTACTTCCGGCCAAGTTCCGAAAACTGTCTGTTTGGACTCAGTTTGTTCCAGTATGGTTTCCTCGAGATTTCGGAAGTAGGCCAAAACTTGGCCAAAACTTCCTCCGCCCTTGTTCCGCCTGCTCTCGTTCAAAACAGCTTCTGATGGAAAGGGATCCAGCCGGAACTTCCGGCCCCTTCGGCCGAAAGTTCCGGTGTTACACAAAAACGCCCACAACGGTCAGATCTGAAGCACCTACTCATATAAATAGCTATCTTCCCCATTGGAACAAGCTGCTCAATCATTGCAAAATTTCATCCACCATTAGAGCGGGCCGGAAGTTCCGGTGTTACACAAAAACGCCCACAACGGTCAGATCTGAAGCACCTACTCATATAAATAGCTATCTTCCCCATTGGAACAAGCTGCTCAATCATTGCAAAATTTCATCCACCATTAGAGCCACTTCAAGAAACACAAGAATCACAAGATCTCCTCCTCCAACCATCCAAAGCTCTTGATCTTTGGAGATCCGAAGGAGAAGACCCCGATCTACATCCTCACCGAAGCGATTCGCATTTCTCCCTCATATGCTTGAGGGCCCCCTTGCTAGAGTTCCTCTTTGGGATCCCTAGTTGTTTGTTGTTTATGTGTTCTTGTTGATTGTTGTGTTGTTACAGATTTGGGAGCCTCCAATTTGGTTGTGGATGTGTGCCCCAAGAACCTTGTAAAGGCCCGGTTTCCGCCTCGAGGAAATCTCTTAGTGGAAGTGGGCTAGGCCTTTGTGGCGTTGCTCACAGGAGACCTGAGTGAAGCCTTCGTGGCGTTGGTCTGGCTTTCGTAGCAACCACACTCCTCCAAACGTAGATGATCCTTCTTGCAAAGGAAGGGAACTACGGGAATCATCTCAGTGTCTCCGCGTGCTCCACTCTCGGTTACCTCTATCCGATTATCTTAGCTATATATTGCTTAGTAGTTGATCTTGTCATATAGGTAAATTCACTTAGTTGCATATCTAGAGAATTTACCTTTGTGTCATGCCTAAATTGAAAAAGAACTAAAAATTGGTTAGCACCTATTCACCCCCCCCCCTCTAGGTGCGGCATATGATCATTTCACTAGTAACCACTGCAAAAGACGGAATTCGGATACGGCAATTATCTTGAAAAACCCTTCACGAATAGGGCTATCACGTCCGGAGTTCTATGACTTTTAGGGAAAATGAGTAGGAAACGGCCAGTGGCACCACATAGTTTGTCGGAACGAGGCCATATTCGGCACGTGCGTGGGCCTTAGGATGGGAAGCAAGGCCCCGGTCGCGGATTTCCAATCCGACCCACGGGCGACGGTGTTTCCATTTTCGGCGTGCCAGAATGTCCTTTTTTTGTGAAGCAGCTACATGCTGTGCAATTGGGAATTGCGCGAGACCTCCGCGCAGTGGTAGGATACCTCCTACGCACCACCTATCGCATGCCATATGTGCGCGCTAGCCATCTGGGAATCCCCCCGCTTCCTGCGGTGTCCCGCCGAATCCGCTGGAAACTGACCGGATTTGAACTAGGGCCACACTTTCCTTCGCTCAATAAATCCCGGGAAAAATGTTTTTAGGTCTACGACGTGTCATTTTATGTGCTAAATGTTTTCTGTTTAGCGCGTTGGCGGACGGGTGCACCCGCGCGCCCGGTACGGCCATACCGCATGTCCCGGCGGCCCCGTTTTGCACAGTTGGCAAAGTAAACGAAGTCAAAAAGTCGCGCGAAGCCGCGTGGCGTCATTTTATGTGTCCTAGTAACCACTGCAACAGACGGAATTGGGATATGGCAATTATCTTGAAAAACCCTTCACGAATAGGGCTATCACGTCCGGAGTTCTATGGCTTTTAGGGGAAATGAGTAGGAAACGGCCCGTGGCACCACATAGTTTGTCGGAACGAGGCCATATTCGGCACGTGGGTGGGCCTTAGGATGGGAAGCAATGCCCCGGTCGCGGATTTCCAATCCGACCCATGGGCGACGGTGTTTCCATTTTCGGGGTGCCGGAACGGCCTTTTTTTGTGAAGCAGCTACATGATGTGCATTTGGGAATTGCGCGAGACCTCCGCGCAGTGGTAGGATACCTCCTACGCACCACCTATCGTTTGCCATATGCGCGCGCTAGCCATCTGGGAATCCCCCCCGCTTCCTGCGGTGTCCCGCCGAATCCGCTGGAAACTGACCGGATTTGAACTAGGGCCACACTTTCATTCGCTCAATAAATCCTGGGAAAAATGTTTTTAGGTCTACGACGCATCATTTTATGTGCTAAATGTTTTCCGTTTAGCGCGTTGGCGGACGGGTGCACCCGCGCCCGGTACGGCCATACCGCATGTCCCGGTGGCCCCGTTTTGCACAGTTGGCAAAGTAAACAAAGTCAAACAATCGTGCGGAGCCGTGTGGCGTCATTTTATGTGTCCTAGTAACCACTGCAAAAGAAAGAATAGGGAAACGGCAATTATCTTGAAAAACCATTCATGAATAGGGCTATCACGTCCGAGTTCTATGGCTTTTAGGGGAAATGAGTAGGAAACGGCCAGTGGCACCACATAGTTTGTCGGAACGAGGCCATATTCGGCACGTGCGTGGGCCTTAGGATGGGAAGCAAGGCCCCGGTCGCGGATTTCCAATCCGACCCAGGGCGACGGTGTTTCCATTTTCGGGGTGCCGGAACGGCCTTTTTTTGTGAAGCAGCTACATAAGTGCATTTGGGAATTGCGCGAGACCTCCGCGTAGTGGTAGGATACCTCCTACGCACCACCTATCGCATGCCATATGCGCGCGCTAGCCATCTGGGAATCCCCCCCGCTTCCTGCGGTGTCCCGCTGAATCCGCTGGAAACTGACCGGATTTGAGCTAGGGCCACACTTTCCTTCGCTCAATAAATCTTGGGAAAAATGTTTTTAGGTCTATGACGCATCATTTTATGTGCTAAATGTTTTCCGTTTAGCGCGTTGGCGAACGGGTGCACCCGCGCGCCCGGTACGGCCATACCGCATGTTCCGGCGGCCCCGTTTTGCACAGTTGGCAAAGTAAACGAAGTCAAAAATTCGCGCGGAGCCGCGTGGCATCATTTTATGTGTCCTAGTAACCACTGCAAAAGACGGAATTGGGATACGGCAATTATCTTGAAAAACCCTTCACGAATGGGGCTATCACGTCCGGAGTTCTATGGCTTTTAGGGGAAATGAGTAGGAAACGGCCAGTGGCACCACATAGTTTGTCGGAACGAGGCCATATTCGGCACGTGCGTGGGCCTTAGGATGGGAAGCAAAGCCCCAGTTGCGGATTTCCAATCCGACCCACGTGCGACGGTGTTTCCATTTTCGGGGTGCCGGAACGACCTTTTTTTGTGAAGCAGCTACATGCTGTGCATTTGGGAATTGCGCGAGACCTCCGCGCAGTGGTAGGATACCTCCTACGCACCACCTATCGCATGCCATATGCGCGCGCTAGCCATCTGGGAATCCCCCCCCCCCCGCTTCCTGCGGTATCCCGCCGAATCCGCTGGAAACTGACCGGATTTGAACTTGGGCCACACTTTTCTTCGCTCAATAAATCCCGGGAAAAATGTTTTTAGGTCTACGACGCGTCATTTTATGTGCTGAATGTTTTCCGTTTAGCGCGTTGGCGGACGGGTGCACCCACGCGCCCGGTACGGCCATACCGCATATCCCGGCGGCCCCGTTTTGCACAGTTGGCAAAGTAAATGAAGTCAAAAAGTCGCGCGGAGCCGCGTGGCGTCATTTTATGTGTCCTAGTAACCATTGCAAAATACGGAATTAGGATACGGCAATTATCTTGAAAAACCCTTCACGAATAGGGCTATCACGTCCGGAGTTCTATGGCTTTTAGGGGAAATGAGTAGGAAACGGCCCGTAGCACCACATAGTTTGTCGGAACGAGGCCATATTCGGCACGTTTGTGGGCCTTAGGATGGGAAGCAAGGCCCCGGTCGCGGATTTCCAATCCGACCCACGGGCGATGGTGTTTCCATTTTCGGGGTACCGGAACGGCCTTTTTTGTGAAGCAGCTAGATGCTGGCATTTGGGAATTGCGCGAGACCTCCGCGCAGTGGTAGGATACCTCCTACGCACCACCTATCGCATGCCATATGCGCGCGCTAGCCATCTGGGAATCCCCCCCGCTTCCTGCGGTGTCCCGCAGAATCCGCTGGAAACTGACCGGATTTGAACTAGGGCCACACTTTCCTTCGCTCAATAAATCCCGGGAAAAATGGTTTTAGGTTTACGACGCGTCATTTTATGTGCTAAATATTTTCCGTTTAGCGCGTTGGCGGACGGGTGCACCCGCGCGCCCGGTACGGCCATACCGCATGTCCCCGGTGGCCCCGTTTTACACAGTTGGCATTTTGACAAAGTCAAAAAGTCGTGCGGACCCGCGTGGCATCATTTTATGTGTAGTAACTACTGCAAAAGATGAAATTGAGGTAAGATGATCTACGTGGTAAATCTGCGGGGCTCTAAAATTAGGGTTTCATGTACTAGAGGAAATTTTGAGGTAAGATGATATAATTATTCGTACTACTTGTTCCTATGACATAAATAAATGCAAAGGTAGAGTAAAGTTCATAGGGGCACCGCCGTTGGAGGCCAGACAAAGGGGTAGACCACGCGGTCAAAGGGGTAGACCGCACAGTCAAAGGGGTGGACCGCGCGGTCGATTTAACGTCGACGCGGTCAAAATTTGTATATGAACCTATTATTATATATATTAGTATAATGTAGTCAGAAAAATAAATAAGAGAAAAAAACAAAAAGAAAAAAGGAGAAAAAAAATGAAAAATATGCTATGCCGAGGGCTTCCTCCCCGAGCCCCGCACCGCCGCCGCCGCCCCCTCCTCCTCACCGTCGCCGCCGCCCCCTCCTCCCGACCGTCGCCACCGCCCCCTCTTCCTCCCCTCACCCGCCCCACATCCCGCTCGCCGGAGACCCGGCCACCTCGCCTGCGCTCGCCATCGCCCCCCATGGCTGGCAGTGAGGTAAGATATCCCATTTTTTGCATGTTTTTTACTAGTTTCCCTTAGTTCAACACAAACAGAGAAGAATTATGGAAGGGAGGGAGTACATCTGAAATTGCTATTGCTAAAAACTGCGGGAGAAGCCATTTTTTTAAAAGAAACTAAATTGTTACTTGAGAGCTAGGTGGAGAAGCCACTAAGAGAGAGCTAAAACTGCGGGAGAAGTGATACGTCTCCAACGTATCTATAATTTCTGATGTTCCATGCTAGTTTTATGACAATACCTACATGTTTTGCTCACACTTTATAATGATTTTATGCATTTTCCGGAACTAACCTATTAACAAGATGCCGAAGTGCCAGTTCCTGTTTTCTGCTGTTTTTAGTTCCAGGAAGGCTATTCGGGCAATATTCTCGGAATTCGACGAAACAAAAGCCAAACATCTTATTTCACCGAGACAGACCAGAACACCGAAGGGGAGACGGAGAGGAGGCCCAGGGCCCCCAGACCACAGGGCGGCGCGGCCTAGAGGGGGGGCGCGCCAGCCTATGGTGTGGGCCCCCCAGGCACCCCCTTGCGCCGCCTCTTCGCCTATAAAATCCCTCGCGACCTAAAAACCCGACACGAATCGACGAAACTCCAGAAAGACTCTAGGGGCGCCGCCGCAATCGCGAAACTCCGATTCGGGGGACAGAATCTCTGTTCCGGCACGCCGCCGGGACGGGGAAGTGCCCCCGGAAGCCATCTCCATCGACGCCACCGCCTCCATCATGCTCCGTGAGTAGTTCCCCCATGGACTACGGGTTCTAGCGAGTAGCTAGTTGGTACTCTCTCTCCCATGTACTTCAATACAATGATCTCATGAGCTGCCTTACATGATTGAGATTCATCCGATGTAATCGGTGTTGTGTTTGTTGGGATCCGATGAATTGTTACATTATGATCAGTCTATCTATATAAGTTTGTGAAGTTATTGTTGCTGCAATCTTGTTGTGTTTAATGCTTGTCACTAGTGCACGAGTGGCATGATCTTAGATTTAAGCTCTATAATTATTGCTTAGATTGTATCTACAAGTTGTTTGCACATGTCTATGTCCGAACCCGAGGCCCCAGAGTGACAACAACTGGGATAAGCTGGAGGGGAAGGCTTAGATATGAGGATCACATGTTTTCACCAAGTGTTAATGCTTTGCTCCGGTGCTCTATTAAAAGGAGTACCTTAATTACCAGTAGATTCCCTTGAGGCCCGGCTGCCACCGGCTGGTAGGACAAAAGATGTTATGCAAGTTTCTCATTGCGAGCACGTATGACTATATATGGAAAACATGCCCTACATAATTAATAATCTTGATGTTCTGTCTTAATGCTATTTCAATCCTATCAATTGCCCAACTGTAATTTGTTCACCCAACACTTGTTATTGGAGAGTTACCACTAGTGTAGATAGTTGGGAACCCCGGTCCATCTTTCATCATCATATACTCGTTCCTACATGTCATTGGAAGTAGTATCAACTATTTTCTCGGTGCCATTGCCTCTCGTGTTACTCTATATCGTCTGCTGTGTTACTGTTACTATTGCTCTCATATTACTCGCTGCTTTCACATCACCCCTGTTACTAGTGCTTTTCCAGGTGCAGCTGAATTGACAACTCAGTTGTTAAGGCTTATAAGTATTCTTTACCTCCCCTTGTGTCGAATCAATAAATTTGGGTTTTACTTCCCTCGAAGACTGTTGCGATCCCCTATACTTGTGGGTTATCAAGAAGCCACTAAGAGAGAGCTAGGTGGAGAAGCCGCTAAGAGAAACTAAATTGTTACTTGAGAAACTAAATTGAGGAATACATAGAATTGGAAATATGAAGAATTTGTATTGACTAATTTTGTTGTTCTTTAAATAGGCACTGGCGTGAGCACCCCGACGTGACGACCCGGGATCTTAACGCGATTCTCTCCGGCCGCCGACTTCGCCATCGGTTGTTCGACTACGTCCTCTACCGCCGAGGGTGAGCTAAAACTCCGACTCCCCTCCTCTGCATTTTTCATGTCACTAGATTTAATTTCCCAGTCAAGTCGCGTAACCTAGGTGTCATTTCCCGTCCACAAGCGTTACGCGAATAAATATGCATTAGTGGTCGGCATATTTTGAACCGTAACGCTTGCGGCATTTACGGGACAGTCGGCGGATGCGTAGTTGGGTACGTTCTCCCTGCTCTGCCCCGGTCCAAGTCAGGATTTCGGCAGCGCCTCCCCGTTGTTCTCCGGATGCATATCCTCTCGGTTTTTTGCCGAGACGTGTATCGGGAGAGCAGCGGGGAGGTGCTGCCAAAATTCTGACTTAGACCGGGGTAGAGCATGGAGAATGTAGCCAACTACGGATCCGACGGCTGCTAGGAGCCCACCTAGTAGAGATGTAGGTTGATGCATGCGTTTCGCCCGGTAAAATAAATAAAAATATGATGCATTTAATTTCCTATTTGATATAAATGTTATGTTTGTGGTTTGGCTCCCAATAAAGCAGAGGATGGCTGATAATGGATGGATGTACAGCGAGCGTGTTAGTGCGACTGAGAAAACAGCTGAGTGGAGAAGGAAGACCCATTTTTCTAGTGAATGAGTTAGCGCGTGGTACAAAGGGGCTGGTTCGGGCACTTTGCCCCTGTGTTCGCTGCCTGAAGCGTCTCCCTCGTGGAAAGGATGAAATGTATAGACACCTTCTGCAATATGGGTATATGCCTGGGTACGTCATGCAAGTTGACTTTGATGAGCGCGAACGTGACAGAGGTGAGGTGATGCGGCAGCGACTCAATGGCAATGAGTACGATGGAATTAGAGACTTTCTAGATGATCTCGTCCATGCCGATGTCCCGGATTCGCCACCTCCAGAACCGGAGGCGCCGCCAGAACCGGAGGAACCTCCAGAACCGGAGGAACCAGAGCCAGCCGCGAAGGCCTTCTATGGTATGACTGCCGCGGCTAAGAAGCCTCTGTACGAGGGCGCCGCGATTTCTCAGCTCGATGCCATCTCCCAATGTCTAGCCGACAAGACCTGGTACAACACCACCCGTGAGGGCTTCGAAGCAAGTCTGAAAACAACTGGTAACATGTTGCCCAAAGATCATTGTCTGCCTAAAAGCCTGCACGAGACGAGGAGAATGATGAAGGACCTCAACATGGATTATCAAAAGATAGACTGTTGTCCGAAAGGCTGCGATCTATTTTGGAGACAGTTTGCGGAGGACAAGTACTGTCCCATCTGTAGGCAGTCTAGGTATGAAGAGGTAACGGGAAAGGATGGTCAGGTGAGGCAGTCAAGCACCGCAAAGTCGATTCTTCGATATCTCCCATTCATAAAAAGAATCCAGCGGCTTTACATGCACGAGGAGACAGCCAAACAGATGACGTGGCACAAGTATGGGAAGAGATTCGAAGACGAAAACAAGCAGTTGAAGATGGGACATCCATCCGATGGTACGGCATGGAAGAACTTCGATAAGAAATTCCCCCTTGCGGCAGCTGAGGCTCGGAATGTTAGAATTGCGATAGCAACAAATGGCTTCAATCCATATGGTATGTCGACTGCCAATTACAGTTGTTGGCCCGTGTTTGTTATTCCGCTCAATCTCCCTCCCGGAGTCCTAATGACGAGGAAGACCATGTTTCTGTCGCTGATCATTCCAGGGCCTGATTACCCGGGGAAGAATTTGAGTGTCTACATGCAGCCGATTGTGGAAGATTTGAACCACTCTTGGCACCACGGGACATTGACGTACGACCGAGCATCGAAGACAAACTTCTACATGAAAGTTTGGTTGCAGTATACCATGCATGACATGCCCGGGTACGCCCTAACATGCGGATGGTGTACAGCTGGTAAGTGGCCATGACCAGTGTGCAGGCACCGACTCGAGTTCCTTTGGCTACAGAAGGGTCGCAAGTATGTTGCGTTTGACACGAATCGACAGTTCCTCAAAAGGAGGCACCCGTTTAGAGAAGACAAAAAGAACTTCAAGAAGGGCAAAGTTGTGCATGAAAAAAAAGATGTGCCGTGTCGAGGCGTAATATGGAGAACCGAGGCACCGGTGGCACACACTGCGCGGGAAACCGCGACTTCAACCGCTACAAGGGGAAAGTGGTATGTATATACATGGAACGACCTTCTTTCATTTCCCGTCATGTTACATTTGTGACACGCATAACCTTTCTTTTCGCGATGCAGTTGGCCGAGGCAGCACCTGGGGTGGTGCTTCATGATCCCGAGATATATGACATGATGCGGACGAAGAAGAAGCCCAATCCCGCATTGCCTCAGCCCCAGTACTACGGCAATGCCAATGCCGCCAAGGATGACTACTGCGACATGGTGAGGTCTCGCCACCCGTATGTGGATGACCCCTTGCGCATGCCGACCGACGAGGAGTCGTTGGTCCTGTCGGGGCGCGGGCGTAGGCATGGCCGTTACCCCTTTCTGAACAAGGCGGTCAAGCCTACCCCAGCCACGAGCTACACGCGTCTCAAGCATACCCTCACCGCCGACAGCCCCCAGCCCCCAGCCTCGTCCCCGGCCTGCTCGTCCACCCGCCTACGATGTAAGTTTTCCTCATTTTCATCCTCTTTCCGGTTTTCTTTCCTACATGGCTAAGTGTTGATGAGATTCATTGTTTCTGAAATTGTAGCCTGAATTCGAGGTGGCCTTCGAAGCCTGTCATGATGAGTATCAGCAGGCCTCTGCGCTGTGGAATAAGCAGCATACGGCCTACATGGCGTATGTAGAAGTAAGTTTGAATCTTTCCTTTCGCAAATAGATGACAAGTCTCAGTTTGATGCTTTATTTCTGCAAAACCTGACTTGTAACCTATCTTGCAGTCACTGATGATTGCTTTGGCTACTGGTACACCGACACCGGCTCAAGTTCCTATGGCGGGGGAAATGCCTATCATGCCATCGAGGGCAAGTTTCGCTAGGACTTACTACGGATCCACACCGGTAAGTTCTTTGCGAAACCGGTAGTTACCGCTGTCCTTTGCCTCGCAAGTTGCTAACATGTAGGGAACATGTAGGGAACGGGATGCTCCGGGAACCAGGCCTCGCCGGGTGGGCGCGAGATCACACCGGTTCATGAAGGTGGTCGGTCTCCTGGGCGTTCTGCTGGTGCCTCTGCTGCTGCCTCTCCGTCGACTTCTCCTGGGCGCTCTGCTGGTGCCTCTGCTGGTGCCTCTCCGTCGACTTCTCCTGGTCCCGGTGCTACTCCCGGTTCTTCTGCAGCTTCTACTGAAGCGCAACCTCGGACCCGGGCTTCTCGTTTCGCCAACGATGAGGGTGGATACACCCCGCCCGGGTCCTTCATGTAGTCGGCTCACACTATGTATGCGCGCGCTTGCTACTACTATTCCGGTTATGCGCTAGCTACTACTATGTATTTGGACGACATGATACTCCTCTTGTATGGTATTATGTGCACTATGTATGCTATTATGTGAATTATATGCTATTTTGGTGAATTATGGCGAATTTGGTCGATTTTGGATGAATTTGGATGAATTGGATGAATTTGGATGAATTTTGGATGAATTATGTGAATTTGGATGAATTGGAGCAGAAATAAAAACGAAAAAAACCAAATGGTAAGGCCTACGCCGAGGGCAATGCCGTCGGCATAGGCATTGGCATGACCAAATGGTCAGGCCTATGCCGAGGGCAAGACCCTCGGCGTAGCCCTTCTCGCCTGATCACTCGACGCGCTGCCACGTGGCCCTCAGCTTGCAAGTGTATGCCGAGGGCAACCCCCTCGGCGTAGCCCTTGGGCTGGCCGCCCCACAACGCGCCACGTCGCCCCACGCCGCGCATTGTGCACGTCTACGCCGAGGGTTAGGCCGTCGGCGTATGGCGCCGCTCCGTTAACGGCGACGGCGCGCCGCCACGCTGCGCCGAAGGCATCGACGCCGAGGGTCTTCTGCACCGTCGGCGTAGGAGGCGTACGCCGACGGCCACTGCTACGCCGACGGCACATCCGTCTCTGCCGAGGAGGGTCGTCGCTGAGGGGCTACGCCGAGGGCTGCCGTCGGCGTAGCGTACGCCGAGGGCCAGGCGCGGCTACGCCGAGGGCAGCTGGCCGTCGGCGTAGCAGCCGATTCCTGTAGTGTAGTAACTCATACTGAAAACCTTGGTGATTCTATGACTCTACCCTATGCTGTGGAGAACAACTGTCATCCGGTTCCGCTTGTCCGTGTTGGAGCAGCAATACCAACAGTATTGTAGTCTAGATTCCACAACTTGAGGCTCCCGCGTGGTGTAACAATTGACAAGCACGCAGGCGAGCGCAGTGACGGAGCTAGCATGTAAGAATTAGGTTCAGGTGAACCCAATAAATTTGTGCTAATCTAGACTAATTTTTTACCTAGCACTATTTATCATTTAGTAAAATTACAATACTTTGTAGAGATGAACCCATTGATTTATTTTGCTAGCTTCGCCCCTGGGCGACCGTAGTTATTTCTGTTTGTTTGATGGATGGTGAGGCCGTGAGGGTGACATGCATCCGAATCTGGCAATGCACATTATGCCTGCATTGATGGCCTTGCAGTAAGTTGTATCGTCCTATTTCTACTTCTCCTTTAGAAAAGTCTGTTCTCTTTCTCTAATTGATCAAATGCTGGTTCTCTATTATGCAAGTGCCAATGAATATATCCGGGCATATAATTCTTTAATAGACCTCTTGAGTGAATTTCTGCTAAATCATGTCTTTTCAGTTTATTATTTAGTTGTAAGTTGCCAAAATTTTCTACAATTTTGGACATGTATCCCTAACTGAGAAAATCATTCCAAATTGTTCACTGAAGGTTAAAAAACAATGATTGAGTCATAAAACCATACAGATTACCCATACATATTTAAAAATTATTGCGTCATATCGAAAAATTCCTAGAGACTAAACTATCCATTTGCACTAGAATAAGGTTTACAATTTATTATGCAAGTCAAGATTTGTACACAGCCACCTCTTATTTTCTCCGTACACGATCCCTTTCAATCTTCCAACGCCACCACGCATCCGCGGCCAGCGACCTCGTTGTCTTCGTCAACCCGCCACTACTACCTAGCGCCCTATTCCTCGAGTACGAAGGTCCACCAGTACTACCCAGTGCCCTATTCCTCGAGTACGAAGGTCCACCAGTACATTCATAAGGGCTCCTAGACTGAGTTGTATTTGTGGCACTTTTGCTAGTGTTAATGATAAATAATTGTGTAATTGGATCGGATGTGCCTCCTAGCTTTATCTTAGTTATTAAACTTTTAAACGATGTAACTCTTACTTAAAATTAATAAAATATTGCAGGAGAGTCCTGCCCCTTCCCTAAAAAAAACTAGCAATTGGCCATACGCCAACATGCACGGCGGATTCAAATTGTTCTCCGTAGCATGAACGATTTCCTAGTCCGACTCGGCGTAGGTACGTTATATGAATCAGCGAACGCCCTCCTTGGGAACCAAACTGACCGCCCGGCCGCCACCATCACGGATTCGATCATCATGGCCGAAACCAAAGATCACCAACGCGCCGGTCACGTCGTGCTGTTCCCGTTCATGGCGCAGGGCCACCTCGCGCCGTTCCGCTGCCTGGCCGCGCTCCTCCGCCGCTGCCGCCCCGACGCTCGCGTCACCGTCGTCGCCACCTCCAGAACGGCCGAGTCCATCCGCGCCAGCCTCGCCGCAGACGGCATCGACGTCCACGCGCTCGCTTCCGGCACCTCCGCCGGCAGCATCGGCTCCTCCCAGCAGCTCATCGACCTCTTCCTCGCCGCCGAGTCCCTGGGCCCGGCGTTCCACCGGTTCGTCGCCGACCTCAGACGCTCCGACCCTGGTGTCTCCGTCCACGTCGTCGCAGACATGTTCCTGGCCTCCACGACGTGTGACGTCGTGCCAGATGACCCCGGCGTCACGCGCTCCGTCCTGCTCACCACCGGCGGCTACGGCGCGGCGCTCTACTTCTCGCTCTGGGACAGCGTCCCGCTCGTCCCCGACGACGACGAGTGCTTCCGGCCGCGATGTTTCCCGGACGTCCGCGTCCACCGCTCGCAGCTCACCGACCACCTCGCGGCGGCCGATGGCGGCGACGCGTGGTCGACGTTCATCCGCAGGCAGATCGCCGCCTTCTCCCGCGCCGACGCGCTGCTCGTCAACACGGCCGAGAAGCTGGAGGCCAAGGGACTAAGCATCCTTCGGCAATGGCTCAGCGATGTGGCGATATTCCCGGTCGGGCCGCTGCTCCAAAAGGCAAGGTTGTCATCGACGCAAGAGACGACGGGCAGCAGCCCTAGCCGCAGCCCGATCTTGGAGTGGCTTGACACGCAACCGCCGGCCTCGGTGTTGTACGTGTCGTTCGGGTCGCACTACACGATCTCGGCGCGGCAGACGACGGAGCTGGCATTGGGGCTCGAGAAGAGCGGGCACAGGTTCGTGTGGGTGATCCGGCCCGCAGACGACGTGAACGAGCAGTCGTTGGGCCTGCCGGAGGGGTTCGTGCAGAGGATGGAGGCGGCGGGGCGAGGGCTGGTGGCGTCCTGCTGGGCGCCGCAGGTGGAGGCGCTGGCGCACGCGGCCACGGGAGCCTTCCTGACGCACTGCGGATGGAACTCGGCGCAGGAGAGCCTCGCCGGCGGCGTGCCAATGGTGGGGTGGCCGCTCTCGGCGGAGCAATTCTACAACGCGAAGACGATGGCGGAAGACATGGGGGTATGCGTCGAGCTGGCGCGCGGCGGCGCGGCCGCGGTGGCGAGGGACGAGGTTGCTGGTGTGGTGGAGACAGTGCTCGGCGAGACGTCCAGTGTGCGTGCCGCGATGAGGCGGAAGGCGGCGGAGACGAAGAAGGTGATCGAGGCGGCGAGGGAAGGCGACGTCGACGAGTCGTCGGTGGAGGTGATGCGGAGGTTCATACACTCGATGGAGAAATTGCATGCCTCACAAAAATGAGTTGTCATGTTTTGGATCCCAATATTGAGGGAACGTTTAGCCCCAGATCATGAATCGAAATTTACCATTCATGGCAGGTGTCAATTCTTCAAGTTGGTCTCAGAAATAGAATTTAAGGACCAAATTTCATAAAATTATTTTTCTATACTTCCTCGGTTTTTTTGAAATTTAACCGATATATTAAAAATCTCAACAATAGTACAAAGATAACTAAAAGTAATAAAAATTACAAATAGATCATTGGACCACTTAACGACGACTACAGAACATAGCGTGACCCAAAGGTGCGCCACCGTCCTCGCCCCTCCATCACCGGAGCTAGACAAAGTTTATCGTAGTAGAGCTTGTTGTAGTAGACATGCGAGAAATCGTCGTGCTAAGAGCCCAAAGGACCAGCTAGCTAACCAGCGCACCAGAGCATCAACCATCACCAGTGATAACAACCGTAGATCAAAAGAGACTAACAGGAAACCACACAATCAAACACGAAAGATAATCGGATCACGGGAGATCCGCCGGACACATAACTCCCACCAGAGCGAGGATAGGACTAGGAGGACCTTATTTTGATTTCAGGAAGTAGCCGCCACCTCACCATCTCGAAAAAGACACTGAAAACAAACTAAATGAAAAACTGAAATCTTCCTGCCGGTGAGAAGTCACGGTCCGCCATACCTCCAATGCACCAAGGCCACCGGAAGTGGAGCGAACCGCATCGTCGTCGGCGAGATGGACAAAACCCTAGATGAGTTTCAGAGCCACCTCGATCGCTTTGGTGCCTTTCTCTTGCCCCATACCGGTTCGGTATATACTTCCTCGGTTCTTGTTTGATCTGTTCTACAGATTAGATTTTAAGACTAGTTAGCGAGTCATTTAATACTACTAGTTTGATATTCCGTCCGGATCATATTAACCGACGCCATTTGCAAAACATGCAGTTTCTTTTCTCTCCGCTGATTTAGGTGGCTTAGCATTAACTACCGTTTAATTAGAGCATAACTCCGCTCCTCCCTAGCCCCTTCCTTTCCCCCTCTTGTGCGAACACGGTTAACTGCCCGCATCTTCCGGCGGGCCTCTTCCTCGGTGGCCACTACCATGGCCAAGATCAATGACGAAGTGGCTGCTTGGGACTTGGCCGGCGCGAATATCTTCCCTCCCTGCGAGTAGTCCCCCTTTCTTGCTAGTTTCTCTTTTTACCAGCAGATCTTAGCCATCTCTGCTAGATCGTGTGTTTGGGCCGGTTATCCTTGTACGAAACTCTCTCTTCTATTAATATATCGAGCAGCTCACCTGCCGAATTCTCAAAAGAAAAAAACTAATCGTCGCTGCTTTTTCCAATTTTTGGGGGACGAAAATTGCATGCAAAATCACTAGAAAGTACGTATGTGCACGACCCTTCGCCTCCAGCATTTACTTTCTCATCGTTCTGTGAGATAAAACAGCTCCACCTCTCGTTTTTAACAGCCAATTAGAGAGCACCTTGCTCCCATTAATTTTTCTAGTCCCCCGGTTAATCCGAACCGGAGGAAGTATATAAACAGGCAATCCAGGGATCGTTAAAATTAATAACATCCAATAGAGAGGGCGGGATTGTTTCTTTTCTGGTGTTGCTGCTGATTACAACGCTAAAATGTAGACTAATTTACAAAGAGAATGTACTTTTGTAGCTCGAGCTACATGTAGGCTACTTTTTGAACCTATAAAAATTTCATTTTAAACTTGTCAACTTTTTTTGAAAAAAATAATGTGATGTAGATAATAATATTGTAATCTTCCAGTGTGTAAATTTTCAGATTGAAATATGTTGTATTTTAGGCTCAGCAAAAATAACAATCTTGATTTCAGCATTAGTGAATAGTGATGAACAGTATATTTTGTCATTTTGTGAAATTTTGTTATTTTTACTGAGGGCAATATATGATATATTTGAATCTAAAAATTTACACACCGATATATTTCAACATTCTCTACGTCTACATATTTTTTCAAATTTTTCTGAAACTGTAAAATTAAAAGCTTTGCAGTTTAAAAAAGGAAAAATAAAACCGGGCTACATGCAGCCCTGGCTACATTTGAAGTTTCCCACGAACTATAGGCCTATGATGTAAAGTATTTTGAGGAAGTATATTTATAGTAAAAATAGTACAGATAAACGAGCTGCCTCTATGGGTTAGTAAGCAAAGTCCAAGAGTTGTTTTTATCTAGACACATATCTAGATACATCTAAATTTTAACAAATCTCAGACAAGTTTCAAGGGGCGGAGGGAGTAGTTTGTTACTTTGGGAGAGTTATAATTAGCAATCCGTTAACTTCTGAAATGCAGCATAAAAAATAAGATAAACAGCACTACCAACCAAGTATTTCAGAAGTTCCTCAACTCCGAGAGCTTTACAGGAGGATACATTCTAGCGTTTCGACCAGTTTCCCAAGAGAGTCTCATCGCTATGCACCAAGTTTACTCTACCTTTTCTTACTTCATTCATCTAACTCCGTTGCACCTTCCATTGCTATTGTAATCTTCTCACACATCTACAAAGTCAAATAACTCCTTCAAAAATGAACCAGAGAACCCGACACAGAAATACTACTACTTTATAATCTAAGTATTTCAACCAGTTTCCCACTTTCCCTTGGGATGGTCGCTTCTCTATGCACCAAGTTTGCTCTACCTTCTCTTCCTTCATTCATGTAACTCTGCTGCACCTTATCGTCGCTATTGCAATCTTCTCCCAGATCTACTAAGTCAGACAACTCCCTCAAAACAAAGACCAGAGAACTAGACACAGATGGTTAGCTCTTGAGCTTCTTTTGTGTCACCGAGCAGCCACTAGGGCCTTCCATGTGCCGTTTCGTAAGGTTGCTGCTGCTGTCCATACAAGAACCCTTGGGCTCTGCCCCCTTGAGATCTTCGGAATCTTCAGAGTCATATCTCACAATGTTGGTCACAAACGCATGTCTAGATGTCTCGGCTCGTGGCAGACTCTCCCTTTCAAGAATAGATTGCTGTCCAGCACAACACTGGCGCTCTGCAGTACACTTCAACTCCTGCAGTACTAGGCCTCTATCTCTAACAAAGCTCTCCTTTTGATTCTGCATGTATCACATTTAAATTGCATGGTAAGCTGATCAATGGATTACTCGGTGTTAACCAACATGTTCACAAGGCATTATTATGCAAAATAGCCACTCCAGAAAATTAGGTGCATATTCACTTAAACTATTTCATAGAATAGTATACAGAATGGTAACTAGTCGGGGAAACTTTGGTATGCACAGAACTACTGCCAGTATGGAGCAGCCACTCGATTCATGTAGAGTACACAGTTATACTATTCTAAATTCTTCAAACTATCAGGGACGCACTACTTAATTTTCAAAGAAATAAATAATGGATGCACTACTTCACATGCAGTGTGAACATGCACAGTTCTAAGACCAAATTTAAGAACAAAAAAAAATGTAGTGTCTATGAACCTTCAACTCAATTTTTTTTACTTCACTCTTATCTATGGAGCTTAATCAGAAAAAAAAAAGATAAAGGGGAGTGTACAGTTGCAGCAAACCTGAAAATTAACGTAGCATTCAATTGATGAGCTAGAGCAGCCACAACCATCACTGAAGTTCAATGTCAGCAACATGAAAAATTTGCTAGTCATCGATGTTTCCCTGGAGTAGATAAATCGCCAATGTGAAGAATGGCACATAATATTTGAAAAATGAAACAAATTCTTTTTCTGTGTGATCAGTTAGCACATTTGATTGGGGGATTTCACAATCTCCAATATACCTCTGCAAAGAAAATGGTTGCTCCATAAGCACTACAGGTTTCATGTCAGGTCTTTCCGGAAAGGAAACCTGTTGATGACAAAGAAAATTTGACCATATATTAATATCAGTAGGAGAAGTTTTCCATTAGATCACACGTGCGTCTATGTTAAGGAATAATACTTTATGACCAGCTTTCAGTAAGCTTGAGTCTTGACCATTAGCTTACTAACTTCCAAATCATCAGAAAAGAAAGTAGACAGTCCTGTTAATCAGCTGCAACAAGGCTTGTTGCCTTTACAGCAATAAAAAGTGGTTAGGTGGTAATTGATTGATGTGCCAGTTTCTAATTTCAGAGGCTCCCTTTCTATTATGCAAGGACGCTGATTCGAACCCAGGACCTCCATGACACAAGTGGAGATACTCTACCACTGCGCCAGGCCCGCCCTTCTAACTTCAGAGACTCCAAAGCAGAAAAAAAAGATGGAAAGTTTTTTCGCAGAAACAAATACTACCTCCATCCCAAGGCTTAAGGCCTATATTTTTTTCAGAAAGTCAAACTATGTTAAGTTTGACTAAGTTTTTATAAAAAATCATTAACATGTCAAATACAAAATTGATATTATTAGATAGATAATGAAATATATTTTCATGTGATATCTACAAAATATCATATTTATTGATAGATTATTCTAAAATATTGGTCAAACTTTACTTGCTTTGACTTTTCCAAAAAAATATAAGCCTTAAGCCTTGAGATGGAGGTAGTACATCACAAGGTTGGCAAGCCAATGATCGTCCTTGATCGGCAAAAGGTACATAGCTCTTGCTAAGATCCCATTTCGGGGATCCCTACTGCTCCCTCCAAATCTCAAAAAGCTGTTGCCATGCGTCCAAAATATCAGTAATGTCATTATTTATTGGGTATTACAAACATATGATGATAGAAATTAGTAATCAATATTATGTTCTGTAGACCGGGTCGATGTCCAAAACAACAGTTTCTGGGAAACTGGAGGGAGTATTTAGTTAGTTCCCGCAAACTAAGACCGACAGATCTTGCAAAATATATCGATTGCAGCCAACAATGACAATGACTTCGATTCAATTGATTCTTAACGAAATAATTATCTCCTTACTATAGAATGTAATAATTGAAGTATATAATAGCAGAGTAGTACACAGCTATGTGGATGTATATAGTCACTGTTGCATTACCTCGATTGACTGAAGAAATGACAGTGGTGCTCGCACGCCATGAATGCTTGTTACCCGCAGAGTCCATCTTACACATTTCTCTGAATAAAGGAGATAATGCAGTATGAGAGAGCATGTGATTAAACCTATTCTCATATAAAGCAAGTTAAACCATTTATCTGTCAGGATATTTGCACAGAAGGAATTTAATCATAAATAAAATTTCGTTTGCAATTTATGAATGACATCATACAGAAATTTATATGCGACACTTGGTAGTTTCACTGTATATTTGTACGGAGATAACAATGTCTGCAAGGAATTTTATCATCTTCAGTTACTCAAATCTTGCTAATAAGGAAGTTTTGATGATGCCATTTTGTTTCATCAGTAACCTTGATTGGTTGTATGTATCCACAAGAAATTAACAGAGCTAAGAATAAATATTCAAGAAATGGTGAGATGGCTCTACTTTTGACTGTGTGCCGAAGAAGAAGCTGAATGAAGTCAATACGTATATATGGAGGGATGCGCAGATTCAGAATGCACATCACTCCAGCAATGACCTGTGATGACACGGCTAAATTATTATACCAAGGGAACATAATAGCAACAACAACAAAAAAATTCAAGAAAAACAGGCACCTTATCCACAAGCCCATGGATGACAAGGCTTGCCTTTTTATCCTTCGGAGTTGCCTGAAAGTGAAATGGAAACAGAAAAAAATGTACAGGAATTAGATTGCATCCTTATCGCAGGTTTATCAAATGCCATGAGAAAATTGCACTATTTGAGTCTACTACCCCAATGATGCATATGTTGCCTTCATGTTCTGTATACCCCAAAGCAAGTATTGTTTTGTTGTGTTCCATTCTAGACATTTGTTAAATTTCAAATAAGATAAATCTCCTTTGTTTAACTCTATATATTTAAAAAGTTCAAAAAAAACTCTACTGTATATATTTAATTGAAAGACTGCAAAATAAGTTCTTAGGAAATCATAAACATGCAAAGATAATCTCTTTCAACTGACATCTTTGGACTGAATCAGCAATGCAAGTTCTATGTGCATGCCATGCCACAAAATGAGTTTCGAAGTCAAACATGAATTGAAACCCCAAACTTTTACCTGTCAAATTATAGATTTCCGTGATTCGAACCACAAATTTTAAGAAGGCCTAATGAAATAGCCGAATAAACAATACTCCAAATTTCTAAAATGGTCCCACAGTATTGCAGTCATTTGCAGAGGTACACGGTATATAGTGGCACACAAGAGTTAAAACACAGTTTAGTAGTACTTCAAAATTCCCAACTATGAAAAAGTACATAGGTAGCATCAATATATTTGACTGGTTTGTAACAAAATTAGCCCACATCACAAGTATGGCATGCCTAAAAACTAGATAAATGTGTAAGTTAGTGCTTCTTTGGTCCATATTTAAGGCAAACAACAATATGTTTGTATTCAGTTGCACATACCTGAAGATTAACAATAGCCACTTTCCCCCCATTCTTGATAGACATCAGAGGCATATTACATGCAGGAGTAATCTGCAAGCTACACATTACTGTATATAAGAAAAAGAAACAAGAACAGAGGCATGGCTCATTATTATCATAAAGAATGTTCAACAAGGATAAGTGATAAGTAAGGTAGGACATTAAGAACCTGCTATTACAAAATAAACAATGAGCTAAAACGAATCAACAATGATCAAATTGGTGAGAGGGAGATAGGACAGAATGCCTTTGTGACTGGATCATGGGTAAAAGTATGCGGTACCATGCATGATGGCAAGAGACAGGGGATCTCAGATTCTTGACTACTATATATTCTAAACATGCACTGCACTGGAACACGGCTGAGCATGAAGACAAGTCTCAATAGTTCAACTATCTTTTGATGCATCAAAAATGACTGTCATAAATATACCGTTTGGACCAGATCAAGGCTCCATTCACTGAAGGAGCTAGAACTAGAAAAATTTCTTGAATTTGGACTAAGTTTGACTGGTATTGGTCGATCCCATGCAGCAGCTTAAGTCACCGGCCATTATATATAATCTAGGATGTTTTCTTGGTGCAACCTGAACTGACAATAACCTGATGAAACACTTAGCATTCTTGAAAGATGCTGTATTATTGGCAAGCATTTTGAACATGGTTTGCTTAACAAGCTACAAGCCTACAACCTCACCCATTGAATTTTTTTTCTCACTTTTATCTTACTCAGTACCACATAGACACTTTGAGGAGAACTTCATTTTGCTGAATCAAATGATTGGATCATCCTGGTCCATGACTGTGCAACTTAGGTGAAGGATGATCTTGTTGTACTTGTTGTCGTTTGATCAGGCCAAAACATGTGCATGCTGTGGCCAAGTCCTCGGGCTGAATCATAGTGTCAGATGTTCCATGAAAGGCGTAATACCCAAAGCGCACCCTTCCAAGCACATCGACAGAGAAATAGTGATCCTAGGCCCTAACTATGATATACTAAAGGCATGATTATCATGCATTTGAATTTTTTATGCATCTACATAGACCTTTGTAGAACTACTAATCCAGCAATTGATTTTCGCAGGTTGAACATGAGAATCAGGCTCACTAAACAAAATTTAGTAAGGCATACATATTAGCGGTGCTTAATGGTGTATTGGCAACTGTTTGGAGTGAATGCTACCTGGACAGTTTTCCAAAACTAAAAAGAGAGGTACAGAAACTGCAGTAAGGGCATGCACAATGCAAGGTGCTTATAAAAATAAACCGGTTTACTCCTAAGTAACAAGGCTTATTTCTATACTAGAGCTGCCTAATCAAGCACCTGTCCTATAGAAATAGGCACTATTGCTCAAGCAAAAATTGGTGCATTTTTTTTATAAGCACCTCTCTTAGCACCTTGCATTGTACATGTCCTAAGTAAGCACCTTGCATTGCTCACCTGATTATAATAATGTGGCAAAGAGTTCTGAGGATTTTATCATGAAACAACTGACATTTATCGGCAAGTGACAGTATTTGTAGCCATACAAACTTCAGTGATGAAGGACATGGTGAAAGAAATTACAGCTATTGCGTGAGACAAACCTAGTTCCTAGACATAGGACAAGATCAGCTGCTCGACACTGCTCCTCGGCAGAATTCATCTCTTCAGGGGGCAAAGCATCCTGAAAAAGCAATTGAATTAATAATGAAATAGCAACTTCGGCGAAGATGGGTAACTCCCCTCTGGGGATTTATGTGCATATCACCTCCATGTACAGTGTATAAATATGACATAACATATGATCACCCAATGGGGCATAGCAACATAATAAGTTGATTACATAACAGTGACAAATTCAGTCAGAAAACAGTTAGGATTCTTGGTAAAGCAAGTCGAGATAGAAATTTGTAGCTCTTAATATAGTTTGTACCTCCCAATCAAGAACTGTATCTTTTAATCTAGCTCCACAATTCTTATCAGTACAACGCCTCGGGGTATCCTTCAGTCCTATTGTCTCTATTTCAAAATCACGTAGGTACCTTCATATAGATAAGGACTCATGAAAGAGCTGTTATTTTGGTCTTTCCCTGAGAAAATATAATAAAAGCAGAGCAAGGTAAGCTTACTCTGTTTTACAGCTTGGGCAGATCTCCTTGAAAGAATTCCCATGCAGTTCAGCCAGCTTCTCCCTTGGGAAGCCAGAACGCAGATGTAGGCTGTCAACATTCTGGCAAACACAACTTCGGTCAGCTTTGTACAAGATCAAATTACATGGATACAATATAATTCAAATTATTCAGCAGTTGATTTTCAGCAAATAATCAGTTGTAAACTGGTATAATACAAATTTCCTTTCAGCACGCTAAATGGTAGAACAACAAAAATATCTGCAGCTCATACAAACTGATTCGCAAAATTGTTTCTTGAGAGTTAACCTTATAATAAAGACTCGAAGCAAAGTCCCTAAGTGGTAACCTTGTAATAATGACTCGGAGCAAAAGTCCCCTAAGAGTTAACCTTAGAACATAAGTCATTGGTAGTGGACATAGATACCAATACAAAACGCCATATACAATACACTCAGTTGAATATGCAGACCTGGCTTATGACAAACTTTAGGAGTCCTACTCTTTCCAACTCAACTAGTGCCATATGTGTCAAGGTTGGAGCTGCTCGGTGAAATGGGAGTGAAGCATCAGGAACACCTTTTCCTGCACGCTACAAAACACACGGCATATATACAACTGATTATTTACTCAAATAATTGTTAGGAAATGATAGTAACTACTATGTGAATAGAAATGGTTCTTTAACACAGTAAAATTGCAGAATGTCATAAAGCATAACTTTTGGGGGTACCTAAGTCAGATATAATAACAGCATGGGAGCCTAACTTTTCCACAAATCATGCACTTAAACAATACATTCTAAAAAGATGAAGATTCATGCACAGAGGGAACCATGCTAAGCGGAAGCAACATAAACAGACTACCTGCAGAGTCCACACACCCTTTGGCCCTCGGAAATCAGGTATGCCTGATGATGTTGATATCCCTGCTCCGGTAAACACCACAAAATGCTTACTCTGAAACAATCAGGGATAATTTGCTGAATCTGCTGCATATGAAACATGAAGAGATTTTATTGACATCCACCAGGGGAGTCCAACCTTTTGCACCATAATTGCAAGCTCTTCTATCTGCACGAATAAAAGAGCAAAAGGAACGCTTAAACAAAGTTTTTCTTCAAAAAATAATGTTAAGTAGTAAAATAACAGCATGTCATAACATGGGAGTTTTACAAGAAAATCGGAAAATTCCTGCCAAATATTTTATTTTTATTGCCAATTATAGCACGTTTTCTAGAAGGGTACGATTGCCAATTAAAGCATAATGATTGCCATGTCGTCATCATTGTTGGCATACGGTTCCCTCAAAGCCGGGTGGCTGCTGCCTGCCTCAAGTAGTCCCACATCAGAAAATTCCCTTTTAAAACTTCCTAAAAATGATATCTAACTTTCCTGTTTTCCAAATATGCGTACACCTTTAAGTAGCTAGTAGCTGGACTTCTGGATTAACCTACCTCAGGATGAGGACCAAGCCGGTGTATAATTAAATTTTACTCCTATGTAACATGAGATTAGAGAACTCTTGCAACCAACCAAATTGTAGGCCAAAACTGTTTCCTTCATTTATACTTTTGCAATCCAGTAACTACTCAATTCCCCAAAACACTGGTTCTTTCATGACATATCTCAAGCGCACATGGCAACAGCTAGGTGTTTTGTTATTGCCTTGCACCCCAGCTCACTTAAGCGGATCTAACCAAAACTTCTCCAAGACTACTAATTTCATAAGGTGACACACATGGGCCTTGATTGTACATACAACAGACTCGGAAGGAAAAAAGAAACAAAACACACATTTTTCTCTCTTCTGAGACCCATCAGGTTTAATTATATATTTCTTATCTGATCATAACTAGTCGCGCAATATTTTACACAATAAACAATTACGTATAACACAAGAGAGGCATGAATAGGTCACTTGCAGCGTGATCAAAAAAGGGGAAACAGGTTCAGAATTAAGCAACGTGATCAACCTTTCCTTGGAGGAGTTTGGGGGAGTCGAACATCTCAGGCATGCCTACGCTGCCCAAATCCTCCCGGTACGACAGCTTCTCAGCATAGCCCAGCGACATCCCTCGATTCTTCTCTACTGCCTTCTTGCTTGATCTAAAAGATCCCAAAAAAAAAAGTTCATCGCATTAATTATTCCTTAGGCAACAGAATTTGAAAAGGGACTTCCATCATACACCACTTTCTACTTCAGCACTTGACCATATACCACCTTGGACGTTGTAATTGCCAAAATAGCAGTCTACTGTTTGGCATTTTGCTAAACTACTCCAAATTTGCGCACTTAAGAAGGTTAAGCTTAATGACTAACCATTGTTGCAATCAATCAAACTGCGCAACTTATAGAAAAAAAAAAGACAACTCACCCCTCACCCTGCCCATCCTGAGCGGCACACAGCTCGCTCAATGAGCGCCATCGCGTCTCCCCTTCCTCCGCCGCCTTCTGCCTCTCCGTTCTTGCACCACCCCTTCCTCCGCCATGTTCCACCCCGCCGCCTTCGCCTCTCTCTTGCCTCTCCAGCATCTCCCCTTCCTCGGCCGGACAGCAACCAAGCCCGTTGAGGCCAATTATGTCAGGGCTGTTCACCTCCCCCTTGTTCGCCTCCCCACGTGGCTCGTCCTGATATATCGTGTCCGGAGTGGCAGCCCCAAGCAGGAGCGCCATTTCTTTCGCATTGTCCAGGCGGCGTGCGTCCAGGGCCACCTCACACTTCTTCCGCAGGATGTCAGCCTCCGTGAGAGCGGCCTCCAATTTGGACCTAGCCTCGGCGACCTCGCGCTCACGCGCCCTCGCAGCGTCAAGGTCGGCAAGCACGGCCTTTAGTGCAGCCTCGTCCTCGGCAAACTTGCGGTCCCGCTCAGCGAGGACGTGCGCGGCAGCCTCGAAGTCGGCCCTGCGGCAAGTGGTGGCGAGGTGGGCCACGAGCTTCCCACCGGAGAGGAAAGCGAGGTCGTCCTGGGAGGCGCAGGCCATCCTGTCCGGCTGCTCGGAGGTGGCTCCGGCTGGAGCTCGGCGTAGGTGAAGCGCAAAATGCCCTAACAAGTAAGGGCTTGGGTCAACCAATTGTTCCCCAAAATTTTCAGCTTTCGGTGCTTAATTTGGCGAGGTGACCCATTCATCCCTACATCAACATCGCCTATAACGGTTCTTCTCGGATGGCAGAACCTTCATACAGTTGATCGATTCTACTTGGCCCGAACGGGGGAAAATGCTTTGGAATTAAGTGCTCCCGGAGCGCGCTTACCGACGAAATCGAAGTCTACAGATCTCCAGTCCAGTCTGCCCGGCAGTGGAGGAGGCGGGGTGCTGGTTCGATGTTACCAGCGCGCGACGGGGTGCGGAGAAGTGGATACGGCGGGCAGCCAAAGCGGCGGCGACGGCGACGGCGGCGGTGGCGGTGGCGGTGGGAGACGAGACGAGGGTGGCCGGTGGATGCGACAGGTGAGGTGCGTGCGGAGGGGGTGGGCTTGAATTGACCCAACTTCGATTAGCACAAAAGTTGATTTCTTTCGCAGCGCTCGCGAAAAAAAAAAGGCGATTTACATAAAAATAACCTTTTGTGGTAAAAAAAACACACGAAATGATCCTCTGGTCAAATTACTTCACGCCTCTAACCCCCCTTACGAAAGGCGACACCCTGCGAAAGACGCCACACAGAAGGGTGTATCGCCCTTGCGAAGACGCCACACAAAAGTTTAGAAGCGTGAAATAGTTTGGCTGGAGAGTTATTTCGTGCAATTCTTACACAAAATGGTTATTTTCATGTAAATCGCCTAAAAAAACTCCCGATCAAAACTAAACACGCTGTGTCCATTTAACGGGCTGCATATCTTTTTTTTTAACTTCTGTGATGTGATAATTCTGGCGTGTGCATACACCATATTTCTACCGTCTCTTGCCATCGTGTTACTGCAGAGATTTTTTTTTAAAAAAAATCGTGTTACTGTAGAGTGGGTGTGCATAATGCATCACCTTGGATTGGAGGGGAAATGCTGAAGTTGGGGAGGCACACAATAATATTAATGTATGAATGAAACCGCAAGATCTTGATCTAGGGCTTGTTGACTCAGTTTTTGAATTAACTACGAAAGATGTAGCCGAGTGCCTCGCCACAGCTTCGGGAAGAACTTATTTTCTTTGAAAAACACGAAGAATAACCATTGTTATTTGTGAAACATTTCCCAGCGGCATGGTACGTACGTACGATCTCTGCAACCCAACACCTCACGATGCGTGTTTCATATTGCATGGTTGACCTCCACACTTGATTAAAACACAAAGCAGCCTTTTATTCATGTCTCTAGCATAGCACATGCCATGTATACAGCATGGACACGGAAGAGAATTACAAAGTACGAGCAAAAGAGAAGGAAATGACGAATTAAGGGCGTGCTTCCGCATTTCCAGATCCACTACCATTGCCGCCACCGCTCCCACCATTTTCGCCGCCTCCTCCGCCACCGCCATTACCTTTCACGATCGCCTTGGCATCCGCCTCATCAAAGAAGGAGTTCGCGGAGCTAGAAGCCGAGCCGGTGCCACTGCCCTTCCCATGACCACTAGATCCGTCGTAACCTCCAGTTTGTCCTCCTCCACCACCGCCGCCCTTACCGTCAGCGCTAGAATATCCAGGGAAGTCACCATACACTCCCCCCGTCGACTGGCTAGAGGCGGTGCTCGAGCCAGACCCACCACCACTTCCGGATCCATTGCGCCGGCCGATGCCTCCGCCACCGCCTCCAGCTCCGGCTTCCGCATGGGTAGCCCCGGAGGTTGCATGACCTTCATTTGGAACAACCGTGCTGGATGCGGTACCGCCCCCGGATCCTGATCCACTACCATCCACAAATCCTCCACCCCCTCCCTCTCCGCTTCCTTGAGCATCAGAGAGTCTAGACACCCTCGCAGCCTTGGTTATTCCAATGCCCAAGAGAACGATGGAAGCAATAGCTAACACTTTAGTGCACGCCATTGTTTCTTGCCTGTTATGCTGAGTGTAAGGGGAGATGTATATATCCTTAGTGGAAGATCGGACGGGTACTTATAGGGCTTGTGCTTTGATAGATGATGCGACTGTGCAAGTGTTAATTTACCTGTATTTTTTTCTCAATTTAATGTTAGTGGTGCACTGATGTTGTACGTCGATCTGTGCCCTTTTTAGATCGGCAATCAAGCAGAATCGTGTGAAAAGCTAGACTCTTGACTTAATTAAAAAAATAGCTACGGAAACCACGACGAGATGAGTTATTAACTGCAGCTGATCAAGTTTAGCTGGGCATATAGTACTGTTTTTAAAGTCGAATTGCGGAAAGTGCTTTTGTGTCCCGAGCTCCATTGCTCACACCATTTTTTTTAATTTTTTTTTATTAGACGTTATCCAAAAATCTGAAAATAATTCTGCAGATTTTCAGTGATACATCTCACAATCATGGAAAATCTCAACCCAAAATTATTTTTGTTATGTGCAAGAAAAAATGACGAAATATATGTTTTGGATATTTCAAAATGTACTACTCAGATCTACATTTTTATCATTTTTGTGTAGCTCAGAATATAAAGTATCTGAAATTGATATTTTGCAAATTTGTGGGATACATCCTTTACTATATATGGATTTTTGACAGATTTTTTTGAAAACTCAAATTTTTTATATTTTTAAAAAACGAAGATACGATAAACGATACACATGTTCTACGAAGCAGCTTGCCGCCAAATTTCCCAGAAAGGTTTAGAAGAACAGTTTAAAAATGGTGATTATTTTCAAAATGGAGTTTCAATAGGCTTATGGGAGGACATTTGGTTAGGTGTGTCTGCCTTGGCCACCCAAAAATCTTCTTCGTACAACATATAAATGTTATGGTTGCAGATATTTTGTCTCATGCGCCGCTGAATATAGAATTTATATGGATGTTTAGTGAGAATAACTGGGGAACCTGGCTACACCTAGTTCAGCGGCTTATGGGGGTCTCTTTGTCGGATTATATCCAGATAAACTTCGTGGAAATTGGCTCCTTCGAAGGTTCTTTTGGTCAAATCTATATACGCGGAATTTGTGAATGGTCATACAACTTATCTGCGTAAGTAAGTATCTATGAAAACTTAAAGTACCACTAAAGATAAAGATTTTTATGTGGTTCCTTCATAGAAATGTTTTGCTCACTAAAGATAACAAAAAAAAGGTTGGATATGTTGTAAAGTGTTTTTTTTTGTGTGATTCACATGAGTCCATAAATCATCTGTTTATCTCATGTTCTTTTGCTCGATCCGTTTGTAGAGTTGTTCCTTTTACTTTTAATATTTCTCCTCCTGCTAATATTACCAATATGTTTGGTAACTACCTAACTGGGATTGACAAGAGAGTCAAGGCTAGGATTCGAATATGAGTTTGTGTTTTGGATTGGGCAATCTGGAATTTCCGTAATGATGTTGTCTTTAAGAAGATAAAGGTTCCAAACTTTTTGCAGGTTATCCATCGTGCTACGTATTGGATGCACATGTGGTCATAGTTTTTTCCTGAGGACCAGCGAGAATATTTGGATATTGGATGCACTCGGTTGATGACGTCATACATGCTATCATCAACCAGCCTGGTTAGCAGTTTCACTGGCTGATTCATGTTGAGCCCTTTCGCGGTCCGTGTTGAATGACAAAACTATGAAATAAATGGTGGTTGTGTGCATCATTTTGATGCAGACGCAGCGCTAGGCTCCCCATTTCGATTTTTTTAGAACACCCCCGATTATAGGAATTTTGTTCCTCTTGAAAAAAATATCTAGATATTCAGGGAACTCTTAATCTCAAATATGTACAAAAGGGAACATTGCATTATGAAAGAACCAAACTGTAATACGTATTTCTATCATACAAACAGTATCTAACATAAACTAAATTAAGTACTGAAGGACTACCGGTAGTCATATTGTCTCCACAGCCGTCCCACTTAAGATCAGAAGAAGTACTCCCGTATGAAGACCCAATTTTTCTTATTCACAAACCAATAGTTTTGAGATTTAAACGCGCACCCATGCACACACACAAACATATCTTAGGTTTAGGGTTTGACCTATAATTGGCCGAGAGTAACATTTTCGAGAAAACTAACTATCCAATGTTTTTATGCAACTGCAAAAGTTGCTAGCCGTGTTACATTGTGAGATTTTTCATATTGTTTTCAAGGTTTTGCTTGCTCAAATCCTGTTAAAAATAAAATATGTTTAAGTGATAACTTCATGGTCCTAAATCCCAGTTGCGAAGCCGAGGTTTTCAATCGACATTGAATTCTGAATCATATATATCTCTCACACTCTACGTCATTCGTATAGTCAAGTTCTATAAAGAGAAATTGCCAGCGATACATCGTGCACCCTAAGATCCGATGACGTGGCTAAAGTTGACAAAATAGATGCTTGCATCGATCTTCGTTCCCTGCAGGTGGCAGTGTGGCACCCTCGATCTATCCTTCTGGCTACTGCAAAGTCAGGTGTACATCGCTGCTTCAAAAGCCACGTACGCAATGTCGCCTCCCTCGGCGAGCGCTAAAACTATGATGGTTAGGGCATCTCCAGCGGCGCGACGCATTTTAGTGTCCGCGCACGTCCGTTTGCGTCACGCAGCGGACGCTGAAATGCCCGTTTTCGTCCGCGTGTCCGTTTGCGTCTGGGGTTGGCTCCAGCGGCCCGACGTATTTTTTTTTCTTTTTTTCATTTCAACATACTTCCAAATATTACAAATTGGAAGATTATTTTACACAAACTAATACATAGTTTGGAACATGGTTTACACAAACTAATACATAGTTTGCACCATGGTGGACACAAATATAAATATTTTAAAAATAGAAACCAGCTTGTGTTGATTTCCGTATGTTCGCTGCCAAGAAAGAACATTCGAGGGCACACCCAATCACCCAAACCGGAAAATCCAAGTGGGAGGATTGACGGTGCCCTTGTTGGTTCTACCGATGGCGAACAGTACGTAAACCTTCCACTACCGGCTTCATCCGGCCCGTAGCCGATTCGCCGCAAAGAAAGAACACTCTACGTTCTAACTATCGGAGTCCGACTCGGATTCGCCGGTGTGGTAGTGCTCGCGGCAGGCCGTGTCGTCGAAGACCTTGACGACCATCTCACCGTCTCCCTCGTAGAGGAAGGTGAGCTGGCAGCCGGGCTCGAGCGCCAGGTCACGGGCGAACTTGCCCCACCCGGTGTGCAAGTACATCTTGCCCTGCCCGTCGAACAGGACCTCCACGGCCCAGCCGGCGTGGCTGCAGCTCGGCCTCCCGTAGCTGCAAATGCGCCGGCTCGACGCCGTCGACGAACTCGGCGAACTTGTCCGGGAGACGCTTGATGCCGAGCGGGTCGTCGTCGATGCGGAGGAGGAACTCGAAGCAGCGTCCCTCCACGTCGGAGGAAGACGAAGAGGGCGCAGGCGACGGTGAGCGTGGAGCCGTAGCTGCTCCACCACGGCGGCCCCTGCCCCGTCCCCGGGGCCGTCCAGGGCCGCGGCCTCGACCGCCTCGGCGGCCACCAGGACCCGCCATGGTCTTCCTCGCGGGGCTGGCTGCGTGCCAGGAACACCTAGGCGGCGGAACGCTGGAGCTTTGTGGCGGCTAGGGTTTCTATGGAGGAGTGGATGAGGAAGAAGAAGGCGCGGCCCCTTTATATAGGCCGGAGGCATGCGGTGGCCGCGGGACGCGTGGCGACGCCATTAACGTGGTTGGCGGAGGCGGGCTGCGGCCGCTCGGCAGCCGAGGCATTGCCATTAACGTGGCGCAGACCGCCGAAGCGACGCAGCGGGCGCCGGGCCGCAGCGCGTTTGAGAAGACGCATCGACGCAGGTCGCTGCCGGGCGGGCCCGACGAAACGTCCGCCGGATACGAGCGGACACTTTCGGCGTCCGCGCGATGTCCGCGGAGACGCATCCGAGGCGCATATTTGGGCCAGGTTTGCGTCTCCGCGGACGGCCCGGTCACTTTGCGTCGCCCCGCTGGAGAGGGTGCCAGACGCATTTCCGATCACGGCGGACGAAAACGACCATTTGCGTCGCGTCGCTGGAGATGCCCTTAGTGGATCTAGCTAGTGTAAGTCCGTGTGTTGGTCTTATTCTTGCTATAGGTAATATGGAATAGTAGTGGAGGTGGTGTTTTGGCTTATGGATGCATATGAATCTATTATAAAAGATGCATAAAATATATTTAAAATTGTCAAACAAACACGTGAAATACACCTGGACATTCTATGTCCGCACAGAATTTTTTTGGGGAAGAAGAACATTTTATGTGACATATGTAAAAAGGCAACAAAAAAAATGTCCCATGAAATAGTCAGGTTGGAGCGTCAAATTTTGTCTTATTTACATGGGACACAAAAAAAAATCTTTTTTCCAAAAACTTGTGTGCCAGCATAGAATGTTTTTACATGCGGAATTTTATTCAGAATTTTTTAAAATTATATATTTTTATATAATGGGTTCATATGCAGCCGTGACCCGAATTAAATTTCCAGATGTAGTAGTTTTACTTGAGGTAGGGGAAGTAGTACTGAAATAGATCAATCTTTCATCGATCATATGTGTATTTTAGGTATTTAGATGTGATTTTTTTGCTCTCTCTCAAGGGTATTTCAGGCATCTCCAACGCGGCGACGCATTTTGGACGCCTAAAATGTTCGCGCGCGCGTCCGTTTGCGTCGGCCCAAATGGTGCAAATCGACCGCGCGTTCGTTTGTGTCGACGCATTTTTTCGATTTTATATTTTTTAACATAAAAACATAATTTACATAGTAAAGAAAGGAAAATATAAATATAAACTAATGCATGCGCCTACTCCTCGTCGTCGTCATTGATCACGATGAATTCCGGTACCGGCTACGGCAGTTGGCAACCAGTGGAACATACGCCGGTGCCACCGGCGGTGGAGGAGGTGGAGCTGTAGGGATTCGTTGCATAGAAAACAAAAATTTTCCTACCGCAAGAACGCAATCCAAGCCAAGATGCAATCTAGAAGACGGGAGCAACGAGGAGATGATCGAGACTCACCCTTGAAGATTTCCAAAGCCTACAAGATGAGGCTCTTGTTGCTGCGGTAGACGATCACTTGCCGCTTGCAAAAGCGCGTAGAAGATCTTGATCACGGTGCCACGATCGGGCAGCACCTCCGTACTCGGTCACACGTTCGGTGTTGATGAAGACGACGTCCTTCTCCCCGTTCCAGCGGGCGGCGGAAGTAGTAGCTCCTCCTTGAATCCGGCAGCACGACGGCGTGGTGGCGGTGGCGATGGAGAACTCCGGCAGAGCTTCGCTAAGCGTTGCGGGAGAGGTGGAGGAGGTGGGGAGGCTAGGGTTTGGGAGAGGGGGTGGCCGGCCTCCTTGGGGTGCGGCCAAGGTGGTGGTGTTGTGGTGGCCGGCCCCCTCCCCTATGCCCCTCATTATATAGGTGGAACCCCAAGTGTTGGACTACAAGTCTTCGAATAAGACCCGAACCCAAAACCTTCCATGTAGTAGGGAAACCTACCCAAGGTGGGACTCCCACCCAAGTGGGATTCCCACCCTTCCATGTGGGGGTGGCCGGCCCCTATGGTGGAGTCCACTTGGGACTCCACCCCTCTTAGGGTTGGCCGGCCATGGTGGTGGAGTCCCTCCGGGACTCCGCCTTCCAAAGTGATTTCTTCCGGACTTTTCTAGAACCTTCTAGAACCTTCCATAAATGCACCGGATCATTTTCAAACTTATAAAATGACTTCCTATATATGAATCTTATTCTCCGGACCATTCCGGAACTCCCCGTGATGTCCGGGATCCCATCCGAGACTTCGAACAATACTTCGAACTCCATTCCATATTTCAAGTTCTACTATTACAACATCAAACCTTAAGTGTGTCACCCTACGGTTCGCGAACTATGTAGACATGGTTGAGATCTCTCTCCGACCAATAACCAATAGCGGGATCTGGAGATCCATAATGGCTCCCACATATTCAACGATGACTTAGTGATCGAATGAACCATTTCACATACGATACTAATTCCCTTTGTCACGCGATATTTTACTTGTCCGAGGTTTGATCATCGGTATCACTCTATACCTTGTTCAACCTCGTCTCATGACAAGTACTCTTTACTCGTACCGTGGTATGTGGTCTCTTATGAACTTATTCATATGCTTGCAAAACATTAGACGACATTCCACCGAGAGGGCCCAGAGTATATCTATCCGTCATCGGGATGGACAAATCCCACTGTTGATCCATATGCCTCAACTCATACTTTCCGGATACTTAATCCCACCTTTATAACCACCCATTTACGCAGTGGCGTTTGATGTAATCAAAGTACCTTTCCGGTATAAGTGATTTACATGATCTCATGGTCATAAGGACTAGGTAACTATGTATCGAAAGCTTATAGCAAATAACTTAATTACGTGATCTTATGCTACGCTTATTTGGGTGTGTCCATTACATCATTCATATAATGATATAACCTTGTTATTAATAACATCCAATGTTCATGATTATGAAACTAATCATCTATTAATCAACAAGCTAGTTAAGAGGCTTACTAGGGACTCATTGTTTGTTTACATAACACACATGTATCAAAGTTTCGGTTAATACAATTATAGCATGATATATAAACATTTATCATAAACATAAAGATATATAATAACCACTTTTATTATTGCCTCTTGGGCATATCTCCAATAGTCTCCCACTTGCACTAGAGTCAATAATCTAGATTACATTGTAAGGTACCTAACACCCATGGCATTCCGGTGTTGGTCATGCTTTGCCCTAGGGAGAGCTTTAGTCAACGGATCCGCTACATTCAGATCGGTGTGTACTTTGCAAATCTTTACTTCTCCATCTTCGATGTACTCGCGAATCGAATGATAACGCAGCTTGATATGCTTCAGCCTCTTGTGTGACCTTGGTTCTTGTGCATTGGCGATGGCACCCATGTTGTCACAATAGATAACTAGTGGGTCCAATGCACTAGGAACCACACCGAGCTCTACAATGAACCTCTTCATCCATACCGCTTCTGATGAAGCCTCTGAAGCCACTATGTACTCCGATTCTGTTGAGGATTTCGCCACCGTGCACTGCTTCGAGCTTGCCCAGCTTCATCGCAGCACCATTCAATATAAACACGTACCCAGCATCGTGACTTAGAGTCATCGTGATCGTTGTTCCAACTTGCATCGGTGTAACTTGTTACAACGAGCTCTTGGTCACCTCCATAACAAAGAAACATATCCTTAGTTCTTTTCAAGTACTTCGAGATATTCTTGACCGCTGTCTAGTGTTCCATTTCTGGATCACTTTGATATCTGCTAGTTAAACTAACAGCATGTGCTATATCCGGTCGTGTACATAGCATGGCATACATGATAGAGCCTACTGCCGAGGCATAGGGGATCTGACTCATCCTTTCTCTTTCTTCTGTCGTAGCCGGACCTTGAGTCTTACTCAAGACCTTGCCTGGTAACATAGGCAAGAATCCTTTCTTACTTTCGTCCATTCTAAACTTCTTTAGAATCTTGTCCAAGTATGTACTCTGTGATAGCCCTATTAGACGTCTTGATCTATCTCTATAAATCTTGATGCCTAATATATACGATGCTTCACCCAGGTCTTTCATTGAAAAACTATTATTCAAATAACCCTTCACACTGCTTAATAGTTCTATATCATTCCCAATCAATAATATGTCATCTACATATAATATCAGGAACGCTACAGAGCTCCCACTCACTTTCTTGTAAATACAGGCCTCTCCATGACACTGTATAAACCCGAAGTCTTTGATCACCTTATCAAATCGTCGGTTCCAACTTCTTGATGCTTGCTTCAGTCCATAAATTGAACGCTGAAGTTTGCATACGTTGTCAGCATTTTTAGGATCGACAAAACCTTTGGGTTGTACCATATACAACTCTTCCTCAATGTCTCCATTAAGGAACGCCGTTTTGACATCCATCTGCCAAATCTCATAATCGAAAAATGCAGCTATTGCTAACAAAATCCTCACAGATTTTAGCTTCGCTACAGGTGAGAAAGTCTCATCGTAGTCAACATCTTGAATTTGTCGGAAACCCTTTGCGACAAGTCGAGCTTTATAGACAGTAATATTACCATCAGCATCTGTTTATCTCTTGAGGATCCATTTATTTTCGACAGCCTTGCGGCTATCAGGTAAGTCTACCAAAGTCCAAACTTTGTTATCATACATGGATCCCATTTCGGATTTCATGGCTTCTTGCCATTTGTTGGAATCTGGGCTCATCATCGCTTCTTCATACATCGCAGGGTCTTCATCATTGTTGTCCACAATCATGACATTTAGACAAGGATCATACCAATCAGAGTGGCACGTTCCCTTGTCGATCCGCGAGATTCGGCAGCTATCTCATTTGAAGTTTCATGATCATTATCATTAGCTTCCTCTCGTTGCCGGTGTAGGCGGCACATGAACATCTTCCAGCACCGCTCGTCGAGGGTGCTCCTCGGCAATGCCCTCCGATAGGGGCTTAGGGTTGATGGAATCCTCGCAAGCCGACACGAGACATCGGTACACGTACAAGCGGGGAGAGCGATTTACCCAGGTTCGGGGCCCTCGATGAGGTAAAACCCTTACGTCCCGCCTCGTCTCGTTCTTTGATTATGATGAAAACAGAGTTACAATGGGGTGCCGAATACTTCGGCTGAGATCTAGTCGAGATTGGTGTTGCTAGGATTACCTAGCTCTAAGCTTTTCCCGGCTAAGGTTGCTAAGATTGTTCGTGTCCTTCGGCAGCCCCTCTCCCGGCCTTTATATAGGAGGCCAGGTCTCAAGAGGTCTAACCGAATACGACTAGATTTACAATAGTTCGGATCCAATCTTTCCTTATTTGTTCGCTTCCTTGTCTTGCTCGTCAAGGGATCTTCTGGTGCGCCGACCTAGTGGCCCATCTAGCCTTCGGGTGCCTTTATGGGCCTCCAGTTGGTCAATACAGGATAGGGTAACGTCGGTTACTCGAAGGGTAATGCCCACGTCAGTAGCCCCCGAGTGTCTAGCCGAAGATAATTCGGGTAGGGACTAATGCATGTCTTCTAATGATATTCTTCTTCTTCATTAACCTTATTCATCTTGATTATGCTTCATCTTCCTTTTGTCGGGTGCGCGTCAGCGCTCCCGATGGGAGTAGCCCCCGAGTCTAGGTACGGATGTTTACAATCCGTGCGTAGACTCAAGTTGTGCTACTCGAATACTTTCCTCTGCCGAGTTTTTTGCAAGGCTTCATAAGTCATTCGATATATTCTCTTCACGCAAAGGATAATGAGCAACGTGCCCAACTTTTTGTTGGTTAACTGCCGATGGTAAAACAACGTTACTCTACACAGAATCAAGTCCCCGGGCATGATCCTGGAATGCAAAAAACTTTTACCAGATGTACATCATGCGCTCCCGATGGGAGTGTCTAGGTGTAATCGTTTGAGTGCAGACTCAGTCCTCTTTCTTTCGACTGCTCATTCTGTCGAGTCTTCTTTTTATCAGATGCGCGTCAGCGCTCCCGATGGGAGTAGCCCCCGAGTCCAGGTTCGGATGCTTGCAATCCGTGCGTGGACTCAAAGCCTCCATCCGATGATTTTTAATATTTCCTTCGAATGCTTCCAAGTTATGACGTCATTGCTGACGTGTTACTGCTGCAGGCTAATCTGTCAGGTCCATCATGACGAGCTAGTACTAGCCCTGTTCAATCTTAGGGCTTGACCACTGTACGCGTAACGACCGAGGTGGCTCCTCGATTTTTGCGCAATCGTGGGCGTTGATACGTCTCCGACGTATCGATAATTTCTTATGTTCCATGCCACATTATTGATGTTATCTACATGTTTTATGCACACTTTATGTCATATTCGTGCATTTTCTGGAACTAACCTATTAACAAGATGCCGAAGTGCCGCTCTCCGTTTTCTGCTGTTTTTGGTTTCGTAAATCCTAGTAACGAAATATTCTCGAATCGGACGAAATCAACGCCCAAGTTCCTATTTTCACCGGAAGCATCTAGAACACCCGGGAAGGACCAGAGGGGGGCATCAGGCCCCAGACCATAGGCCGGCGCGGCCCAGGCCCCGGCCGCGCCGCCC
>NC_061514.1:312231707-312298818 GCF_022539505.1 Lolium rigidum
AGAGCCACGATGCGGAAAACCTTCCAGGAAGACGCCGCCAACGCCGATCCCATCTCGGGGGATCCGGGGAGATCGCCTCGGCACCTCTGCCGGAGAGGGAATCATCTCCCCGGAGGACTCTACGCCGCCATGGTCGCCTCCGGAGTGATGTGTGAGTAGTCTACCCCTGGACTATGGGTCCATAGCGGTAGCTAGATGGTTGTCTTCTCCCCATTGTGCTATCATTGTCGGATCTTGTGAGCTGCCTAACATGATCAAGATCATCTATATGTAATTCTATATGTTGCGTTTGTTGGGATCCGATGAATAGAGAATACTTGTTATGTTGATTATCAAAGTTATACTCTATGTGTTGTTTATGATCTTGCATGCTCTCCGTTACTAGTAGATGCTACGGCCAAGTAGATGCTTGTAACTCCAAGAGGGAGTACTTATGCTCGATAGTGGGTTCATGCTGCATTGACACAGGGACGGTGACGAGAAGTTCTAAGGTTGTGTTGTGCTTGTTGCCACTAGGGATAAAACATTGATGCTATGTCTAAGGATGTAGTTGTTGATTACATTACGCACCATACTTAATGCAATTGTCTGTTGCTTTGCAACTTAATACTTGGAGGGGTTCGGATGATAACCTGAAGGTGGACTTTTTAGGCATAGATGCGGTTGGATGGCGGTCTATGTACTTTGTCGTAATGCCCAATTAAATCTCACTATACTCATCATGATATGTATGTGCATTGTCATGCTCTCTTTATTTGTCAATTGCCCAGCGTAATTTGTTCACCCAACATCTTGTTTGTCTTATGGGAGAGACACCTCTAGTGAACTGTGGACCCCGGTCCAATTCTCTTTACTTGAAATACAATCTACTGCAATACTTGTTTCTACTGTTTTCTCGCAAACAATCATCTTCCACACAATACGGTTAATCCTTTGTTACAGCAAGCCGGTGAGATTGACAACCTCACTTTGTTTCGTTGGGGCAAAGTACTTTGGTTGTGTTGTGCAGGTTCCACGTTGGCGCCGGAATCCCTGGTGTTGCGCCGCACTACATCCCGCCGCCATCAACCTTCAACGTGCTTCTTGGCTCCTCCTGGTTCGATAAACCTTGGTTTCTTTACGAGGAAAACTTGCTGCTTGTGCGCATCACACCTTCCTCTTGGGGTTCCCAACGAACGTGTGAGTTACACGTCATCAAGCTCTTTTACGGCGCCGTTCTTGGTGAGATCAAGACACGCTGCAAGGGAGTCTCCACTTCTCAATCTCTTTACTTTGTTTTTGTCTTGCTTTAGTTTTATTTACTACTTTGTTTGCTGCACTAAATCAAAATACAAAAAAATTAGTTGCTAGTTTTACTTTACTTGCTATCTTGTTTGCTATATCAAAAACACAAAAAAATTAGTTTACTTGCATTTACTTTATCTAGTTTGCTTTATTTCTTGTCACCCCTTCGACCCTCCCGCGCCGCCTCTTCGCCTATATAATGCCCCCGGATCGAAAACCCCGATACGTTCGACGAGAACCACGGAAACCTTCCAGAGCCGCCGCCATCGCGAGGCCAAGATCCGGGGGACAGAGGCTCTGTTCCGCACGCCGCCGGAGCGGGGAAGTGCCCCCGAAGGCTTCTCCATCGACACCGCCGCCATCTCCACCGCCATCATCATCACCGCTGCTCGCTCCCATGAGGAGGAGTAGTTCTCCATTGAGGCTCGGGGCCGTACCGGTAGCTATGTGGTTCATCTCTCCCATGTACCTCAATACAATAATCTCATGAGCTGCTTTACATGATTGAGATTCATATGAGTTTGTATCACAATTTATCTATGTGCTACTCTAGCAAAGTTATTAAAGTAGTATTATTCCTCCTGCACGTGTGTAAAGGTGACAAGTGTGTGCACCGTGTTAGTACTTGGTTTATGCTATGATCATGATCTCTTGTAGATTGCGAAGTTAACTATTGCTATGATAATATTGATGTGATCTATTCCTCCTACATATGCATGAAGGTGACGATAGTGCATGCTATGTTAGTACTTGGTTTAGTCTTTTGATCTATCTTACACTATAAGGTTACCAAAATATGAACATAATTGTGGAGCTTGTTAACTCCGGCATTGAGGGTTCGTGTAATCCTACGCAATGTGTTCATCATCCAACAAAAGTGTAGAGTATGCATCTATCTGTTCTGTTATGTGATCAATGTTAAGAGTGTCCACTAGTGAAAGTGTAATCCCTAGGCCTTGTTCCTAAATATCGCTATCGCTGCTTGTTTATCGTTTTACTCGCGTTACTATCGCTGCAATACTACCACCATCAACTACACGCCAAGCAAGCTATTTTCCGGCACCGTTGCTACTCGCTCATACTTATTCATACCACTCGTATTTCACTATCTCTTCGCCGAACTAGTGCACCTATTTGGTGTGTTGGGGACACAAGAGACTTCTTGCTTTGTGGTTGCAGGGTTGCATGAGAGGGATATCTTTGACCTCTTCCTCCCCGAGTTCGATAAACCTTGGGTGATCCACTTAAGGGAAAACTTGCCGCTGTTCTACAAACCTCTCGCTCTTGGAGGCCCAACACCGTCTACGGAAAAGGAGGGGGAAGTAGACATCAAGCTATTTTCTGGCGCCGTTGCCGGGGAGGAAAGGTAAAAGGTACTCACACTCCGGATCTCGGCTACTAAGCTATTTCCCGGCGCCGTAAGTACTCGAAGCTATTTCCTTTAGATCCTGCAATTGCATCTTTTTGTTTCTTGTTTACACTAGTTTGGCATAATGGACAACAATGAGCTTTTTACTCTATTTCCTGATTTAAGACATGGATGGTTTGATCCGAAAATTAAAAAACCCATGGAACATGTTAGCATGAATACTTTGAACACCATTGTTGCTAATGATATGGAAAATTCTAAGCTTGGGGAAGCTGGCTTTGATGAGCATGATATTTTTAGTCCCCTAAGCATTGAGGAGAAAATTTTCTTTGATGATACTTTGCCTCCTATTTATGATGATTATAATGATAGTAGTCTTTTGTTGCCACCAACTATGGAGAGTAAATTTTGTTGCGATTATACTATGCCTCCAACACTTGATGAGAATAATAATGATAGCTACTTTGTTGAATTTGCTCCTACTACAATTAATAAGAATAACTATGCTTATGTGGAAAGTAATAATTTTATGCATGAGACTCATGATAAGAATGCTTTATGTGATAGTTATATTGTTGAGTTTGCTCATGATGCTACTGAAAGTTATTATGAGAGAGGAAAATATGGTTGTAGAAATTTTCATGTTACTAAAACACCTCTCTATGTGCTGAAATTTTTGAAACTACACTTGTTTTATCTTCCTATGCTTGTTACTTTGCTCTTCATGAACTTGTTTATTTACAAGATTCCTATGCATAGGAAGCATGTTAGACTTAAATGTGTTTTGAATTTGCCTCTTGATGCTCTCTTTTGCTTCAAATACTATTTCTAGCGAGTGCATCATTAAAACTGCTGAGCCCATCTTAATGGCTATAAAGAAAAGAACTTCTTGGGAGATAACCCATGCGTTATTTTGCTACAGTACTTTGTTTTATATTTGTGTCTTGGAAGTTGTTTACTACTGTAGCAACCTCTCCTTATCTTAGTTTTCTGTTTTGTTGTGCCAAGTGAAGCCTCTAATCGAAGGTTGATACTAGATTTGGATTTCTGCGCAGAAACAGATTTCTATCTGTCATGAATCTGGGCTGTTTTCTCTGTAGAAAAATCAGAAAAATATGCCAATTTACGTGTGTGTTCCTCAGATATGTACGCAACTTTCATTAGTTTTGAGTTTTCTGATTTGAGCAACGGAAGTATTTATTAGAAATTCGTCTTTACGGACTGTTCTGTTTTGACAGATTCTGCCTTTTATTTCGCATTGCTTGTTTCGCTGTGTTGGGTGGATTTCTTTGTTCCATTACCTTCCAAGTAGCTTTGAGCAATGTCCAGAAGTGTTAAGAATGATTGTGTCACCTCTGAACATGTGAGTTTTTGATTATGTACTAACCCCTCTAATGAAGTTTATGAGAAGTTTGGTGTGAAGGAAGTTTTCAAGGGTCAAGAGAGGAGGATGATATACTATGATCAAGAAGAGTGAAAGGTCTAAGCTTGGGGATGCCCCGGTGGTTCATCTCTGCATATTTCAAGAAGACTCAAGCTGTTTAAGCTTGGGGATGCCCAAGGCATCCCCTTCTTCATCGACAAATTATCGGTTCCTTCTCTTGAAACTATATTTTTATTCGGTCACATCTTATGTGCTTTGCTTGGAGCGTCTGTATGTTTCTTATTTTTGTTTGTGTTTGAATAAATTGGATTACATCATGCTTGTGTGGGAGAGAGACACGCTCCGCTGGTTCGTATGAACACATGTGTTCTTAGCTTTAGTATTCATGGCGAAGTTTCTTCTTCGTTAAATTGTTATATGGTTGGAATTGGAAAATGATACATGTAGTAATTTGCTATAATGTCTTAGATAATGTGATACTTGGCAATTGTTGTGCTCATGATTAAGTTCTTGCATCATATGCTTTGCACCCATTAATGAAGAAATACATAGAGCATGCTAAAATTTGGTTTGCATATTTGGTCTCTCTAAGGTCTAGATAATTTCTAGTATTGAGTTTGAACAACAAGGAAGACGGTGTAGAGTCTTATAATGTTTTCAATATGTCTTTTATGTAAGTTTTGCTGCACCAGTTCATCCTTGTGTTTGTTTCAAATAACCTTGCTAGCCTAAACCTTGTATCGAGAGGGAATACTTCTCATGCATCCAAAATACTTGAGCCAACCACTATGCCATTTGTGTCCACCATACCTACCTACTACATGGTATTTTTCCGCCATTCCAAAGTAAATTGCTTGAGTGCTACCTTTAAAATTCCATCATTCACCTTTGCAATATATAGCTCATGGGACAAATAGCTTAAAAACTATTGTGGTATTGAATATGTAATTATGCACTTTATCTCTTATTAAGTTGCTTGTTGTGCGATAACCATGTTCACTGGGGACGCCATCAACTACTCTTTGTTGAATTTCATGTGAGTTGCTATGCATGTCCGTCTTGTCCGAAGTAAGAGAGATCTACCACCTTATGGTTAAGCATGCATATTGTTAGAGAAGAACATTGGGCCGCTAACTAAAGCCATGATCCATGGTGGAAGTTTCAGCTTTGGACATATATCCTCAATCTCAAATGAGAAAATTATTAATTGTTGTTACATGCTTATGCATAAAAGAGGAGTCCATTATCTCGTTGTCTATGTTGTCCCGGTATGGATGTCTAAGTTGAAGAATAATCAATAGCGAGAAATCCAATGCGAGATTTCTCCTTAGACCTTTGTACAAGGCGGCATAGAGGTACCCCTTTGTGACACTTGGTTAAAACATGTGCATTGTGATGATCCGGTAGTCCAAGCTAATTAGGACAAGGTGCGGGCACTATTAGTATACTATGCATGAGGCTTGCAACTTGTAAGATATAATTTACATGATACATTTGCTTTATTACTACCGTTGACAAAATTGTTTCATGTTTTCAAAATCAAAGCTCTAGCACAAATATAGCAATCGATGCTTTTCCTCTATGGAGGACCATTCTTTTACTTTCAATGTTGAGTCAGCTTCACCTATTTCTCTCCACCTCAAGAAGCAAACACTTGTGTGAACTGTGCATTGATTCCTACATATTTGCTTATTGCACTTGTTATATTACTCTATGTTGACAATATCCATGAGATATACATGTTACAAGTTGAAAGCAACCGCTGAAACTTAATCTTCCATTGTGTTGCTTCAATGTCTCTACTATGAATTTATTGCTTTATGAGTAACTCTTATGCAAGACTTATTGATGCTTGTCTCGAAAGTACTATTCATGAAAAGTCTTTGCTATATGATTCACTTGTTTACTCATGTCATATACATTGTTTTGATCGCTGCATTCACTACATATACTTTACAAATAGTATGATCAAAGTTATGATGGCATGTCACTCCAGAAATTATCTCGTGTTATCGTTTTACCTCGCTCGGGACGAGCAGTAACTAAGCTTGGGGATGCTGATACGTCTCCGACGTATCGATAATTTCTTATGTTCCATGCCACATTATTGATGTTATCTACATGTTTTATGCACACTTTATGTCATATTCGTGCATTTTCTGGAACTAACCTATTAACAAGATGCCGAAGTGCCAGTTCCTGTTTTCTCGCTGTTTTTGGTTTCAGAAATCCTAGTAACGAAATATTCTCGGAATCGGACGAAATCAACGCCCAAGTTCCTATTTTCACCGGAGCATCTAGAACACCCGGGAAGGACCGGAGGGGGGCACCGGGCCCCTGCACCATAGGCCGGCGCGGCCCAGTGCCCCGGCCGCGCCGCCCTATGGTGTCGTCGCCCTTCGACCCTCCCGCGCCGCCTCTTCGCCTATATAATGCCCCCGGATCGAAAACCCCGATACGTTCGACGAAAACCACGAAACCTTCCGCAGCCGCCGCCATCGCGAGGCCAAGATCCGGGGACAGGAGTCTCTGTTCCGGCACGCCGCCGGAGCGGGGAAGTGCCCCCGGAAGGCTTCTCCATCGACACCGCTGCCATCTCCACCGCCATCATCATCACCGCTGCTCGCTCCCATGAGGAGGGAGTAGTTCTCCATTGAGGCTCGGGGCTGTACCGGTAGCTATGTGGTTCATCTCTCCCATGTACCTCAATACAATAATCTCATGAGCTGCTTTACATGATTGAGATTCATATGAGTTTGTATCACAATTTATCTATGTGCTACTCTAGCAAAGTTATTAAAGTAGTATTATTCCTCCTGCACGTGTGTAAAGGTGACAAGTGTGTGCACCGTGTTAGTACTTGGTTTATGCTATGATCATGATCTCTTGTAGATTGCGAAGTTAACTATTGCTATGATAATATTGATGTGATCTATTCCTCCTACATATGCATGAAGGTGACAAGTGTGCATGCTATGTTAGTACTTGGTTTAGTCTTTTGATCTATCTTACACTATAAGGTTACCAAAATATGAACATAATTGTGGAGCTTGTTAACTCCGGCATTGAGGGTTCGTGTAATCCTACGCAATGTGTTCATCATCCAACAAAAGTGTAGAGTATGCATCTATCTGTTCTGTTATGTGATCAATGTTGAGAGTGTCCACTAGTGAAAGTGTAATCCCTAGGCCTTGTTCCTAAATATCGCTATCGCCGCTTGTTTACTCGTTTTACCTGCGTTACTATCGCCGCAATACTACCACCATCAACTACACGCCAGCAAGCTATTTTCTCGGCACCGTTGCTACTGCTCATACTTATTCATACCACCCGTATTTCACTATCTCTTCGCCGAACTAGTGCACCTATTTGGTGTGTTGGGGACACAAGAGACTTCTTGCTTTGTGGTTGCAGGGTTGCATGAGAGGGATATCTTTGACCTCTTCCTCCCTGAGTTCGATAAACCTTGGGTGATCCACTTAAGGGAAAACTTGCTGCTGTTCTACAAACCTCTGCTCTTGGAGGCCCAACACTGTCTACAGGAAAAGGAGGGGGAAGTAGACATCAGGCGTAGTGGGCCGTCAGTTCCTTCTCTTCCTCAAACGCCACGTGCTTACTTATCCCTTAACTTCTCCTTAAAATTTCCAAAAGCAAAAAATTCTCAATCTTCTCCACGGTTCCCGCAGCATCTCCTCGTTCTCTCTCTTCTCCCTTCTTTCGCCATTGCCGCGCCGCCGCCACAGTTTCAATCTTCCCCAGATCTCGCGATGGTGAAGAAGAAAAACGCCGCCGCCGCTAGCTCCACCAGCGGAGGTGCTGCTGCCAAGTCCTCCTCTTCTCTTCCGAAGGGGAGCGCCCAGAGCGCCCCTCCCCCAGCTCTGGCGCCGCCAGCGCCGTTGGGCTCGACGGCCAAGCCTGGGGACTGGGTAGCTTCAACCGTCACCAAGCGTGACGAGAAGAGATCCCGAAGCTTAGGATTGATATCCTCCGACACGGGTGATGTAATCCTTCCAGGTGCGATTTCTCGGCCTGATCCTCCCGCGGGATTTTCTGTGATGTTCTTATCTTTTCTTCATCGAGGCCTTTCACTCCCTTCTCATGGATTCCTCCTCCATCTCTTGCGGACGTACGAGATCCAACTATGGCAACTCACCCCCAACTCAATCCTCCATGTTGCCGTGTTTATCACCCTTTGCGAGGCATTTTTGGGTATTGAACCTCATTTCGGACTGTGGAAAAAGATCTTCTATGTGAAGAGATACAGCAGTAGTAACGGATACTTTGTCACCGGAGGGGTAGGTTTCGTTGCCCGTTCAGAAGTTAATTACTTCAATTTCCCAATGAGGGAGTCTGTGCAAGGATGGAGGCTGAAATGGTTTTACGTCAAAGATTCCTCGTCACCCGAATGTCGACTCCCTTGTTATGCCGACGTTTCTGAAGCCAAGCCTAAGGACTCCTGGAAGAACATCCTCTCAGCCGATGAAAGGGCTTCAGCCGAAGAATTGTTCGCCAAATTCCTTCGAATCAAAGAGGCTGACGGCCAAACTATGATTGGTACAGAGGTGGCAGCAGTTTTCTTGAGGCGTCGAATCCAGCCAGTCATGGCCAGAGTTCACCCGATGTGGTTGTACTCAGGTCCAAAGGATGAGACCAGGATCAATGCTGCCGACCTATCAGAAAAGGAGTTGCTTGATGAAGTTCGTCGTCTTACTTCCTTCAACCAGGAAGATTCGATCCCGCTAATCTCTTCTTATGCTCCCCTTGACGTTGATCATCCACCACCAGGGGTACTTTCCTTTCTTCACATCTTTATTATAGCTTCTTGTTCAGCCGACATGATTACCTTTGTTCTTACTTTTTCACTTTTCTTTGCCAGATCCCTATGGCTTCTGAAAATACACGTGATTCGCCGGATGACACTTCCGAGGGGAGAGGCTCCTCAATCCCCATAGATTTTCACGCCACCGATGAAACAGGTCTAGAGGATGAATATAACAGTCCGATGAACCTTGAAGTTGCCCACGCTGAACTTCGCCCCTCAGCCGATAACACTTGTATCGCAAATGGATCAGTGCGTAACATCGACACTGATCATGATACTTTTGTTAATGCAGCTGCTGATGGGGCCAGAGCTTCTCCTGCGAAGAGATCAACCGGCGGCTTTGCCGATGAAGATGATCTCTTCGATATGTAAGTAATTCTTCTCTCGAAAGTTATACTCGTGCCTTTTTTACCTTCCATACTCCCGTTATAATCACAACTCATCGTTTTCTTTTACGATGATGAGGGCTTCATAGAACATCCTCCTAAAAAGGCCAAGTCCGATGCCGTTTCGCCGGCCGTGGTGGCTTCCGAGCTTCGGCTCCTAAGGCTGCCCCCGTGGCTCAAGCATCGATCGCGTCTTCCCTTTCCAAAGGGAAAGATATTTCTCCAACCGTCGCTATCGCGGCTCCTTTTCTCGTAAGTTCTCTTCGATCTTAATACGTATGTCTTGGAGCGTGCCTTGTTTAATTGTTTTTCTTTTTCTCTTAAGGACTCGCGCGGCGTTATCTCTTCTCTGGAGGTTTTCGCCTCCCGATTCACTTCTCTAGAAGCTGACAAAGTTCGGCTGCAAGAGGAAGTCGAATCTTCTTCCTCAAAACTGGATGGCGCAGTCAAGATAGCTGCCGCGGCTCGCCAAGAGATTGATTCTCTGAAGGATGAGCTGGCCAGACTAAAAGGGAAGTTGAAGGAGGAAGAAGCATCCAGGCTGGTGGCTGAGGCTCGAGCAGCCGAAAAGGATGAAGTCCTTCGCCAATCTTCTTTGGCCTTGCTTGGTAATTTCTGACGTACTTCTGTCGAGTGACATGCTTATGGATTTAAACTTTTTGTCAATGACTGAATTTTCTCCTTCCTTTCTATTTCAGAGGCAGCAAACATTCCCGTCGATGCCCTGGAGAGAGTTCCAAATAACTCCCCAGCGAATGCTGTGTCAATGATTCTCGCTTCTCAACAGCTTACACAAGAGCTTCTTGTGAAGGGGAAGGGTGCTCTGGCGCGGATGCACTCGATGATCTTTCCCAAGATCAAGCAAGAGAAGACCCTGGGACAGCTGATCGCTACCTTCGCGGTTGATACCTAGGAGGTCATCGAGGTATTCAAGCGTACATCGCGCACTTTTGGTGCTGTCCTTGCCTTCCAACTTATGATGGGTTACGGCTTTAAGGGTGACATCGAAGAAATGACTAAGGGGCTTCCAAAAGAGCAAGACGGGCAGCCTGTTAATTTGAGCACTTTTAAGGCTTCTGCTCTTACTTGCGCCCGTCAGCTTCTTGAACTGGTTTCATCAAGGAAATCGTCGACTGGCCCTAGTTCATCGACTCAAACCCAGCTCCCTTGATTCTTGTAACAAACTTGTGCCTTGAGTTGATGCAAAACATTGTTCCGCCGCACAACTCATGCTTTGTAATAAACTCCGTGCTAGCATTGTTGTTAGCACACTTTTGCTTATAATATCACTTTCTTGCACTTCTCCCGATGGGAGTTATTTTGGATGTTTGGCTGTACCATATCCATCGCTTTTTTATAACCAGTATTTTTGCAGGTCTTCCCAGTACCCTCGTTTGCAGACGACTCGTCGGGTGTTCTTCCTGAAAGCGATCGGATCCAGCGCATGAAAGACCGGATCACGCAGATGGAAAAGGACTTACGCAGCACTTATGGTTTAGCTGCCATCATCAACAAAAAGAGCGAGATTGCAGTCGACGTGGAGCGGTATACTCTTGGCGAACTGCATAAGGCTACCGAAAGTCTAAACTGTAAGTTTCCTGATCCCTTTGCCTCTTTGCTAGCAACTTCTTTGTCTGAGTCTTGACTAACTGTTTTGGCAGTCATAGCGCTGAACCATGCGGAAGAGAACAAACGGATACACGAGCGGGTGCATGCTTTGACTCAGCTGTCCTCATCCGAAGAAATTTTCTGGCGGGAACACTCGAAGGCCTCGGCTGTCGTCAAATTTCAAGATCGAGTACACCAGGTCCACCAGCTTCTTCGACAAGTGCTACAAGGCTATGAGGGTAGTTTGGAAAACAATGTTTCCTCCGAATGCAGTTCCTCCTACCCTCTTGACTTTGATGTCTGAATTTGGGAGCGCCAAGAAGGTTCGGGAGCTGGTAAGATCTCAAGTCTTTGCAGGGGCCAAGTGCACGCTTGCCCTTGTGCTTGCTTGTTATCCTTCGGCTTGCTTGTTGTCTATCGCCAATGCAACCGGCGATCTCGAAGAGTTGTACCCGAAGGTTTTGGCACCTGCCCATATGATTGTCGACAGGCTTGAGGAGATGTCAAAGGTACCTGAGGAAAAGGAAACTCCGCAAGGGTGATGTAAAGGTGTAAAATTACTTTTGTAAATTGTTTTGGCTAGTTCTTCCGAGTGTTCGGATTTTTGAGCCTCAACTTTTTTGTCTTGGTTGATACATGAATATGTACTTTTACCATGCCGTTGGCAAATACTGAAAGGGGCGAAGCTTAATTGCCCGTTGTATGTATGCGTACTAGTTGGTTAGCAAATCATTATGAGTGATCAGCTCGTGTTGCAGGTTTTGCTAAACCTGTTGTATGCGCAACTTTGCTTTCAACCGTTTGTAAATTTCGACAGTCATTCCCGAATTTTTCGGGTGTAATGATTCTGCCGATGAGCCCGTTGCTCTCTGATATTTCCATAAGTGAAATATCGAGCGTGGGTTGTGTGTAATTTTTTCCGAACTCTTGCTTTATACGGCACTCGTAGAGGCATCTGAAGCAGAGGGAAAGGTGACGTCATTTTAGCACTCGTAGAGGCTTTTTGGAGCATGATTTTCCGCCCTGTACTATGTTTGCATAGTGATGGGGCTTAGAAGTTTGTAGTTACTGCAATGCTGAACAAGAATCGAAGCTTTAAGTTCTTATTAATAAGGTAAGCATGATGCTAGAGGGCGAAAAAGAGGAAGGCCCTGTTTATAATGAAGGGAGAAAAAAAAAGGTAAAGGCTGGTAAACTGCTTAGTCAAGGAAGGGGTTCTTCTCTTCTTCTGGCTTCTTCTCCGCATTAGTGATTGCTGCAGCGTTGCTGGTTTCATCAGGGGTTTGAGCGGTGGTTGCCAGCGTCTTGCTTTCTCCTAAACCTTCTGTGCCATCAACTGCCGAACCCTTTGCTGCCGAAGCTTCTGCTGCCGAAGCTTTAAGGGCGAGAGCGGCTGGCTTCTTCTTTATTTCCCGGCCATCTTTTTCTTCCTTGATCTCTCGTAAAGACAGCTTGGGCGGAAGGTCGATGATTTCTTGATGTTTCCGAACTTCGCAAGCAATCCTCCGAAAGTCGCGATCACAATTGTCCGAGCGCGAAAAACTTCCATAGACTCGTGATGTTTGTCCCATTGTTCCCGAGCATTTTCAGCTTGAGGTATGCATAATGTGGTACAGCCATGAACTTGGCATACGCTGGTCTCCCGAGTATAGCGTGATACCTGTGACTCCCAGCTCACCACTTCAAACTCGATTTTTTCTTCCCGAAATTATCGGCTCTACCGAAGATAACATTCAGGTAAACTTTGCCAAGAGAGTGGCCCGGTGCGGTTGGAAGGATCCCGTGGAAGCAGTGTGTCCGTTTCTTCCAAAGCATGCTCATGGTGATCCCCATGCTTCTGATTGTGTCGACGAATATCAGGTTTAGTCCGCTTCCGCCATCCATGAAGACTTTGCTCATCTTGAACCCCCCAATTTGTGCTTCGACTACCAATGCGTCTTGTCCGGGTTTTGGTATGGTCATCGGGTGATCTGCTCGACTAAATGTAATGTTCTGAGAAGACCAATCGACGTATTCAGGGATATTTGCCATGATGCTTTCTGCCAAGTTGATCTCTCGGGTGAGCTTCTTCATCTCCCTTTTCGAAACACCTGTCCTGTGGATCATGCTCATCTGCCCACGTGGTGGTGGAAACGCCTCGTTGGGTTGATGGGGTTGAGCCTGCTGGACTTGATGCTGCGGTGGAGGTGGGGGTGGTGGTGGTAGCTGTTGCCGACCCGATCGCTGGATGAGTTTGTGCATGTCAAGGAACTGCCGACAGTCCCTGAGCAGGTGACTCGACTTCGTTTTGCCATCTTTGGAATCGACATACGAATGCAGGTAACAAGGGGCGTTGACCTGTTCAGCGTAAGGTAGTTCGGGAGTCCTCTGCTGTCGTGGTTTATAGTTGCCACGGTTCTCAGAGTTGTTCCGGTTACCATCGTGCCTGTCGTCTCGATCGTCTTGCCCTGCTGCTATCAGATTATTATCATCGTAGTTGCGGTTTTTCCTCCTCTTATGACGATCCCTTCGGCCACCCGAGTCGTGCTTCGGCTGGTCATCATCTTCATCATCACTACGCTGCCGTGGCCTTCGTACGTTGTCTTCACCATCAGCCCAGCTGTTGGCGATTTCCATTAATTTGGTTATGGTTTTTGGCTTTTTGCGCCCGAGTTCTTCTATGTAACTTTCCCGCTGGACGCCGTCGCTGAAAGCGTCGATTGCTCTGTTGACAGATACGTCTTCGGCAGCATTCAAGAGCTTTGTGAATCTCCCGATGTACGAACGCATCGACTCCTTCTGCTTCTGCCGACAATTCCGTAGTTCTTCGATCCCGACGGGCCTCTTGTATGTTGCTTGGAAGTTGGCAACGAAGGCGTCTACGAGGTCGTCCCATGATTTGACAGAACCTTTCGGCAGCCCCCGTAGCCAGGCCCGTGCTGAATCCTTCAAGTAAAGCTGTAAGCATTGCATTGCCGCTATCTAGTTTCCTTTGTGCAAGATCATTGTCTGTAGGTAGTCATCTATCCAGGATCTTGGTTCTTGCTGCCCATCGTACTTGGCAGCGTCGGTAGGGGTAGGCTTAAACTTTTTGGGCGGCATTGCTTCGCGTATCTTGTAACTTAAACAGTCGGCTCCCCTGAGCTCACCGTCGTACTCCTGGTCTTCATCCGAAGAATCGCTGTCGCCGTCCTTCCTAGTGGCACGTCGTCGCCTTGCTTTGTCGATCCTGCTCTGGGTGATCTCGTCCCGAGCGTCTCTCGCATGATGTTTTGACCCACTGCCTTGGACCGTAGTCCTTTCCTTTTGCGGAACTAGGTTGTTTCCCAATATCGCGAGACTTTCGAGGGCACCTCGGTGAGCTTGAGCCATGGATCCTTCGGGGCGCTGGCTGATGAGGTAAGCGGCGAGGTTGGCCGTTGCTCCTGCAACGGTTTTCGGCCGTGGCATGCCCGCGGTATCCGTGGTCATAAAGGATTTAGTTAGATTCGATGTTATCTCTCTGGCGTCATCTTCCGAAAGCCTGGACATCCTTGACCGATGCTTGCCTGCTCCCTGAGTGTTCCGGGAGGCGCTTCCTTGCGAACCCCTTCGCTTTTCACTGGATCGGTCCGCCGCGGATAGGCGTCTTTCAAGAGTGGCTTGCTCTTTCGACAAGTGCTCTCGGTTTTTCTCTAGTATGGAGCGGTAAGCATTGAGGGTTCCAACCGAAGTCCCTGTGGGGAGTGGCGTGTTGTTGAGTACTGCTGCCCTCGCTGCTGCCCACTCCTCATCCGCGATGGTATAATCGCTATCGCGGTTGCTGGCGCTGTTCTCGAAACTTGCCTTTCTACTGGAGCGGGGGGTATGGTCCTCGTCTCCTCTGCGCCTTGTGTTTCCTGTGTTGTTGGCGACATAGACCTGATGGTGTGCCGCCCTTCGGGTGGTTCCCTGGATGGTACTGTCGATACTGTCCTCTCCCGATGAATACTGGTCATTGCAGATGAACGGCGTGTCGCTAGATCCCAGCCCGTGCCTGGTGTCGCAGTTCAGGCAATAATACGAAGTTAGCTTCGAAGATGAGGAATCGTCCGACCCTACTGACATGGAGGACACCGAGCGAGGAGTCGAGGGCACGGGGGAGCACGTCGATTCCGTCAGACCAGCCGATAGATCGAGTGATGATGATGCGCTTGAACTCATCGATCCGGAGGCGGGGGATTCCAGCAGTCGAAGGATTCCTTCTGCGTTGACGTTGTAATGGACGCTGCCGAAGGTCATCTCCATGTTCCCTTGTAGATCCGAAAAGTTCGAACGGGAGGAATCGCTGTGTGGAGTAAACTCGTAGGAGCCGAACCGAATCGGGCTTCCCAGGATTGGCGACGATGGTGTCGACGAAGTTGCTGACGAAGTTGCCGGCAAATTTGCCGGTAAAGCTGCCGATGTCATGATCGGATCTGCCGATGCCCTGCCTTGTGCCAACAGGTTTCCCACAGACGACGCCAATTGTCGAGGGTGCTCCTCGGCAATGCCCTCCGATAGGGGCTTAGGGTTGATGGAATCCTGCAAGCTGACACGAGACATCGGTACACAGACAAGCGGGGAGAGCGATTTACCCGAGTTCGGGGCCCTCGATGAGGTAAAATCCTTACGTCCCGCCCGTCTCGTTCTTTGATTATGATGAAAACAGGTTACAATGGGGTGCCGAATACTTCGGCTGAGATCTAGTCGAGATTGGTGTTGCTAGGATTACCTAGCTCTAAGCTTTTCCTGGCTAAGGTTGCTAAGATTGTTCGTGTCCTTCGGCAGCCCCTCTCCTGGCCTTTATATAGGAGGCCAGGTCTCAAGAGGTCTAACCGAATACGACTAGATTTACAATAGTTCAGATCCAATCTTTCCTTATTTGTTCGCTTCCTTGTCTTGCTCGTCAAGGGATCTTCTGGTGCGCCGACCTAGTGGCCCATCTAGCCTTCGGGTGCCTTTATGGGCCTCCAGTTGGTCAATACAGGATAGGGTAACGTCGGTTACTCGAAGGGTAATGCCCACGTCAACTGCGCTACTCTGATCAACGAGTAGAGATTCTTCAATCTCATCGAGTTCTACTTTTCTTCCAGTCACTTCTTTAGTGAGAAATTCTTTCTCAAGAAAGGTTCCGTTCTTAGCAACAAAGATCTTGCATTCGGATCTGTGATAGAAAGTGTACCCAATAGTTTCCTTAGGGTATCCTATGAAGACGCATTTCTCCGCTTTGGGTTCTAGCTTGTCCGGTTGTAACTTTTTTACATAGGCTTCGCAACCCTGAACTTTAAGGAACGACAGCTTAGGTTTCTTATTAAACCATAATTCATACGGCGTCGTTTCAACGGATTTTGATGGTGCTCTATTTAAAGTGAATGCGGCTGTCTTTAATGCATAACTCCAAAATGATAACGACAAATCAGTAAGAGACATCATAGAACGAACCATATCTAAGAGAGTTCGATTACGACGTTCGGACACACCGTTTCGTTGTGGTGTTCCCGGCGGTGTCAATTGTGAAAGTATTCCGCATTTCTTTAAATGCATGCCAAACTCATAACTCGTATATTCACCTCCGCGATCGGATCGTAGAAATTTAATCTTCTTGTTACGTTGATTTTCTACTTCACTTTGGAATTCCTTAAACTTCTCGAAAGTTTCGGATTTATGTTTCATTAAATAGATATACCCATATCTACTCAAATCATCCGTGAAGGTTAGAACATAACGATAACCACCGCGCGAGGCTACACTCATTGGTCCGCACACATCGGTATGTATGATTTCCAATAAGTCTGTAGCTCGCTCCATAATACCAGAGAATGGAGTCTTAGTCATTTTCCCATTAGACATGCTTCGCATCTATCAAGTGACTCAAAGTCAAGTGATTCAAGTAATCCATCGGTATGGAGTTTCTTCATGCGTTTCACTCCAATATGACCAAGACGACAGTGCCACATATAAGTAGAATTATCATTCAATTTAATTCGCTTAGCATCAATGTTATGAATATGTGTATCACTACTATCGAGATCTAACAGAAATAAGCCATTCTTTTCAGGTGCTCGACCATAAAAGATATTATTCATAAAAATAGAACAGCCATTATTCTCGGACTTGAATGAACAACCGTCTTGCATTAAACAAGATCCAGATATAATGTTCATGCTCAACGCGGGTACAAAATAACAATTATTGAGGCTTAAAACTAATCCCGAAGGTAGATGTAGAGGAAGTGTGCCGACAACGATCACATCGACTTTGGATCCATTTCAACGTGCATCGTCACTTCATCCTTTAGTAGTCTTCGTTTATTCTTTAGTTCCTGTTTCGAGTTACAAATATGAGCAACCGAACCAAGTATCAAATACCCGTGTACTAGTACGAGAACCAGTAAGATAAACATCTATAACATGTATATCAGATATACCTTCTTTCTTCTTCTTGACAAGGCCGCTCTTCAGATCCGCCAAATACTTGGAGCAATTACGCTTCTAGTGTCCCTTCTTCTTGCAGTAATAGCACTCAAGCATCGAGCTTAGGGCCGTTCTTAGGTTTCACGAGAGGCGTGGCAGCTTTCTTGCCACCCTTCTTGAATTTTCCCTTAGACTTGCCCCTGTTTCTTGAAACTGGTGGTCTTGTTGACCATCAACACTTGGTGCTCTTTCTTGATCTCAATCTCAGCAGCTTTTAGCATGCCAAAGAGTTCGAGTAACTCCTTGTTCATGTTCTCGCATATTGTAGTTCATCACGAAGTTCTTGTAACTTGGTGGCAGTGATTGAAGGACACGATTAATCCCCGACCTGTTAGGAATCACTATTCCCAAGTCACTGAGTTTCTTCGCATGCCCGGTCATGGCGAGCATGTGCTCACTAACGGAGCTGCCTTCTTCCATCATGCAGCTGAAGAAGTGTTTCGATGCTTCATAGCATTCCACGGCTGCATGAGTCTCAAAGATAGTTTTCAACTCATTGACTAACTCATGTGGATCGTGGTGCTCAAAACGTTTTTGAAGATCGGCTTCCGAGATCGCACGGGATGGCACACTGAACTAGAGAGTACCGAGTTTTCCGAGTCGCGTAAACATTCTTTACTTCATCGGTTTCAGTTTCTGCAGGAGGGTCACCTAGCGGTGCATCAAGCACATATTGCAGATTTCCGCCATTGAGGAAGATCCTCACATGACGGAACCAGATCGGTGAAGTTGCTACCGTTGCTCTTAAGCTTTTCTTTCTCTAGGAAGCTGGTTAAAATTGATTGGGGACGCCATATCTACAACATATTTGCAATAGTTTAGACTAAGTTTATGACAAATTGAGTTCAAATTTTAATTCAACAAAATTAAAAACTAGGTGAACTCCCACTCAAAACAATATCCCTCGAATTGTCTTAGTGATCACACGAACCAAATCCACCACACCAAGTCCGATCATCACGAGACAAGATGTAACTTCAATGGCGAACACTCAAAGTGTTCATCATATCAATCATATGATTCATGCTCTACCTTTCGTTATCACGTGTTCCGAGACCATGTCTGTACATGCTAGGCTCGTCAAGGCCACCTTAGTATCCGCATGTGCAAAGCTGGCTTGCACCCGTTGTATGCACTTGTTGATTCTATCACACCCGATCATCACGAGATGCTTCGAAACGACAAGTCTTGGCAACGGTGCTACTAAGGATGAACACTTTATTATCTTGATATTTTAGTGAGAGGGATCATCTTATAATGCTACCGTCGCGATCTAAGCAAAATAAGATGCATAAAAGGATTAACATCACATGCAGTTCATATGTGATATGATATGGCCCTTTTGTCTTTGCGCCTTTGATCTTCATCTCCAAAGCACGGACATGATCTCTATCATCAACGGGCATGATCTCCATCATCGTCGGCGTAGCGTCAAGGTCAATGGCGCCGTCTTCATGATTGTTCTCCCATGTAGCAACTATTACAACTTCTTTGAAATACTACTCAACATGAAATTTAAAGACAACCATAAGGCTCCTGCCGGTTGCCACAATACAATAATGATCATCTCATACATAGTCATCATCACATTATGGCCATATCACATCACCAAACCCTGCAAAAACAAGTTAGACGTTCTCTAATTTGGTTTGCATATTTTACGTGGTTTAGGGTTTTCGAGTAAGATCCAATCTACCTACGAACATGAACCACAACGGTGATACTAGTGTTGTCAATAGAAGAGTAAATTGAATCTTCACTATAGTAGGAGAGACGGACACCCGCAAAGCCACTTATGCAATACAAGTTGCATGTCGAGCGTGGAGCAAATCTCATGAACGCGGTCATGTAAAGTTAGCCCGAGCCGCTTCATCCCACTATGCCACAAAGATGCAAAGTACTCAAACTAAAGATAACATAAGCATCAACGCCCACAAAACCATTGTGTTCTACTTGTGCAACCATCTATGCATAGACACGGCTCTGATACCACTGTAGGGATTCGTTGCATAGAAAACAAAAAATTTCCTACCGCAAGAACGCAATCCAAGCCAAGATGCAATCTAGAAGACGGGAGCAACGAGGAGATGATCGAGACTCACCCTTGAATATTTCCAAAGCCTACAAGATGAGGCTCTTGTTGCTGCGGTAGACGATCACTTGCCGCTTGCAAAAGCGCGTAGAAGATCTTGATCACGGTGCCACGATCGGGCAGCACCTCCGTACTCGGTCACACGTTCGGTGTTGATGAAGACGACGTCCTTCTCCCCGTTCCAGCGGGCGGCGGAAGTAGTAGCTCCTCCTTGAATCCGGCAGCACGACGGCGTGGTGGCGGTGGCGATGGAGAACTCCGGCGGAGCTTCGCTAAGCGTTGCGGGAGAGGTGGAGGAGGTGGGGCGGCTAGGGTTTGGGAGAGGGGGTGGTCGGCCTCCTTGGGGTGCGGCCAAGGTGGTGGTGTTGTGGTGGCCGGCCCCCTCCCCTATGCCCCTCATTATATAGGTGGAATCCCAAGTGTTGGACTACAAGTCTTCGAATAAGACCCGAACCCAAAACCTTCCATGTAGTAGGGAAACCTACCCAAGGTGGGACTCCCACCCAAGTGGGATTCCCACCCTTCCATGTGGGGGTGGCCGGCCCCTATGGTGGAGTCCACTTGGGACTCCACCCCTCTTAGGGTTGGCCGGCCATGGTGGTGGAGTCCCTCCGGGACTCCGCCTTCCAAAGTGATTTCTTCCGGACTTTTCTAGAACCTTCTAGAACCTTCCATAAATGCACCGGATCATTTTCAAACTTATAAAATGACTTCCTATATATGAATCTTATTCTCCGGACCATTCTGGAACTCCTCGTGATGTCCGGGATCCCATCCGAGACTTCGAACAATACTTCGAACTCCATTCCATATTTCAAGTTCTACTATTACAACATCAAACCTTAAGTGTGTCACCCTACGGTTCGCGAACTATATAGACATGGTTGAGATCTCTCTCCGACCAATAACCAATAGCGGGATCTGGAGATCCATAATGGCTCCCACATATTCAACGATGACTTAGTGATCGAATGAACCATTTCACATACGATACCAATTCCCTTTGTCACGCGATATTTTACTTGTCCGAGGTTTGATCATCGGTATCACTCTATACCTTGTTCAACCTCGTCTCCTGACAAGTACTCTTTACTCGTACCGTGGTATGTGGTCTCTTATGAACTTATTCATATGCTTGCAAGACATTAGACGACATTCCACCGAGAGGGCCCAGAGTATATCTATCCGTCATCGGGATGGACAAATCCCACTTGTTGATCCATATGCCTCAACTCATACTTTCCGGATACTTAATCCCACCTTTATAACCACCCATTTACGCAGTGGCGTTTGATGTAATCAAAGTACCTTTCCGGTATAAGTGATTTACATGATCTCATGGTTATAAGGACTAGGTAACTATGTATCGAAAGCTTATAGCAAATAACTTAATGACGTGATCTTATGCTACGCTTATTTGGGTGTGTCCATTACATCATTCATATAATGATATAACCTTGTTATTAATAACATCCAATGTTCATGATTATGAAACTAATCATCTATTAATCAACAAGCTAGTTAAGAGGCTTACTAGGGACTCATTGTTTGTTTACATAACACACATGTATCAAAGTTTCGGTTAATACAATTATAGCATGATATATAAACATTTATCATAAACATAAAGATATATAATAACCACTTTTATTATTGCCTCTTGGGCATATCTCCAACAGGAGCAGCCCATGCCGGTGGTGGAGGTTGAGCATCCTAGGCCGGTGCTGGAGGTGGAGACACCCACGAATTGTACGGCAGCAGTTGTGGGACCGACTCCTCGAGCGCCCGTCGTAGGGCCTCTTCCTTTGTGAGGCCCGGCGGCATGATGCCTGTGGCGTACCGGGGCAGCGGCGGCTACACCGGTCGGTCCACCTCCGAGACGAGGACGCCGAGCCTCGCGATCTCATCGTCGGTCATCGTCGCCGGGTACTTGAACTTTCGGTCCTCCGCCATGGTCGCCTGCCATTCGTGGAAAATGCAGGTGACGTAGTCGTCGCTGTCGTCCTTGGCCTCCTCGTTGTGGTAGGCCAGCGTGTTGTCGTCTTCGTCCTGTGGAGGCGCCGGTGCCAGCCGTGTTCGGCGATGAGGTTGCAGTGGGTGGTCAAACGGGAAGTCCCTGTCGCCGAGGAACCCCGCCTGCCTCCTCTCATCGTGCTCGGTCTTGCGTTGACGGAGTCGACGACGAAGGCGGGATCGGCGTGGAGGTCCGACGACAGGTACGCCGTCTGCGCTGGATCTCGGCGCTCATGTCAGGCTCGCGTAGAGGCAGGGGCGGGACATGCACCCGGAGGTGGCTGAGCCACCAGCCGCCGCCAGGCAGGTGCACGTCCCGCCAGCCGTCGCACGCCGTCCAGTTCTTGTGCATGAGCCGCGCCACCCGACGGGGCAACGGCACCATGTGCGTCCGCTCCGCCTTCTTGGTGCCGATGCCGGATGCCTCGGAGTCATGCTTCTTCTTCCCCATGGTTATGCGGTAGTGCCCGGCGGTGAGGGTGGGAGTGGATGTGTGGGCAATGGCATGGACGATGCCAGTGAACTTTTAAGGTCGGGCGCGCAAGGGATACGATGTTATTGATGGCAGCGTAGAAGCCCAACCGCCGCCCGCCAGTGCGCATTGATGGCGAAGGCTGCGACGTAGATGCAAATACATAAGCCACGACCGTTGAAGCGGTGGCCGCGGGAACAATGCGCTCGATACAACCCTATGGCTCGCTGCCAGGCGAGCTCGGTGGAAAAGCGAGCAGTCACTTCGCGTGTCCGCGCAATGTCCGCCGCGACGCATCCTATGCGCAAATATGCGCCGCATTTACATCTCCGCGGACAGTCCAGTCACTATGCGTCGGACCGCTGGAGCAGAGTCCAGCTGCACTTTTCCTCCGCACGGACGTAGCGTCTGTTTATGTCATCCCGTTGGAGATACCCTTATGTCATCCCGTTAATTATCTAGGCAAGCTACACCTTTATTTATGATAAAACTAAAACTATTTAAGGTTTTTTTCTTGATGCCCAAATTTGGTTGGAAAAAGATACTAGTTGTTAAGCATGAGTCTGACATCTCATTTGCGAGATTGAGGTTTTTGATCATTATTGTCTTATGAAATATAAGTACAATACATGTCGCTTATGTCTACGTCATATTTACGGTTGAACTCTATAAACAGAAATGACCTATACACACACGTCATGCACAATCAGATCTGATGACGTGATAAAAGTTGACAAATTAGATGCTCGCATCGATCCTGCATGTGGGAGCTGACTCAGGCATCTTTCCCGATGTTGCAATCTAAGTCATGTGTTTATCAGTGCTTCCGAAGTCACATAATACCGCCTCACTCAGAAAACGTTGAAACTATGATGGTTAGTGGACCTAATTACTAATTAAGTAGTGTTAGTCAGTGTATTGGTCTTATTCTTTCTAGAGGTAGTATGTTACGCATACTGGTTTTACTTATGGCAGAGGAAAGTACCACTAAGATAGACTAACTAACAGTTTATTAGATGGGTATTCTAGGCCTAACAGTTTATTAGATGGGTATTCTAGGCATTATTGTGTGAGTTTCTCGATTATGTCTCTTAAAGTTCAATGGCTATGGTGAGAACCAACCATACTCGTCGGCTTCGTCCAGCCAAGTGGAATATAAAGTAACAGTAAAATTGGCCGAGTTAGGAGCTCTCTCGATGGTTGGGCAATTCTAACCATTGGATCATATGAATAAATGTCCCATATCGTGCTTCTGAACATCACTATCGGTGGTCACGACGTCGTTGTGACCTTCTTACGGTGCCACCCGCTCGTCTCCGCTAACACATCCTTGCAGGGCTTCTTCCTCAAAGATTTACCTTTTTTTTAGGGGATCCTCGAAGATTTATCTTTTTTTTTTGAGGGTTTACAGCTCCTTTTATTACTCAATCATCATAGGTACAATAGCAATGTCTGGGGAATTAAGGAGCCATATGTGGCGACCATGCTCAAGAGAAATGTGACTAGGGGCTAAATTATGAGCATGCATATTGGACTTTCTTCCTTCATGGTTGAAGCTAACTGAAGCAAAAGCTGAACTGCGCTGGTTAATCTCACAGAGGACAGAATAGTAGCTTCCTCTGCTCCCTTCCTTGATAGCATTGACAACTTCCAGGCAGTCTGATGCAAGAATAATCCTATTAACATGAAGATCAGAGCAGAGAGCAAGTCCTTCACGACAAGCTATCGCCTCCAAAGTTGCAGGATCAGCAATCCCTTGAACTGCTAGGACAAAGGCACCAAGAAAAGCTCCATGTTCATCCCGACAAATTGCTGCAACGACCCCTCTGTTCCCATACTTAGATACCGCAGCATCAACATTTACCTTTACTGCACTGCTTGGTGGCGCGATCCAGGGGGCAGCCGGAGGTACTGCTGGCACTTGCAATCGAGGATTGTTGATTGTTTGAATCTGGTTCAGTTCGGCTAGATAATTTGTGATAAAACCATAGACTGTCAGAGGGCTCTGAAAAATTTCTTCGTGTATTGCTTTCCTTCTGGCACCCCAAATTGCCCAGAGCGTGATAATTACCTTGGTGAACTTTTCGTGTGACAGTGTGTCAATCAGGAAGAACAGCCAATCCTTGGCATTGCCACAATTGTTTATGCTTATGTGCTCAGTCACTTCTTCATCGACTAGAGCCCAAACACATCTTGCCATGGTACAATTAATTAACGAGTCTCTCCAATCATCACTTGTAGCTGCGTAGAATGGACACCTAGGGGTTGTAGCCATGTTCCGATGGTGGCGAACTGATCCAGTTGTGATGGACTGATGAGCTAGTCGCCATAAGAAGACCCTAATTTTGCTTGGGACCTTCGTTTTCCAGAGAGTGGTCCATGCTTTCCGCTCAGTGCTCGATGAAGAGCTAGCTGGACGCCCTGCCAACCAATCTTCTCTGCATTTCTTGGTAGAAACCAACAACCTGTATGCTGATCGGACAGAAAACAATCCCGTTTTTTCAAAGTGCCAGGCCCAAGTGTCACTTTGGTTAACTGTGCTCAAAGGAATAGACTTTATAACTTCTATGTCCATAGGTAGAAAATGCATTGTCAGCATATCTTCCTTCCATTCCCCCTCAGTCTGCTCTATAAGTTCAGAAACCATTGTCGGACGGTGAACAGTACCAATTGCTGCAACGGGACGCAGTCTAGTGCTACGAGGGAGCCAATTCTCATTCCATATGGATGTAGTGTTGCCATCTCCAATGCGTCGGATCAGGCCAAGCTTAAGAGCATCTCTTCCTTCCAATATCGCCCGCCAAACTTGCGAAGGCCTAGTGCCAAGGCCGGCTGTCATAATATCATAGTGAGGGAAATATACAGCTTTTAGAATTCTAGCACTCAGAGTTTGAGGAGCTTGAAGAATTCGCCAAGCCTGTTTGGCCAAGAGGGCCAAGTTGAAGAGCTCCATATCCTTAAAGCCTAGACCTCCCATATACTTAGGCATTATTAGAACATCCCAGGATACCCATGCAACCTTTCTCTTTCCATCCTTGCTCCCCCACCAGAAGCTTCTAATAACTTGATCAATATATTGACATAGACCTCGTGGGAGTTTAAAGCATGACATGGAAAAAATTGGGATGGCTTGGGCCACCGATTTTATTAGCACATCCTTTCCACCTGAGGAGAGTATCTGTTCCATCCATCCTTGTATGTACTTCCAGATCCGATCTCTGAGATATTTGAAAGAACCATTTTTTGAAATTCCAATATCAGATGGCATACCCAAATATTTTCCTGACAGAGTTTCATTTGCAACTTGGAGAATGTTCTTTATTTCTGCTCTAACTAAATTCGGGCAACCTTTGCTAAAGTGTACTGAAGATTTATCCTTATTAATACGCTGGCCCGAAGCAAGACAATATACCTCGAGAATTTCTGAGATCTCCAAAGCTCCACCAGAATTTGCCTTAATGAAAAGCAAGCTATCGTCTGCAAAAAGAAGATGATTGACCGGGGGTGCTAAGGGCGCCACAATGATGCCCGAAAGATTACCATCCCCCCTGCTCCTCAACAGGCAAGACAGACCTTCAGCTGCTAGTAAGAACAAATAAGGTGAGATAGGGTCCCCCTGGCGAATTCCCCTGGAGGGTTTAAAAAACTCCGTTCTCTCTCCATTAAACAACACCGAAAAAGAAACAGACGTCACTATGCTCATTATAGAAGTCACAAAGGACTGGTGAATACCAAGTTTTAACATAATAGCCTCCAAATAGTCCCACTCAACTCGGTCGTAGGCCTTCATCATATCCAATTTCAGAGCACAATATTGGTCACCTCGACCCCTTTTCTTTTTCATGAAGTGCAAGCACTCATAGGCTGAGATGATGTTGTCAGTTATCAAGCGCCCCCCGGCACAAAAGCGGATTGCTCATCCGAGATAATTTCTGAAAGAATTTCCTTGAGGCGATTAGCTTGCACTTTAGACACAATTTTTAGGATGACATTGCATAAGCTGATGGGTCTAAACTGTGTCAAAAGTTTCGGACTCTGCACTTTTGGGATTAGAACAATGCAAGTATAGTTGATAAGCTCAGGTGGTTCAATCCCATTCAAAATATTCAAAACAGCCTTTGTTACCTCATTGCCACATAAATCCCAGTCCCTTTGGAAGAAGTGAGCCGGGAAACCATCAGGACCCGGCGCCTTGGTAGGGAACATCTGAAATAATGCCTTCTTCACTTCTTCACCAGTATAAGGGGCTGTTAAGAAAGTATTCATGCCTGATGTAACACGCCTAGGCACTGTCTCCAAGACAGTTTGCATACCCTGGGTTCCCTCAGCAGTGTATAAGTGTTGATAAAAATCTCGAGTCATTGACTGCATCGTGTCCACATCCTGGGTAACAGTACCATCAGTCATGGTCAGTTCAGTAATTTTATTTTTGTTCCGTCGCTGAGTAGCTTTTTGATGGAAAAATTTCGTGTTGTTATCACCATCTGCTAGCCATTGAATTCGTGACCTTTGACGCCACATAATCTCTTCACGATGATTGAGTTCAACTATTCGATCACAAGTTTTGATCTCTTCATAGCTCGGGCCTGTCCTCGTTGGTTCCTCTCTGAGTTCAGTCAGGCGGGAGTGTAGTGACTTTAGTTCTTTCCTGACCTCACCAAACACATCATGATCCCAACGTTTGCAGCCCCCTGCCAACGATTCTAGCTTCTCCCTCAGCTCCTCCATGTTGCTACATTGATTAACCTTCCACGATTGATCAATAAAAGCTGCAAAGTCAGGGTGGGATTCCCACATGACCTCATATTTAAATGTTCGTTGCCGCGCTCGTTTATTGGCAGGTACAGGACGCTGCATGGTAGTTAGCAGGATCGGACAGTGGTCCGACTTAACAGCAGTCAAGTGGCGCAGTTCAGCTTCAGGAAACATGCTCCACCATGCTGGGTTTGCAAGAGCACGGTCAAGGCGAACTCTCGTGTAAGATCCACCTCGAACTTTTTTTTCAAAAGTCCAATCGAGGCCGGTGTAGCCCAGATCGATCAGACCACAAATGTCCACCGCCTCACGGAAGCCACGCATCTGGGCGGCCTCTGATTAAGTGGGCCAACTGGGCTGGCCTTTCATGAAGGATGTGACGAGAGAAGTGTTCCTTTCCGAGATGTACATGCGTCTTGGATGTCGGCCGATGGAACTCGCAAGGGACTCCCTTGGCAATGTGAGGGGGTGGAGATGAGAGGAAGCTAGACCTATAAACCCTAGACACGCTCGGGCGGTGGTGGTGGTCGTGAAAGTGAAGTGCCATCGCTCTGCAACTCACCATCGGTCTTTTCTCCCCTTCCGGCTTCCACTTTCTTGGCAGAAGACCATGGTGATACGTCTCCGACGTATCGATAATTTCTTATGTTCCATGCCACATTATTGATGATATCTACATGTTATATGCACATTTTATGTCATAATTATGCGTTCTCCGAAACTAACCTATTGACGAGATGCCGAAGGGCCAGTTGTTGTTTTCTGCTGTTTTTGGTTTCAGAAATCCTAGTAAGGAAATATTCTCGGAATTGGACGAAATCAACGCCCAGGGTCCTATTTTGCCCGGAAGCATCCAGAACACCCGAGAGTCATCAGAGGGGGGCACGAGCCCACCGGACCATAGGCCGGCGCGGCCTGGGGGTGGCCCGCGCCCCCCTATGGTGTCGTCGCCTCGTTGACCTTCTGACGCCGCCTCTTCGCCTATATAAAGCCCCTCGACCTAAAACCTCGATACGGAAAAGCCACGGTACGAGAAACCTTCCAGAGCCGCCGCCATCGCGAAGCCAAGATCTGGGGGACAGAGTCTCTGTTCCGGCACGCCGCCGGGACGGGGAAGTGCCCCCGGAAGGCTTCTCCATCAACACCACCGCCATCTTCATCAACGCTGCTGTCTCCCATGAGGAGGGAGTAGTTCTCCATCGAGGCTCGGGGCTGTACCGGTAGCTATGTGGTTAATCTCTCTCCTATGTACTTCAATACAATAATCTCATGAGCTGCCTTACATGATTGAGATTCATATGATGATGCTTGTAATCTAGATGTCGTTATGCTAGTCAAGTGAATTTTACTTATGTGATCTCCGGAGACTCCTTGTCCCACGTGTGTAAAGGTGACAGTGTGTGCACCGTGTGGGTCTCTTAGGCTATATTTCACGGAATACTTATTCACTGTTATGAATGGCATAGTGAAGTGCTTATTTATATCTCTTTATGATTGCAATGTGTTTTGTATCACAATTTATCTATGTGCTACTCTAGTGATGTTATTAAAGTAGTTTTATTCCTCCCGCACGGTGTAATGGTGACAGTGTGTGCATCCGTGTTAGTACTTGGCGTAGGCTATGATTATGATCTCTTGTAGATTATGAAGTTAACTATTGCTATGATGGTATTGATGTGATCTATTCCTCCAACATAGTGTGAAGGTGACAGTGTGCATGCTATGTTAGTACTTGGTTTAGTCGTATTGATCTTTCATGCACTCTAAGGTTATTTAAATATGAACATTGAATTGTGGAGCTTGTTAACTCCGGCATTGATGGTTCGTGTAATCCTACGCAATGGTGTTCATCATCCAACAAGAGTGTAGAGTATGCATTTATCTATTCTGTTATGTGATCAATGTTGAGAGTGTCCACTAGTGAAAGTCTGATCCCTAGGCCTTGTTCCTAAATACTGCTATCGCTGCTTGTTTATTGTTTTACTGCGTTACTACTGTTGCGTTACTACTTCTTGTTTACTGTCCTGGGCAAAGCACTTTTCTGGTGTCGTTGCCGCTGCTCATATATATTCATACCACCTGTATTTCACTATCTCTTCGCTGAACTAGTGCACCTATTAGGTGTGTTGGGGACACAAGAGACTTCTTGCTTTGTGGTTGCAGGGTTGCATGAGAGGGATATCTTTGACCTCTTCCTCCCTGAGTTCGATAAACCTTGGGTGATCCACTTAAGGGAAACTTGCTGCTGTTCTACAAACCTCTGCTCTTGGAGGCCCAACACTGTCTACAGGAAAAGGAGGGGGGCGTAGACATCAAGCTATTTTCTGGCGCCGTTGCCGGGGAGGAAAGGTAAAAGGTACTCACACTCCGGATCTCGGCTACTAAGCTATTTTCGCCGTTGTAAGTACTCGAAGCTATTTCCTTTAGATCCTGCAATTGCATCTTTTTGTTTCTTGTTTACACTAGTTAGGCATAATGGACAACAATGAGCTTCTTATTCTATTTCCCGATTTAAGACATGGATGGTTTGATGCGAAAATTAAAAAACCTATGGAACATATTAGTATGAACGCTTTGAACACCATTGTTGCTAATGATATGGAAGATTCTAAGCTTGGGGAAGCTGGCTTTGATGAGCATGATATTTTTAGTCCCCCAAGCATTGAGGAGAAAATTTTCTTTGATGATACTTTGCCTCCTATTTATGATGATTATAATGATATTGGTCTTTTAGTACCGCCTGTTATGGAGGATAAATTTGATTATGATTACAATATGCCTCCTATATTTGATGATGAGAATAATAATGATAGCTACTTTGTTGAATTTGCTCCCACTACAACTAATAAAATTGATTATGCCTATGTGGAGAGTAATAATTTTATGCATGAGACTCATGATAAGAATGGTTTATGTGATAGTTATACTATTGAGTTTGCTCATGTTGCTACTGAAAGTTATTATGAGAGAGGAAAATATGGTTGTAGAAATTTTCATGTTACTAAAACACCTCTCTATGTGCTGAAATTTTTGAAGCTACACTTGTTTTATCTTTCTATGCTTGTTGCATTATGCTTCATGAATTTGTTTATTTACAAGATTCCTATGCATAGGAAGCATGTTAGGCTTAAATTTGTTTTTAATTTGCCTCTTGATGCTCTCTTTTGCTTCAACTACTATTTCTTGCGAGTGCATCATTAAAACTGCTGAGCCCATCTTAATGGCTATAAAGAAAGAACTTCTTGGGAGATAACCCATGTGTTTATTTTGCTACAGTACCTCTATTTTATATTTGTGTCTTGGAAGTTGTTACTACTGTAGCAACCTCTCCTTATCTTAGTTTTGTTGCATTATTGTGCCAAGTAAAGTCTTTGATAGTAAGGTTCATACTAGATTTGGATTGCTGCGCAGAAACAGATTTCTTGCTGTCACGAATTTCGACCTGCCTCCCTGTAGGTAGCTCAGAAAATTAAGCCAATTTACGTACGTGATCCTCAGATATGTACGCAACTTTCATTCAATTTGGGCATTTTCATTTGAGCAAGTCTGGTGCCATTTTAAAATTCGTCTTTACGAACTGTTCTGTTTTGACAGATTCTGCCTTTTATTTCGCATTGCTTCTTTTGATATGTTGGATGAATTTCTTTGATCCATTAATGTCCAGTAGCTTTATGCAATGTCCAGAAGTGTTAAGAATGATTGTGTCACCTCTGAACATGTTAATTTTTATTGTGCACTAACCCTCTAATGAGTTGTTCTAAGTTTGGTGTGGAGGAAGTTTTCAAGGATCAAGAGAGGAGTATGATGCAATATGATCAAGGAGAGTGAAAGCTCTAAGCTTGGGGATGCCCCGATGGTTCACCCCTGCATATTCTAAGAAGACTCAAGCGTCTAAGCTTGGGGATGCCCAAGGCATCCCCTTCTTCATCGACAACATTATCAGGTTCCTCCCCTGAAACTATATTTTTATTCCGTCACATCTTATGTGCTTTGCTTGGAGCGTCGGTTTGTTTTTGTTTTTGTTTGAATAAATGGATCCTAGCATTTACTGTATGGGAGAGAGACAAGCTCCGCTGTTGCATATGGACAAATATGTCCTTAGGCTTTACTCATAGTATTCATGGCGAAGTTTCTTCTTCGTTAAATTGTTATATGGTTGGAATTGGAAAATGCTACATGTAGTAATTCTAAAATGTCTTGAATAATTTGATACTTGGCAATTGTTGTGCTCATGTTTAAGCTCTTGCATCATATATTTTGCACCCATTAATGAAGAAACACTTAGAGCTTGCTAATTTGGTTTGCATATTTGGTCTCCCTAAAGTCTAGATAATTTCTAGTATTGAGTTTTGAACAACAAGGAAGACGGTGTAGATTCTTATAATGTTTACAATATGTCTTTTATGTGAGTTTTGCTGCACCGGTTCATCCTTGTGTTTGTTTCAAATAACCTTGCTAGTCTAAACCTTGTATCGAGAGGGAATACTTCTCATGCATCCAAAATCCTTGAGCCAACCACTATGCCATTTGTGTCCACCATACCTACCTACTACATGGTATTTCTCCCCCATTCCAAAGTAAATTGCTTGAGTGCTAAATTCCATCATTCACCTTTGCAATATATAGCTCATGGGACAAATAGCTTAAAAACTATTGTGGTATTGAATATGTACGTATGCACTTTATCTCTTATTAAGTTGCTTGTTGTGCGATAACCATGTTTCAGGGGACGCCATCAACTATTCTTTGTTGAATATCATGTGAGTTGCTATGCATGTTCGTCTTGTCTGAAGTAAGGGAGATCTACCACCTTATGGTTAAGCATGCATATTGTTAGAGAAGAACATTGGGCCGCTAACTAAAGCCATGATCCATGGTGGAAGTTTCAGTTTTGGACAAATATCCTCAATCTCATATGAGAAAATTATTAATTGTTGTTACATGCTTATGCATAAAAGAGGAGTCCATTATCTGTTGTCCATGTTGTCCCGGTATGGATGTCTAAGTTTAGAATAATCAAAAGCGAGAAATCCAAAATGCGAGCTTTCTCCTTAGACCTTTGTACAGGCGGCATGGAGGTACCCCATTGTGACACTTGGTTAAAACATGTGTATTGCGATGATCCGGTAGTCCAAGCTAATTGGGACAAGGTGCGGGCACTATTAGTATACTATGCATGAGGCTTGCAACTTGTAAGATATAATTTACATAACTCATATGCTTTATTACTACCGTTGACAAAATTGTTTCATATTTTCAAAATAAAAGCTCTAGCACAAATATAGCAATCGATGCTTTCTTCTTTGAAGGACCATTCTTTTTACTTTTATGTTGAGTCAGTTCACCTATTTTTCTCCACCTCAAGAAGCAAACACTTGTGTGAACTGTGCATTGATTCCTACATACTTGCATATTGCACTTATTATATTACTCTATGTTGACAATTATCCATGAGATATACATGTTACAAGTTGAAAGCAACCGCTGAAACTTAATCTTCCTTTGTGTTGCTTCAATACCTTTACTTTGATTTATTGCTTTATGAGTTAACTCTTATGCAAGACTTATTGATGCTTGTCTTGAAGTACTATTCATGAAAAGTCTTTGCTTTATGATTCACTTGTTTACTCATGTCATATACATTGTTTTGATCGCTGCATTCACTACATATGCTTTACAAATAGTATGATCAAGGTTATGATGGCATGTCACCCCGAAATTATCTTTGTTTATCGTTTACCCGCTCGGGACGAGCGAGAACTAAGCTTGGGGATGCTGATACGTCTCCGACGTATCGATAATTTCTTATGTTCCATGCCACATTATTGATGATATCTACATGTTATATGCACATTTTATGTCATAATTATGCGTTCTCCGGAACTAACCTATTGACGAGATGCCGAAGGGCCAGTTGCTGTTTTCTGCTGTTTTTGGTTTCAGAAATCCTAGTAAGGAAATATTCTCGGAATTGGACGAAATCAACGCCCAGGGTCCTATTTTGCCCGGAAGCATCCAGAACACCCGAGAGTCGTCAGAGGGGGGCCACAGGCCCACCAGACCATAGGCCGGCGCGGCCTGGGGGTGGCCCGCGCCCCCCTATGGTGTCGTCGCCTCGTTGACCTTCTGACGCCGCCTCTTCGCCTATATAAAGCCCCTCGACCTAAAACCTCGATACGGAAAAGCCACGGTACGAGAAACCTTCCAGAGCCGCCGCCATCGCGAAGCCAAGATCTGGGGGACAGGAGTCTCGTTCCGGCACGCCGCCGGGACGGGGAAGTGCCCCGGAAGGCTTCTCCATCAACACCACTGCCATCTTCATCAACGCTGCTTGTCTCCCATGAGGAGGGAGTAGTTCTCCATCGAGGCTCGGGGCTGTACCGGTAGCTATGTGGTTAATCTCTCTCCTATGTACTTCAATACAATAATCTCATGAGCTGCCTTATATGATTGAGATTCATATGATGATGCTTGTAATCTAGATGTCGTTATGCTAGTCAAGTGAATTTTACTTATGTGATCTCCGGAGACTCCTTGTCCCACGTGTGTAAAGGTGACGAGTGTGTGCACCGTGTGGGTCTCTTAGGCTATATTTCACGTGAATACTTATTCACTGTTATGAATGGCATAGTGAAGTGCTTATTTATATCTCTTTATGATTGCAATGTGTTTTGTATCACAATTTATCTATGTGCTACTCTAGTGATGTTATTAAAGTAGTTTTATTCCTCCTGCACGGTGTAATGGTGACAAGTGTGTGCATCCGTGTTAGTACTTGGCGTAGGCTATGATTATGATCTCTTGTAGATTATGAAGTTAACTATTGCTATGATGGTATTGATGCGATCTATTCCTCCTACATAGTGTGAAGGTGACGAGTGTGCATGCTATGTTAGTACTTGGTTTAGTCGTATTGATCTTTCATGCACTCTAAGGTTATTTAAATATGAACATTGAATTGTGGAGCTTGTTAACTCCGGCATTGAGGGTTCGTGTAATCCTACGCAATGGTGTTCATCATCCAACAAGAGTGTAGAGTATGCATTTATCTATTCCGTTATGTGATCAATGTTGAGAGTGTCCACTAGTGAAAGTCCGATCCCTAGGCCTTGTTCCTAAATATCGCTATCGCTGCTTGTTTACTTGTTTTATTGCGTTACTACTCGCTGCGTTACTATCGCTTGTTTATCGTCCTGGGCAAAGCACTTTTCTGGTGCCGTTGCCACTGCTCATATATATTCATACCACCTGTATTTCACTATCTCTTCGACGAACTAGTGCATCTATTAGGTGTGTTGGGGACACAAGAGACTTCTTGCTTTGTGGTTGCAGGGTTGCATGAGAGGGATATCTTTGACCTCTTCCTCCCTGAGTTCGATAAACCTTGGGTGATCCACTTAAGGAAAACTTGCTGCTGTTCTACAAACCTCTGCTCTTGGAGGCCCAACACTGTCTACAGGAAAAGAAGGGGGCGTAGACATCACATGGTCACGCTTAAAGTTGGGCAATGGTTATAAAGAGGGGAATCTGTTCCAACAGCGTCAACAACGATGCACGTGAGGACCAGTAGGCATCAACGATGGATCCATCATGAATAGTTTTTGCTCCGCCTCTTGACCACTCGCACATCTCCAGAAGTCGGGACCAAAACGTCTCCCACAAGCCCCTATGGAAACTCTCTCCCTATCCGCATTCTTCATGCATTGGCGTATGGCGCACATGCTCCAAGCATAGCATCCGTTGCACACCTTTGGTGGGTAGGATGGTGAGGGTGATGTATATTACTACATGAAACAACATCTTTGATGTGTATCTAAAATACCCGGTGAACGGCTAAAAACACCGGGTGAAGACTTCGCCGTGTACAACACTCAGCGAAGACAACACGGAAAGATCTAGCCGGCGAAGGATCTTCGTCGAGTGCTTTTTTTGCGGGTACACGACAAAGAGCCTTGCTGGGTGTCAAACGCAGACACACGGCGAAGGAAAGCGCAACTCCGCTTTCATTCCGTTTGACGGCGGATTTTCTTTGCGGTGTGTCTTTTTCTGGTCCACGGCAAAGAGTAGAAACTAGCCAAATCGTCTCCCTCTCTCCATCGAGTACCTCATAGAGTGACACGCGACAAAGAGTAAAAAAGCCACGTCATCCCTATTTCTTCGTCGGGTGTTTTCTAGTGGGGTACACGGCAAAGATTTGGTTAAGGATTAAAAAAATAGCAGGTCGTTGGCGAGGGCCAAGGGATCATGGCGGAGGAGGCTCCGAACATCAGCTCACCCCAACGGCTCCTTGTCCTCTCTTCATTTCCTGTAGAACCAGCTCGCCACGGTGCCTCCCTACATCGGAGAGCGCGCTAGAGAGGGGCTTGTGGTGGCCCTCCTCACGATGTGGCAGCAGTGTAGCAGGGGCTTGTGGAGGCCCTCCTCATACCGGACGAGCTCGTGGCAGCCCTGCTCACGGCATGGCGGCGCAGGTTGAGCTCGTGGCGCCCCTCACTGCGACGCGGCGGTGGCCCTCTAAAACAACCTTCGACACCTCTTTTGTAATTTTTTATGTTTTTCTTTTCAAAATATGTTCAGAATGGCGGGCATGATTGCTTCCGGAACATCGGAGGGAATCACACGGAATCATATGGTACCATCATTTTTATGTCCACAATGTGTTGTTTTATCGCAGGTAAGGTGTCGGTGATGAGGGGCAACCTCGGCAATGCCCATAAGTATGGACTTAGGTTTTAGGGAAAAGAGGATGCTGGTGGTTTCGTTGACTTGCCAGACAAACTAGGTATCCGACGTATATTGACTAGAGGTGTGTTGTATCTAGCATTATATAGTGGGCTAGGTCTCAGAGTCCAATCCCGGGTCGGTTACATATTACATGTCGGTTTACCCGATGTGGGCTAATATTTTCCTATTCGGTCTAGTTTCTGGGCTTCGACTTCTCCCGTGCTTCATGGGTTTCATACACTCCTTCGATCTGTACCAGCGATAGCAATATCGAGTACCCAATATAGTATAACCATAGTAACCCCCGAGACTCTACTCCAGCCGTAGACTCAGGTTGAGTCTCAAATCTTGAGTTCTTCCTTTGAAGAACGAACCTGAAATTGTATTCGAGTTAATATTTTAACTCGCTTTAGATATTATTTTGTCATAGGGATATTGGTAAAACGAGTATGGTGCATCCGACGGATCTAGAACCAGCTAATTGCTCGTAAAAAAAAGGTGAACCTACTTCAAATTTGAGTCCCCGGAATCGAATTCGGATTACTAGCATAATTCAGCTCGGGGCGCGAAGGTCTTATCGAGTTCTAAATTCCAGTTAAAGGTACCCAACGCGTTCGTCGGGATTTTTCATCATATCGTCGACATGGATAATATCCTGGCAGAGCGCATCTTGTATTGTACCAGGGCGCACATGACGGATTTTGGTGTCTTATCTTATATTGAACAACACGACATCCAGACATGTTATCGCGGTGGATGCGGTCTGAGAATTTTTATCGGGTACCTTGTTTGGCTGATTGGCGGGTTATATTTATCGGGTGTGCACTCTGCTCTCTTGATGGGAGTAAAGTACGGGATTATGTTTGAAGTGTTTACCACTGAGCATAAACTCGAAATTTTCATCTCTTCATGCCTCTCTTTCTGCACTTTCTTCTAAAAGATCTTTATATTGAGTATGCAATCAGTACTCCCGATGGGAGTAGCCCCCGACTCGAGTGCTTGCAATCGAGCATAAGCTCAAATCTTTGTAATTCCTGAATCAAATATGATGAACTATGTTAACTCAATAAATTATTTACCTGCTTAGATGAAAACCTTCTTCTTATTGGGTGCGCGGTCAGCGTTTTTGATGGGAGTAGCCCCCGAGGCAACTCAAAGCCTTTATACACCCGAGGATTTCACGGACTCAAGCTTTCAATCTTTCTGGCACTTGTAATTTTTTTTACATTGCTGCTGATGATGGCGTGTTCGGGTGCTTCTGCATCATGGCTGATGTGACGCGTCGTGGGTGGGCCCTAATGCATGCTGACGAATGTGCGGCGACGGCCACGACCGTCGATTTGACTTCTCGACCGTGCGAGAGAACCGAAGCGCCAGTAGTAATTTTACTGGTTTTACACGAGTGGAGTAAATAGGCCGGGTGATTCGTACCTATGCTGACACATATGTAGTACTACGCGTAACATATTACAGTTCCAAACCAGTACTGTTGTACACTCTAACAATGTAATGTTCCTTTATTCGTATGCCAGGATCTTTGGAAAAACAAATACCTCAAACAAAAACAAAATAAACTGGACTGGATGCGATGACATCGATCGACTCAAAACATCAGAGGATCGATTCCATAATGAAACTGACTCTAGCAACTTTGCTAGTACTATAAAGATCTAAGGGCGTGAATCTGCACTCCCAGATCCACTGCCTTGGCCGCCACCGTTCCCACCGTTTTGACTGAAGCCTTGGCCATCACCATTGCCATCAGATTTGGCATTCACAAAATTTGGTCCTCTGAAGACTCCTACTGCGGTACTGGAGCCAGAGCCGGTTCCACTGCCAGCCCCATGACCACTGGATCCAGAGTTACCTCCGGCTTGTCCCCCGCCACCGCCGCCACCACCACTCCACGCAGTGCTAGTATACCCACCAGAATCATAATGTGACCCTTTGCCATAGGTACCAGAACTTACGCCCGAGCCAGTTCCATCACCATACCCTGAACCACCAAGTTGGCTAGTGCCGCTGCCACCCCCACCGCCTACGACGCTTGCACGGACACCGCCGTCACTCTCGGCAGAGCCAATGCCGCTACCTGACCCCGAGCCACCACCTTTTACATACCCGCCGCCCCCTCCCCCTCCTCCTGTGCTAGTTTCTGCCCCACTAGAGTATCTAGCCACCCGTGCGGCACTAGCTAATCCAATGCTTAAAATAAAAATGAGTGCGAGGGCTGCGAGCTTGGTGCCTGCCATTGTGAGTCGTCTACGTGTAAAATGAGATGAGTTGTAACACAAGATTGCAGGTGTACTTATAGTGGTTAACGGCGAGGAATGGCTCTATATCATAGTAGTATCAGGTACGCCGGTGATTTGTGGAGGGTCTCTAGAAGATTCCAGAGGTCAGTTGACTTATACCATATGCAAGTAATGATGAGATCTGCAGGTTGTAGGTCTTCCAGTCCTTTTACTTTTCTCTTCAGATGCCATCTTAACTAGAAGACTTGAGAACGGTCTTCAATGTTGAGGTCCTTTTTCGCCTTTCTCTCTAGATGCCATCTTAACTGGAAGAGACTTCAGGAGGGCATAGCTTGTGCTTCGCTTTTGTTCAATGCCTCAGAACAATATTTTTCGATAAAATAAATATATTAATATTGCAAAGATACTAATTACAATCAGCCTCTACAATAACATACTGCTCTAATGACAATATATAGATGCATAGTGCTAAAAAAAAGATATGGTTATGTAACCATTGTTTCAACACTAATTGAAAACGTGTCTATACTAAGTCATTGGTATTTTGCCGAGGCTAAAACCACGGCACTTTTGGCATGTAAGGCATTTACCAAGTATCCCTATAAACAAACTTAGTAAAATAAAATTACTCCGTAATGAAGACTAGATGTCTGAGTGTTTTTTTTTTAAGTCAAGAACCTAGCGCAGCTTTATATATATAGAGCCACAAACATGAGAGCGGACGAATAACGCCCGAGCTCCTTTGGTCCGTAAATCAGAAGTGATATCGACTGGTGATCAGGCATGCAAGCGCAATAAATGAAACAGGGCAGGATTTGTTAAATGAAGCAATACGTTGTAGTTTTGCTGCACCGTATCGTACACGAATTAAAACAGATCGGCTGGGTGTTGGATGGACATCAATTTCAGGCAGTTTGCAGCTGCGTTTCGGCGCCTGGTACATGTTGGTGTGCACCTCATTTGGCCCATCATGTACGAGGTAGTTAATGGTTCATCCTGTACCAAAACCTAGGCAATAAGCAAAGTGTTTCAACTGCTTACCAGGCCACCCGAAGACCCGAGTTGTGTTAGAGCATCTCCACCGGCGCCCTTCAAATAGGCGCCGGCACTGCTATATTTGGGGCGCCGGCACTGCATCCTTCATTTGGGGAAAGGTGTTCCCCCATCGGCGCCCCTCCATACGACATCCCCCAATAGAATTCAAATTAAAAACAATTAAAAAATGAAGTTCATACGAATTTAGACTATTTTTATACAACAACGACTCCAATTTGAACTAAAAACTAAGAAAAAAACTAGCGGCGCCCCCGGAAGGCGATGTAGTCGAGGTTGTTCGCGTCGTCACCATCGTTGCCGATGTCATCGCCGGATAGGTCGAAGGACCAATCGTCCTCCTCCTCCTTTGGCGCCGGCGGCTCAGAAGGACCGTCGAGATCGACGAAGTTCTCGCCGTGGTCCATGGCGGACCACATCGCAGCCTGCCGCGGGTCGAGCGTCATCTGCCGGTAGTCCTCCTCGACGGAGCGGCCGACAATGAAGAGCTGCCCAGGGAAGTCCTCCGGGTCGTCGCCGCCACAGAGGGGCCGCCTCCATCTCCCACCATTGCCTCTTCACCGGCAGAGGCGGCGCTGAGGGAGCATCGTCCTCCTCCTTGACGCGCCGGCATGGAAGCGTCCCTGGCGTCCTCCGAGCCGGGGCGGAAGCCGTGCGTTGTGGGTTGTCGTGGACGACGACGCCGGCAGAAGGAGGCGCGTGCGTGGCCGAGCGCGTGCGACCAAGGCGCTTGATGAGCCGGAGCGCGAATGGGCCGATGTTGTCCTTGCCGGTGGCCTCTATAGAGTCGGCGCCTCCGGTGCCATGCATTCGCTTGGTGTAGTAGAGCGGCACGCGCAGGGGGTTGACTCCGTGGCTGCGCGGGCGGTAGCCGTGTCGACGTCACGGCCTTGCCACCAGGCCCGGCGGCCGACGCGGTTGAAACGGCCGGCGTCGCGGCCGGTCGAACGTGCGAGCTCGATGTCGCGTTCGTCTTGGAAGCGCCGCGGCCACGCCGGGCTGTTCTGCGCGTTCACTGGCTGGCTTCGGTTGGCCGGCGACATGTGCGCCCGCCGCTCGGCGATGAGGGCGCACGTCTTCGGCCTAGGGGGTGGTGGCGGCACGGTGTAGCTGGCGTTTGAGAGATTCCACCCGTGCGACAACTTAAATTGCAGCGGCACGGGGATGTGCTCCTAGTACAGGACGTCGGCCTCGTCGTAGGTGAGTTGCAGCGACCGGAGTCCACCGCCTCCGCTGCTGCCGCCAGCCTCAGCATTGTGCGCCATCTCGCGAGGTGTTTGTGCGGCGTCTGCGAGATTGGTGGTGGCGGCGGCTAGGGTTGGAAGACGGGGAAGAAGAGAAGTGTGTCGGTGTGGTTTTAAGGGAGGTGGTGGACACGCATTGAAGGCGCGTCGGGGAGGTGGGTGGACACCACGTGGCCAGTTGCCGTCCTCGTCGCTGCTTCGGTTTCTGAGCGGAGCTATTGACGCCGACGACCGTCCGACACGCGTCGTTTTTTGATGCGACCCGTCGCCTCTTACCACTGCCAAGGTGGTCCCACCCGCGAAAACCGACGTGCCGTGAGGCGCCGGCGCGTCCGATCCACGCTCTTTGCAAAGGGGTCGGCACGGAGTTGTCGACGCTTCTATGGAGCTCGAAAACACGCGGACGTTTTTTAGGGCGCATCGATGTGAGCCTATTTTAGCTGCTGGCCCCCCAAAAAATATTGGGACCGCTATGAGACGCCTCGGTGAAGATGCTCTTAACATCAATACAGTCGGTTAGATATTCTATTGTTGGCAAGATTTTATAGAGAGATTTGTGCAGTCTGTATATTGCTTTCAGCAAGCTCCTGGAACAGGATCTCGTCCCCATCTCTGCAAAACCGCGTCCAGAGCACATGTATCCCGCGTGGAACTGTTCCCTTTGAGTCTGCCACTCGGCTGATGCTTACGGTTCGGGTGGTTGGCTGGCTGAATTACAGAGAGTTATACATTGGGAATTATGATGTCAGGTAAAGATTCCAACGGCTTGATATAGTATGGATATGCGGATCACCCAAGCTCGCGCTCACTTACGAGTTTTCGCACAAACATATATACAAGTACTACAAGGTTTGAACAGGTGCAACTTAAGCAATTACATGCAATAAATGGTCCTAGGTGGTGTTGGTAGATAAAAAAACCAAACTAATGTTTGGTACGTCAAAAAAGTTAGCCCATCATACGTAAGAAAACCGTGATCGGAGTGGCCCTTCGCACCACGCACCCACGTACGCACGAAACTGAGAGAGTAGAGTCCCACGCACCCACGTGACAACCATCCCTTCGTACATAAAAAACCGTCCTTTCTACATAAAAGACCGTCGCCCGTAAAATAACCATGTCCAGATGAATTTCGAAAACAGATGATTCATTTATCATACAGTCAACAAAAACAAGAAAGGTTCGACGAACATCTTGGTCTACTCCTGATGCGGAACTCATGATCCAGCACGAGTCTCACGGTGGTTCGTCTGCCACGGACCATCACCAACAGCCTACAGTCCCTGGACGCCGCCGCCGAGACCGTAGATTCCTTGGAAGGCGGGTCGCCGAGGTTTCGACTGTCGGATCTGCCGTGCATGGCCAGCTCGCGCACGTCAAGACGGCCATGTGGCGCCGGTGGCCGGTGGGAGGCCGTGTTCGATCTGCGACGCAAGCTGCTCAAGCTAGGGCCGATTCTTGAAAGGAGGGAGCACGGAGCTGGGCGATGCCTACAGGGTTTCACAAGGTGCTGCCCCTGTGTCTGAATGCGAGTTCTAGATGCCTTTGTGTTTGATGAAGAAAACGCTTTGCTACAGCCTACAGCTCGGCATAGACCTATTCTTGTCGATTGCTTGCTGCAAAGATGGGAACACGCACAGGTTTAATTTATACACAATTTAAAGATGCACCGCATGATTGTTTCCTTCAGGAAGGGGGACGCGCTCACGAGCATCGCTGTTGCAGGGCCAGTCCTGAGATTTTAGGGGCCCGGGGCGAATCTAAAAATCAGGCCCTTACTATTCACTATATAATGATAAATATTTGTAGTATATGGTAAGCATTACATACAATTTTTTAAGTGTATTCAAATTATTTATATCAACTCACTCAACTCATATGTCCATTAATTGATGCATCGACTGAAGTTTTTTTTGATAAAGGGAATATATTAATATCAAAAAGATACCAATTACACCCAGCCTCTGCAACAACGCACCACCCTAATGGCACTACGGATGCACACAGCCAAAAAAAGGAAAAGAAAATTAAGAAACAAAAGTCCCGCTACAGCAGCAATACATCCATCGCCAAAACAACACCTGAAATACAGACTCACCAAAAACGACGCCTCCAAGAAGGGAACAGTGCTCTAACACCGTCGTCGCCCGATCAACGATCTTAGGTTTTCACCCTGAAGATAGTCCCCGCTCTCAAAACAATGCCTCCAACAAGGTCATAGCCGGACACAACCGGTTAAGGTCGGACCTTGGGTTTTCACCCCGAAAGGTAGGACTCGAACTTCACCTGTGTTGTCGCCCCCACTTTCATACCGCTGCTGTGAAGCCCGGAACACCAAGCAAGTCCCTCAACAGTGCGGAGACTTGAACCTCTCTTAGCTAGTCCTCCCCTCCGGCCTTCATGAACTTCTCTTCTTCCGACTTTCATCATGGATCCATAGTCACTTAATGTCAACACAGAGCTTCGCGCCGCTCCCTCCAGAACTAATCGGTCGGAATAAAAGCATGGGTGCGCACGACCGAATACCACCGATCCAGCAAACTCCAGGCAAAAAGCACTGTTACATTCGCCGGCGGAGCCTTCCGGAACTCAACACTCCGGCTAGATCACGAGTCCAGGCCTCCGGTAGGTCTTCCTCTTCACGCAAGAGAGACCCTAGGACCACCGCCTTTATTCAGGTCAGACCCCCATGTCGGCAACCATCCTGGGCTGGCCACTCCAACCCTCCACCGGCGACTCCGTCGCCGGCTTCCATGCATCTCCATCTCGCCGCTGGAACGCGGTGATAGATCGATAGATCCACCACCACCAACCGCGAGCCGACCCTCTCCGGCGAAGAAGAGGGACACCTCCACCGTCGTACCCAAGGCTGCTGCCCCGGGCGACCTCGTGTCGCGGGTGAAGCCCGAGATCGCCTCCACTCACCGGCGAGAGGCGGGGGGGAAATGGCGCAGGCCATGGGCCTGGCCGCCGCCCACCACCAGCCCCTGCCGGAGTGCTGCGGGGAGCCGACAGGAGGAGGGCGCAGGCAGGCCGCCGCCGCCCATCCCAACCGCGCCGGCCGATCCACCAGGGGAGAGCCGACGGGAGAAGGGGGTGCAGCGCAGGCCGCCGCCGCCCATCCCATCCGCGCGTCCGCCATGCTCGAGGGAGGGAGATCCGGCCGCCGTCCACCATGCGTTGACGAGGAAGGGCCCCCGCCGCCGCCACGCCCCGTGGGTCTTTGCCCCGGCGGCGCTACCGGCGGCGGCGGCTGCTAGGGCTGGGAGGCTGGGGGTACGGGAGGCTGGGGCTGGCTGATGATTGTAGAATTAATTTTGTCTTTGCTGGGCGCAGGCCATGATTGCATTTGCTTTTTGCGTATGGCACCCCCACTCGCTTTGGTAGCATCTACTAATTTGAAATTTAATTTGAAAGCCATATTTTAACCCGGACGTTTTTGGGATGCTTCTAATAATCAACGAATGGCAAATGCTCTTCCTTGTTTAGATCCTATTTCAATCGGAACTTTTGAAATGCATCGAAGTTGCATTTGCTTTTTGAGCGAATGATGTTGCATTTAGTGGACCGGTCTTTTTCCTGACTATTGGACACACCTCTTTTAAGCCATTCGTAGCTAATTAAGGGAAAAGCCCATTCTAGCTAAATAATAACGCCAAGTTAAAGAAGCCCAAGATCCAAGCCCATATAGCGATTCGTGGAGATAATGCTTCGTCCTCAACCATACGAGCAAGAAGAAACCTCCTGCTGCTCTAATGGCGTCGCCCCAAGATTTGTTCCAGCCGCAGGCAGGTGCATATGCATAGCTATCTGGGACTTGGGGCCCCCTTGGATCCGGGGGCTCGGGGCGGCCCCCCCGCCTGCCCCCCCCCCCCCTCAGGGCCGGCCCTGCGCTGTTGTCGGCACAAGGGAGTTGTGCAGTGCTTCCGCAGGATGTCGGCCTCCGTGAGAGCGGCCTCCAGTTTGGACCTAGCCTCGGCGACCTCGCGCTCGCTCGCGGCGTCAAGGTCGGCAAGCACGGCCTTTAGTGCAGCCTCGTCCTCGGCAAACTTGCGGTTCCGCTCAGCGAGGACGTGTGCGGCAGCCTCAAAGTCGGTCATGCAGCAAGTGGTGGCGAGGTGGACCGCGAGCTCCCCACCGGAGAGGAAAGCGAGGTCGTCCTGGGAGGCGCAGGCCATCCTGCCCCGCTGCTCGGGGGTGCCTCCGCTGCCGGCTGGAGGTTGGCCTAGGTAGGTGAAGCGGAAAATGCCCCAACAAGTAAGGGCTTGGGTCAACAACCAATTGTTCCCCAGAATTTTCAGCTTTTCGTGCTTAATTTGGCGAGGTGATCCCTACTGGTAAGTTTCCAACACTACATCATCGCCTTTGTGGTTGCCAAAACCCTCGTGCCGTTCATCGACTCTAGTTGGTCGGAATAGGGGGAAATGATGGAATTAACGCTTACCGACGAAATCGATGTCCAGATCTCCAGTTCGGTCCACCCCCGCAGCGGAGGAGGGGGGGTGCTGGATGTGATGTTATGAGCGCGCGACAGGGAGAGAGGGTGGATGGCGGGCAGGCACAACGGCGGCGGTGGTGGGAGACGGAGACGGGACGAAGGCCGGGGAAACAAGGCTGGCCGGTGGCGGTGGGCAGCGGATGGAACACGCGTGGCCCGCCGTGGAGGGAGTTGGACTTGGACCAAGTAGCGGCCTGCTTCGAGGATTGAGTTTTTTTTTTCCTACTCTGTCCAGTTCATAATAACTACCTTGGGTTTAGCTTAAATTTAAACTGAAAACATTATAGATAGAAGGAAGCATAGAATATGATAGTAATATGTAATCCCTAAAAGAAGACAAATTTCTGGTACCGCGCCGCCCGTAGCCAAGCAGCCACGCCGCCGTGCCGGCGCCACCCATCCCACCGCCGTCAGAACCATCGCCGACATGGGTACACCGCTGCCGAACAAGAAGGCCCCGTGTTCTCCTCCAAAGCATGCAGGGAAAGGCAGCTTCGCTGCCGCCGGCACCGCATGGGTTTTGGCCGGCAGCCTGTACCGACAGCCGCAGCAGTGGAAGGGGAGGAAAGGGGCGGCTGCGCTAGGGTTTTTTTCCACCGGCCCGTTGCCCGCGGGAGCGAGATGGACGGGTACAGGTTCTTCTTTGCAAAGTTGATGCATGCTTATCTTCCTACACTTTGCCTTATATATTCTACTGTGGACATATAACTTTGCTTGCGTGGTTTTACACTTGGAATGCGGTGATCTGTTGTTGAGTAAAACCACATGCATATTTGACGATTAAGTGAGAAAGCTTATTTTATTATTATTATTGTTCAGATATATTCACATGTCATCTAGAAAACATTTCTTACGTGTATATAAAACACACTATGATCATCGTAGTCTCGTCCAATTGCAATTTCTTGCTTTGACCATCCAAACATCATTTGGAATTCAATCTCAATATAAAGTCTATGCTTTGAATATCTAAACATCAAACCAAAAAATATTGGCATTCAAGCCAATGCAATGCCAAGTCTCCCAATGCAATGTGATTTGGCGCCCTTGATCTTTAAATTGTCTATGAAGAAGAATTGCAATGTCCGGAAGGCTCTCCATAACAATTTTTGGGTCAATCAAATCAAGATCCCTCATGAGTTTGGTGTGCCTCACATTGAAGAATTTGTCAAGCTTTGGGGTCTCCTGCAAGACGTGCACCTTCTCCAAGATGTTATGGACACCATTACTTGGAAGTTCACAAATGATGGAAAATATTCTGTGTTGTGGGTATACTTCATGGGTGTACCATCGACAGTGCCTAGATCCGGCAAGCCCGGGTGGCCCACAGACGGTGATGAGGCATGTGGCCCATCGGGCGGCCCGATTCTTGTTGATCATGCGGGAAGAAGTCCAGCCCGGGGATCGATGAGCCGGATCCGTACCGACATAGGAGTAACCCGGATCCGTGGAGGCCCATGAGGAACCCGGATCCGATACGATGTATATGGAAGGCGGATCCGTGACGTGTACGGCAAGATATTGTACACGTAGCTAGGCTGTACGTAATCCGGCTAGGACTCTCCGTGTAAACCCTAGATCCGTGCGCCTTTATAAGCCGGATCCCGGGAGCCCTAGAGGCACAACCGGACAAGCGAGCGAGTAGGCCCTGTCATCGTGCGGGTGTTCGAAGGCCGGGTAACTCGCGTACCACCGTCCCGTGTGCACTCCGCCCTATGGCCCCTACTTCTTCTCCCCTCGTGAGGATCCCTCCTCCGAGGTACCGTCGATCAGGCAACGACGGTTGGCGCCCACCGTGGGGCCTGTGGCGTACGGAGGCCGGAGCCGGGAGGGTTCCGCCATGGGAAGCTACGACGACACCATCGCCGTGGGGCGCGTCCTTTACGCCGGGAATCTGCCGATCGTCCCTCCGGATGAGTGCTTGGATTCCGGCTAGGACAAACCCCGTCAAGCTCTCCATCGTCCCAATTGGCGGCATTCACATCTTCATCGGGAAAGCCGTCGATTCCGACGGAAACCCACCGGTAAGTAACGCGAGACGCGACCGCCGCAGGCTGGACGCCGTCGCAAAGATCCGATCCGAGATGCGGGAGCTTCCCAAGGAAGATTCCGCCTTGGATCTGGAAATTTCAAAGCCCACCCAATCCGCCCCTGAGCAGGAAACAAAGGTGGAAGACCAATGCAGATCCGCCTGGGTCTCCCAGGTGTTAGAAAAGCAAGCGTGAGGATCCGGATGATATCTACGATGAAACAGATCGCCCTTGGAACATCGCACAGCTACGTCCTTTCTACACTTAGCATATATTTTCCGAGTTATAAACTCTGTAATAGTTATACATGATCAATGAAATAAAGCTTATGGTTCACTCTTTGAGTCTTTTACCTCCTTTACTTGTTCATTTTAGATCGTGTATGTTTTTCCGACTAAAACCGCAGAGCTGGATATTTCCGCCTAGGCGTGTATGAAAGTTGTGATTTCCAAAACCGTCTTTTAAGACGTAAGCTTAAGTTTTCTGATTAAGTTGTTATCTGTTGCGAACTCGTGGATTCCTAGTAGCGATTTTCGGCACCTATGCCTGGGGGCTTGTTTCCGCGGTTATGGACGGACTGCCATTGGGCTTCGTCGCCGCCGGCGAGCATTTCCGGCTAAGGTTTTCCGGCTCGCGGAAGGTCAAGCGAGTAAGCCGGAAAACAATGAAGTCAGCACTTGCTTTCCGACATAAAACGAAACATGCAAATAATTCAAAAGGATAGCAGGATAAGTTTTCCGCCCATGCATAATCGTTTCGTCCCTAGCTACTTAAGAATTTAAAGTGTTATTACAAACCCACTACGGGGCCAAAATGATGCAACTTGTTTCATTGTTTAAAACAGGAACTCTACTCGGAGTCCTCCTCTTCAGATTGCTGGTAGCTGGAGCCGTCGTCGCTGTCACCAGATCCGGCTTCAGAGTCGTCTCCAGAGTTTCCTCCGGAATGCTCGCTGCTGGACCCGGATCCTTCCCCATAATACTCTGGCTCGCCTGCCTCCTCCTCTGCATCGGAAAATCCTTCGGGCAGATTGTGCTTGTTATACCAGAACGAGTGATCCACTCGCCTGACAAACAATTGCTCGTAGCCTTCGGTTTCCGCGAGGAGGGCACCCATGTCGGAACTCTCGGGGGCTCCGCGTGCAACGTCCGCCAGGTTGAGCGAGGGGAAGTGAGCCTTGCAGGTGGCCAGGACTAAGGAGGCGGCTCCGCGTGCTGAAGACTTCTGCCAGTCCTTGATGAAATCCGGCACCTGTCGCATAAGCTTGGTCATCGTATCGATGACTGTGGTTCTAGCCTTCTTCAGCGACAGAGCCGTGGCGATTCCGCGACAGGCTTCAAATAACGCGTCAATTGAAATCCGTGCTTCATCGTATGCCTCCGTCCTCGTCAGGTTTGAATCTTTTGTCCACTCAAAGCCAAGGCTTGCTGTGAACGAAAGAGGTTCAGTTCCGTCAGAGAAAAAACATACAAGGTGGTCGGAGCAACGACGCGGAAAAATGCTTACGGAAGATAAGTTTGTCAATGGCTTCCGCCTCCGCTTCCAGAGCTTTGTTCTTGGCAATTGTGGAAATCACGCGGCCCTGGCTTTTCTCCAGTTTATCAATCAGCTCCGCCTGCTCGCGGGCATGCTTCTCGGAGAGTTCTTTCCTCGCCTCAGTCTCCTTGCTTGCGGATTCTTGCATGAAGGTTCTGAGGGACTCGTTCTCCGCCTCAAGCACCTTGACCTTGGCGGATAGTTCATCAAGCGAGGAGTGCTTCGCAGTTTCTTCTGAAAGCAGAGTTGCACATATTATGCACCCTGAACAACTATGTCAGCACAAAAAATGTAGACCCGGATCTCGTACCTTGGAGGCGGGTCTCAAGCAGCTGGATAGCCTTTTGGCTATTTTCCGCATGCTGGCGCAGCCCCTCGATCTCCGTGATTTGCTCCAGCACGTGCACGCGCAGATCTTCGTGCAGTTTCCGCGTGGTCTGAGAAGCAGCAGAGAGTTAGTCGGATATTATAATCTGGGGGGCTGGCGAAGATTTCAAATTTCCGCCTAAAGGCACATTTTGGGAAAGCATCGGCTAATACATGTTACTCGGAACTATATCACCCAATGCTTGGGGGCTAGTATTACCTGCCGCACTTCCTTGTGCTTGGCGAAAAAATCCTTCAGGCCGTCCTCCAGTTCCGCGAGCTCTCGCATCTCCTCGTCCGGCTTTCCCCATACCTTGTTCAGCATCGCGGAGACTTCCGCGTGACGTTGTGCGAGGGTAAGCTTTTGGAGGGACGGAGTTGGTTGGAGGCTGACTTGGGTCGCGTTGGTAACTCGGAGGAGCTTAACCTTTTGCTCTTGCTCTTCTCCAGTAGGCCCCGCGAAAGCGGAACTTGGCTGATCTGGCGGTGGAATGGGTGAGGAGGTCCCCTGGGCGGAGTCGCCATGGTGGGCAGGATCTTCAGGAAGGTCATCAAGGTCGATGACATCTTTTGGATCCGGCTTGCTGGCAGATGAAGCCTTGGGCGGAACTTCCACCTCAGGAGTGATAGGAAAAGAAGCCGGAGATGGTCTGGCCTTCTTCTTGGGGACCCTTGGGGCCTTGGGAGGCTGGCTTCCGGAACTTCAGGAAAAACATAAAAATATAAGAGTGAGCGTTAAACCAGAACTTGGGTCTCGGAAGTAAACGCTTACCCGGAAGGCTTGAAGAAATGCTGGATGGCAGGCTGCCCCTTGTTGCTGGTATTAATCAGCGAGAGGCGCTTCTTTTCCGCCTCAGCTTTCCGGGTAGCCGCAATGCTGAGCGTTTCGCGAGGGCGTTTCGCATAAGGGCTGGAAGGGGCTGGCTTTTTCCTCTTCGCAGGACGTGGAGCTTCAGGAGCTTCCGCCTCTGATGCGGCTTCCGGATCCGCGTTGCCGGTGGATGGGACTCGGAGGAGAGTTCCGAGTTCATTTTCCTCAAGCGCCTCGAGCTAATGCAAAGTAAACACTTAGGCAAAAAAGTGGATGCGAAGAAAAACAATAAACCAAAGTCAAGACGACGTACCGCGGTTCCGGATCCTTCCGTGTGGATGTCTCTGTTGCATACGTGAACGTGGAGTTCACGTGGGATTTTGATGAGGACCCGGATCCTCTTGTCGATGGCGTCGGCGGAGAGATTGTCTTTGGTGGCGCGCATTGGATCGTCGCGCCCTGTGTATTCAAACATCAGGCGGTCCCTGTGTTGCAGCGGCTGGATCCGTTTCGTGAACCAGGAAAGGGTTAAATCCTTCCCCGTCAGCCCCTCCTCCGTGAGCTTGCAGATCCGCTCGACGAGCGCGGGTCGGCTGAGGCGAGTCGGAGAAGTGAGAGCGATGCGTCCATGACGGAAGCTCGGTGGCGGGGCAGTTCTTGAAAGGCGGCAGCTTCCTGTCGCTCGCGGGGTCGGAGGCGTCCTTCAAGTAGAAGAAGCCCCCGGACCAGTACCTCGCGGATTCGTGGCGGTCGGTGGGGGGGTAGACGCGGCCCGGGCGGATTATGAAGGTGACGGAACCGCAAGTCGCCAACTCGGAAGTCTGGCGGATCTTCTCCTTCTTGACAGAAAAATAGTATTGGAAGAGGGGAAGCTCTGGAGTTACCTGGAGGTGGCCTTCGCAGAGAGCGACGTGGTTGCTAATGGCGAGCACGCTATTCGGAGATATGTTGTGGGGTTGGAGTCCATACGACTTCAGAATCTCCCGAAAGAAGTCCGAAGGCGGAAATGAAAATCCGCGCTCCACCAGTGCCTTCGTCAGCACCATCTCGTCGTCCCTTGGAGCCGGAGCTGGTTCATTTGGAACTGACCTCCAGCTTCCGGGTTGCAGGAAGCCCTCCGTCTCGAGGTTCTTCAATTCCATCTCGGTGGTGGTGCAGGGCCAGCACTTTCCCTTAGCTTCGGAGTCGCGCTTCCGAGCTTTTGATTTCTTGGCAGCCTCTTCCGCCTGCTGCTCCGTCTGACCCGCCCCGGAGGTTTTCTCCGGGTGAGCAGAGGTCCCCTCAGCTTCCTTGCCGGAATCCTTTGAAGGATCCAGCCTGACTGGAGCGAAGGGAGGAGGGGCGGAGGAGATTGGCGTCGCCATGATTGGTTCCGAGCTCGGAGGCGGAGTCGTTGAAGACATCTGAAGAAAAAGAGTTTGGCGGAAAATGTAATTTAGCCGGATCCAACGTCATCTTCCCCAGGTTCATCCCTACCAACTGCGGCGCGAAGGTGAAGCTCGAGGACTTACCGTAATGGCGCGTGCGGTGGTCGGAGCTGCCGGCGACGAGTTCTCCGCGCGGTGGCTCGCCGGAGTTAAGAACACGAAGAACACAGCGGAGGTGGGCTCGCTCCGGTGATGCTCCGGCGACTTTTCCGGCTGGTTCCGGCGCGGCGGAGGAAGAACTCACGGGCGGCGCTCGGCAGAGAGGTGAATAGGGGGGTGAATGGGGGTAAGGGGACTCGACGGCGGATATTTATAGGCTGAAGGGATAAGATTCGTGTTCCGCATCCTGTGGTCGGAACGCAAGCGTCGCGCCGTTGGATGCGTGACACGTGTCCCAAACCCTAACAGTAAAAATGGCTAGAGATAAGTTACCGCGCAAATCGCGCGAAAATGGCGCCAGAATTGGCGGAACCGTTTGAGTCTTTTAAGATTCCGGGTAATTGCGTGAGGATAAGTTGGCTCTCGTTCGCGAGCAGGGAGTAACCCGGAAGTGTTCTTTGGAACGTCGATGGATGAAGTCCCGCAGGATGAGAGCATTTTCCGGCTGTAAGTTGGAAAAAGAAGAAAATGCAAAGTTGGAGTTCTTCAAGTTTCTCCGCGTTGCCAACGATGCCGGAAACCGAAGGAACAAGCATGGCGGAAACTGCAGGCGAAACTCGGAGAACTCTGGGGGCTACTGTTGTGGGTATACTTCATGGGTGTACCATCGACAGTGCCTAGATCCGGCAAGCCCGGGTGGCCCACGAGACGGTGATGAGGCATGTGGCCCATCGGGCGGCCCGGTTCTTGTTGATCATGCGGGAAGAAGTCCAGCCCGGGATCGATAAGCCGGATCCGTACCGACATAGGAGTAACCCGGATCCGTGGAGGCCCATGAGGAACCCGGATCCGAGTCGACGTATATGGAAGGCGGATCCGTGACGTGCACGGCAAGATATTGTACCGTAGTTAGGCTGACTGTAATCCGGCTAGGACTCTCCGTGTAAACCCTAGATCCGTGCGCCTTTATAAGCCGGATCCCGGGAGCCCTAGAGGCACAACCACAACTCATTGTAACAACGCGAAAGCGCCCAGATAATTCCAGACAAGCAGCGGTAGGCCCTGTCATCGTGCGGGTGTTCCAGGCTGGGTAACTCGCGTACCACCGTCCCGTGTGCACTCCGCCCTATGGCCCCTACTTCTTCTCCCCCTCGTGAGGATCCCTCCTCCGAGGTACCGTCGATTAGGCAACGACATTCTGCCTCCTCGGCCTACAAGATGCAATTCGAAGGCCTAGTTTCAACCTCCCTAAACTCCACGGCTTGGGAAGTTTGGGCGCCTTCAAAGTGCAAATTCTTCGCATGGTTGATTATGCAAAATAGAGTATGGACAGCGGATAGGCTTCAACATAGAGGTTGGGAAAATTGCGAAAATTTTCCTCTATACAACCAAGTCCAAGAGACGGCGGACCACCTCATGTACAAATGTCGCTTTACCTTGAGGGTTTGGAAAGAGATTCTAGCTTGGTGTGGTATTCATGATAGACTCCCGGAGTCGTGAATCAATGAGCCAAACATCAATGTGTGGTGGACAAATATTGCCTTACGAAGAGGTCAACATAAAAAACTTTGGCATCCTTGCTTGTGCTCATCTCTTGGGAGGTTCGGAAGGAGTGCAACACTGGGGTCTTCTGTGACCACCATTCCACCACAAATGCTATCATCGCCAAGATCAAAGATGAAGCCCGAGCTTGGTGCTTGGCCGGTGTTAAGGAATTGTGCAATGTAATACCGGAAGAGTAGGCTTTTGATAAAGTCCTAGGGCATGTTCTAGACATTTGTTATAAAACTCTTAACTTTTCGATTAATGAAAATGGTAAATCTTTTGCCTCGTTTCAAAAAAAATCACTTCAGTTTTCTTGGATCAATTTGAATTGCATGTGTAGATTGCTCTATATTGTTTGTTCCATCTAAATGTCCATGGTAATGTGTATAAACTCAATCAATCAGTAATTTGTAATCTGTCTGGATCACATGATGATGCCTTTTTTGGTGAAATACTGATGGAAATGCATGGTGTGAAACTAATGAAAAAAAATGTTATCTAGCACGCTTGCTGATGTTTTGAAGGAATGAAACAATACACCGCGGAATTTTAACACTTACACAATAGGAAAGAAGGGAGCAAATTTTATGGTCGAACAGACAAAACCTGATGAGTGAGACTAGAGTTACGGAACGAGTAATTCGTGGAAAGCCATTCAATCACCAAACCACCAGCCATTAATTCCTTGCCTAGTTTATTCACTCTGCTGACCTTTCCATGGCACCTATCCGCACCATTACTAAGGCTGGACGTACGGGCCGTGTTTTTGGCTCGGCCCGAGCTTTTCGCAGCTCGGCCCGAGTTGAGCTCGGCCCGTGAAAGTTGCAGACCGAGCCGAGCCCAATTTTCTGGACCGCTGCGGGCTTTTGGCTCGCCAGGCTCGGCTCGGGCCGGCCCGAAAGCTCGCCTGTTCTTTTTTTTCCTTAACGAAATAAGAGGAGGAGGCCAACTGGGCTGCTTTTTGGCCCGTGAATGGTGATCCCACGATGGACTAGGTCAGGCTCACGCACCAGGCAGGGACGGGTCACGTTCTTGTCTGCGTTGCTGTGACCGTCCCCTCACACGCGCCGCCGCCGGTGAGGTTGCCACCGCCTGCCTCCTAGCTGTGCGCCTCGCGCCGCCCCACCGTCCCACCATCCACGCCGGCATGGAATCGAAGAAGCAGCCCCTCTCCTCACTCTATGAAGACCCGGTGCCGGCGGTGAAGAAGACCAGCGCCCGCGCCCAGTCCAGCGAGGAGGAGAACTGGAGCATAGGTTCTCTGAAACAGCACCCCCCTCCGCCTTGCCGTCTCTCTGCCCACATCGATGTGGTAAAAAGGATTGCTGTTCTGATTATTGGATATGTAAATTGTGCTCTAGTTATTGATTTTTTTCATCATATGGATCTATCCTTATGTAAATTGATATACTCTGCAATTTTTTTTGGGTCAAACATAAACATATGCATGCTCAAATTGATGATCAAAAGCTTTAGAAGTTGTAAAACTGCTCTCTGTACAAGTAGTACATGTACTATATGATGTCCGTAGCTGTTCATGTTGCTGGGCTCGCGCGCCAGCTCGAGCTGGACCGAGCCAGGGGCGAGCTCGAGCCGAGCCCCTTTTACCAGCTCGTGAGACAAACGAGCCAGCCCGAGCCGAGCCGTTTTGGAGCAAGCTAAAGCCTGGCTCGCACCGAGCCCAGCTCGAGCTGGCTCGTGTCCAGCCTTAACCATTACACATCAAAAAAACGTTAACCAACAGGGGAAGATTTTCTCTCTTCACAGTTGACTATACGTTGTTAGATAGATGATGAGACCTCTCTGGCAGCGAATTTATATGCGCTAGATAACACCCCGTTTAATTCGGTTCCGTTGGAACTAGAACCCGGGTGAGCTGGCTGCGCACTCGCAAGCCTTGCCACTGAGCTAGCACTCAGTTGTCTTCCGCGCCATTACACATCTCATCTGTCCATTCTATGGTTTGGGCGAGGATCCTCTACAGTTCAGTTACTACTGTATAGGTGTTGTAGCCCTTACAATCTGCCGTCCGTTTCAATCCGAAGGTCATCCTTCCTCTTCCTTATTCCCTTATTTATTCAGAAAAATAAACACCAAATGATTGTCTGCCTACCTCGCCGGTCAGGTTGGTTTTCCTCTCTGGTGAAGCATGCAAGGACAGCGCCGCCGTTGGAGGTTTGGACCTCGCCTGCCGCAGAAATGGAGCACAAGGTTGAGAACATGACCGAGCTCCCTAATCCCTACGATTGATAGCTGGACTGCTGGAGCCTAGAGCATGAGAAAACTAGCCGGTTAATTCTTTACTATTAAATGGGAGTTGGTCGTTTGACACTCAACGCACTTTGGTGGTCGTCATTAGAAACATCTGAGCCGTACAATCTAATCTCACAGTCTATGATTTAACATGGAATCATCCGGCGTAATTACAAGGCAAGTCACGTCTCCTTCCCTTTGTCAGCACATTCCCTTTGTCAGCACAGAATCTCCCCGCAAAAAATCATGCAGTAATATTCAATCAATCACGTATCTTCCAACTTGTGATGCAAATTAGGAATCTTTACTATTAAATGGGAGTTGGTCGTTTGACACTCAACGCACTTTGGTGGTCGTCATTAGAAACATCTGAGCCGTACAATCTAATCTCACAGTCTATGATTTAACATGGAATCATCCGGCGTAATTACAAGGCAAGTCACGTCTCCTTCCCTTTGTCAGCACATTCCCTTTGTCAGCACAGAATCTCCCCGCAAAAAATCATGCAGTAATATTCAATCAATCACGTATCTTCCAACTTGTGATGCAAATTAGGAAAGACATAATTGTTGACATTTTGTTTCCTTACTTGACTTGATATCTTTCCTATTCGTAGGGGTAAAAAAATATCCAGAAAATATATCTCACCTGCCTGTAGAACCCCGATGGCGCAGCAGGTCCCCAATCACCCAGGTCGGCCTCCCCTGCATGCCTCCATGACCGCCATCGGCCGTTCAACTGGCGTCGTCGCGCATGTTCCCTCCCGTCGACGATCTCCACCGCCACGGTCCCCATCCTGGCACCGCACCGAGATGTCGCACACCTCCATCAACGTGCCCTAGATCTTGGGCAAGAGCGCGTCGGGACGGTTCTCCCTCTGGTCGTCCGTATTTTTCTGCCCCTTCCTCATCCTGGTCCGCACCTACGCCAAGGTGAAGAGGTTCATTACCGCACTGCCTGGACGCCACCGGCATGGTCCGCATGAAGTCCATGCCTTGCATTTTTTTGCCACTCTTCATTGTCTCTGCATATTGCACTCCATGTGTTTGCCTTATTGCATTCCCGAGTGCTCAACCTTTCTAATACCACGTATGATGCATGCTTGTGTTCCCAGTCCATAGATTCTAGGGTTTTATGATCTATTTGATGTGCTGCCCTTTGCTACTATCAAACTCGGAATGGTCATCTTGATTCCATTGCAGGAGAGGCGAAGAGCGCTGCGAAGGAACATGCAAACGACCGTGAGGAATGGGCAGCAGGCTTTGCACGCGGTTGAGAGCTTCGACGATGGGATCAGAGCTGGACAGCCGAGGAAGAGCGGAAGATGGAGGAATAACGCTGCAGGGAGAGGAGCAGGGTAGAGGCGGCGACAGAAGGCACGAAGTTCGGGGAGGGGGAGTGTCTGCTATGTCTGTGAGATGATTCTACTCCCTACTCTGGTGCTGCTGATGGAGCAACCGCCTAGATGACGAGGCTCTCCCGGCTTCTATTTTGGTAAATATGTCATTATATGCAATTTGTTATCTGGTAAACTGCTTGAGAAAAATAAGTTAGAGACGCGAGTGAATACCATAAAATTAGCCCCGCAAATAGTGTGCGGAGTAGACACAAATAAAAAATGTTTTCCGGTTCTCAATGTTCTAGAATGTAAATATACCTAATGGTCGATCACACAGTAGTATCTCTTCATGCACTACATCTGTATTAAAAGTAATGCTTTTGTTGCATACTACAAAACTAACGAATTATTATTGCCGGTCAAACCTTTGGTTAGCTAGACCACTCTGACTTTAGCTTCGTTTATTCACACGCCTTGTTTATTGAAAAAATACACAGAAATCTGGGTACATGAAATTTAACCAACTGGGTTATATTATCTGCATCACACCAGCTTCAAAAAAATTAGGATTTAAGCATGATCTTGAAATGTAAGCATGTTGATTTAAATTTGCATGTACAATTAATTGCACGGTGCATATTCTACAGTATTGTATATGACGTAGTACCACACTTTCCCCACTTTACATGTCTAATGCAATTTAGTACGAAATAAGATCTATATATTTCTTAAATAAGCCAACATACTAAGGTGGTGCAAACGGATAAAACCAGATGATTTATACAACAGAAATGATTCACATCAAGACCATAGTACACGTAGACCACCCTCTAAAAATTCTTACAATTTTCTTGCATATTTTCTAATGAAACCACTTGGCTTGACTGCTAGCATTGTCATCAGAATTTCGGTGTGGCAAAGATTGTTTAAATTGCACCTTTCTTGAATGCGTAGTCTACTGAACTTTGTGTGCGCTAAGATACAGATGCAGATTCAGACTCGTAACGCCTACACTCACATCCATTTAAAAAAAATCAGAAAATTACTTTATCAGAACTTAACCTCAGGTATAGAATGTTTGCCCTGTCTTTATGTACATACTACATTTTTTAAATAGGAATTTTGATGTAGCTTCTCATTGTGCATTATACCCTTCACCCCAAAATATCCCTCAGCAGGTTAGCACTGTCCTACAACTGTCTATCAATTTGATCCATACAATCAGTCAGTCAGACAGAGCAATGGCCACATCACATGGCACATCAACATGAGAATACAACCAGATGGCTTAAGTTCATGCTATCCAGTTCCTATGCACGCACAAAATCGCCAGGGTTGACGCTTGTATATGTATTAGTTTTAGCCTTGCGATGATATTTTACGCTTAGTCACTAGAAACATGCTTTGATTTACTCATGTTTATTGTGTGCACACTATCCTAAGTGTATTAGTTTTAATGCCTCTACAATTGTGGTAAAAGTAAGAGATTTCTTCATGGTTCAAAAGTGTTTGCCTATGCGCGTTTACGTGCTGAGCTTTGGCCTTGCACTTTGTTTCTGGCCTGAACGTCCAATTGCACGAGACAAATACAGAGGGGAGAGACGAAGGAGGGCGAAGGTGGGGAGGAAGGGGCAGAGGAATGGAATTCATGGAGAGTAGCTACATCAAGGCCATTCCGTCTGTTGATGTGTGCTTCATAGGGAGCAAGTGAGAGAAAGATATAGAAGCGATTCGTTGGATGGTCAAGATTAGAAAATATGGACTAGACGGTTCAGCTTGAGCTGGGCAGGGTAGGGTTTCTTATGGACCTTATTGGGCTAATATTGACGCAAAATTAGAGCTGATATGTGTTGATAAATACTCCGGACGACCCTTCTGCTGTGTCTGGACATAACGCTTGAGCGCGCCTAGGCGTCGCTTAGGCGATGATTGCACTACGCAGTGGCCTAACGCTCGCTTAGCGCTTACCCCTTTTTAAACCTTGGTGTTTTTATAATATTGATGCATCATTATCAAGATCTTGTATAATATTAGTAGGGTTATTCTTGCGACTTGGAAGTGAAAAAGAAAGCGTAAAATACTTTAATAAGCTGCAGATTCTATTAGGGGAGTGTTGAGTATTTTAGAAAAAAATTCAAAAACTTCTTGGTTGCCATTTAATATGCGAGATTAAACATGGTTGTTTTCAAGGTGTCCAAAGAATTAAACTTGTTCTAAGGAAGATTGTTTTGCAAAATTTGTTGTGTAGAACATTCTGACAATCCTCTTTTGACTCGAGAATAGCAAGTTACTCTAATGCATGCCAAACTGAAGAGGTGATCTATAAATTATGCTTGTAAATCACAATTAGTTTCATGGTATGTATAGCTTACTTATTTTGGGCGACCATCTTTATTGTTAAGATACATTGATATGTGATATGAGCTTGTTACTAAGAAATGATGATCTTTTCATTAGTGTTTTCCCTTGTCTGCTATCTTCATGTCCAGTCTTTCGTTGATTGGTTTTTCTTCTTAACTTATCTATAAAGATTGGTTCTCTCTTTTGAACATTTTGTATAATTGCAGGAATGGAGGTACGTAGAGCCATGGGAGTTGCTAGAAGCATGTTTGGGATATGAACATGACTCCAAGAGGCTGGTCACTTGTGGATTTGGAAAAAGGGAAGACACGTGGTGAGGTACTACACCGTACTTAAATAGAGGAGATGGTATATTAAGTACAAATAGGTTCTTGAAAGTTAATTGTCATGAGTTTTAGATACCATGTTGTGGAATTAGATTCTATGAATTGCTGCTTCTCATGATGATTCCTCTAAATATTTTATTATATTATTTTCTGTGCATATGAATTTTCATGTATATTACTTGACTAATCCGTGGCAACGCACGGGCATTCAACTAGTAGTACTTATAAGCGGTGGAGGAATTCGTCTCTCAAAATCTCGATGCATGATGTACAGTAGACAATGGTTTCCTCAATTATTAGATCGGCAGCGAAGGTTACTAATTTTCGACGCGTATTTAATCAAACAACAACTGCTGCTGCTGCTGCTGGGTCTGCAGCTCCTCTACCAGGCAGGTGCGCCGTCCACCTGCGCGGTTGCGGAAAGCGGAGCCAGCTGCCGCGCGTGGGGAGCCCGAGGATCGCTTTGGTCTCTTCCGTCGGTGCAGTGTCCTTTTACTGCAGCTCCTCTACAATGCAGGAGAGCTCCTGGCCTCCGCCGGCGCCGACGCCGTGCGTGCGAGCCGCGCCTATGCGGCTGCAGAAACAGAGACAACTGCCGTGGGGAGCTCGACGATCTCCATCGTCTCTGTCGTACGTGCGGTCTCTTCTTTCATTAAGGACAGAATTGAGGAGGACTGGAAGAAGAAAGATGGCCGTTGGATTTAAACTGACGGCAGATTGTAAGGGCTACAACACCTATGCAGTAATAACCGGACTGTAAAGGAGCCGAACCCCTATGGTTGATCCGTGCCACTTCACATCTCATCCATCCATTCTATACCCAATCCCTCCCAGCAAGTATAGAAGTGCACAGTCGAGATTTCCCTGCACCTCTCTTCTCTTCAGCCTGCACCAATATATACGAGTCCATCCACACAGACCGCGTGCGGTATGCGCGCTGAGGTCTTTTCCCTAATCTTGTCAAGTAGGTAATCCATCTGCCGCCTGGTTGTATCATGCATTTTGTGGTCTTCAGCTGAATGACAACCGGATGGATTATTCTTGACATCAAATAAATATGTGGTGAGGTGAATGAAAACCCCAATACACAAGAGCTCTTCAGCTAGTGGCGTTCCCTTCCATGAACTTGCTTCCTTTATCCCAATCCTCTTTCAGCATACTATTATACCAATATGCCTGGGGCACGGGCCATCTGTTTTTTATTTTTATTTTGAAATGTAAGTTGCATGTTGAATAAATCAGAAACAATTGGCATGCATAGAAAAGACAGAATAATACCGATTTGTGTTGCTCATTTCAGCTTGGCCATCCGATATGGCGACTAGATGGCCGCTTCCTCCCTCTATAACACTATCATACAGAAGTGTTTTCAGTGTAAGTGTTTTGATTGAGTAACTAGCTGCTACCATGTTAGCATTAAGATGAAGCAGAAAACATAAAAGTACCTTTCCGACATGAGCTCCAGCCGACTTAAAACTTCTAAAATTGTACTTCTTGGCAGGAAAGGAGTTCCTCTGGTTTTTCCATCATAGAAGTTCATACCAATAAAGCTCCCATTTTTGAAATTAATAAGGGGCCCTCCAATCCCAGCCTGGTGGAACAACACAAATCAAAGGTTACACGGTCGTAATGCCTCATGTATAATTGTATACTAGTAGACTACAGTGCCAACTTAGATAGATAGTGATGCAGCTATCCATAGCTGTCACCTCTGTAAAAACTAGCAACACAAATCCAGCACAAATCCACCACGTACCTTCTTGATTTTACAAGTGGACAACTTAAGGTGCTTGCAAGGAAGAGACATGATAGGCTCACCAGTCAGTTTGCCGGTGGAGGCACACAATAATCCTTCATCAGGCTCACGCCCTACAGCTACTACATGTTCAGGTTTCAACTCACAGCTTTTAACATGGAAAATGTCTTCTGGACAAGTAGCACGCAAACCCTCAAAACTGATAATAGCGATATTATGATGCGAGTCATATGATTCCAGTTTTCCAACGGCATGTTGTTTCGGCGGGAGAAACACCTCAATCTGTCATGATAATGTGAGCTTGGTTAAGCAATTATCTAACTTATCGAGAAAATTGATCAAGAGCACCAACCCTCAAATTCCCATCAATTGTGTCTGGTTTGTCACAAGTTCTAACCAAACTGGCTGAAGTCAGAATAACAGTGCGTCTTCTACCGCCAGTTTCTGTGTTTGCACCATACTTTATGAGCAAGCCTGTGCATGAAAAAAACCTGATGCCTCCTACGGATGAATCAAAACTTTGATCATCAGCTAGTGAGTACCAAACATAGTAAGAAAAATAATTAACGACTAGCTGTAAAATCACCATAGTACGAAGAAAGTGAGACAACGCGTCGGGATATTGTTGTAATTGTCTTCGCGTCAAGTCTCGCCCATGCATTTATCCCAACACCACACAAATCAAGATTGTATTCATACCCGCTCCAAGCATGTAAGTAACCAAAATCCTCTTCAAACTTATTAATCAATTTCCCATTCACTAGTTACCAAATAAGTAAAGGAGTTAATTCAACAACATAGCTATAAAAAGAAGAAAAGAAGAAGTCAGCTATAACCAAGCCAGTGATTTACGTTCGAGCATAAGTGGTGGTGGCTCAGGATAGCCCAGGCGGGTAAGCACATCTAAGCTTCTCAGAAATCCTGAAGCAATAAGGTGATCCATAACATTCACATAATATTATGTGCACAACGATTAGAATAGCAACTTGAATGATTCACACACCTGAGGGTTGTATCTTTTTTGCACCGGGAGGCATGGAGTATACATGGCTACTCGTTTCGGTTTCTCCAGTCGAGCTGCCTAAAATGGAAAAGATCAGAAAAGGACAAACAAAAACAAGACTATTACATATTTTTACAAGCTCTAGGCAGGAGTATGAAGCAGATCCGGCAAAGTGGAGGTATAAGATTGTCTGATGGTAAGTACTCTTGTGAAACTAAATCCCAGCGCCAGCCGGACTAACAAAAAAGGTGATTAATACTCTCAGAAAATGCTGAGGAACAACTTTACTACATAACTTAATGTTCTCCATAGATCTCTAGACCCACCTGCACATTGTGGGCTTGGATCATTCCTGCATTCCTTCCTAGCGTAATTGCCTCCTTGCATATCTGTAGGACTGCAATGGAACACAGTAGAGTGGTTTTGACAGATAAATAAATAAATACTTCGAATTTCTAGCCCCAATAGAAAACGATCAATCGGTCACCATCAACCAAATCATACAGAGAAAAATAGGGTATGAAGACAAGAAAATGAGGCTTATCAATACTCAACAAAACACTCGAGAGGATTGAGAAGATACAGATGTTCTTATTATAGGTTGTAAACTTACTATCCCCAAAAGTTAGTCTGGACAAAATGGTTTTAACTACTCTGTGTATAAACAAATAGCTTGTCAGGTGGGAAGCAGTGGGGCTTAGCTGGCAGCAGTTCGGGCTATCTTTAGGACTGTATCTCTTATATTACTCAGTGAACAGATCAGTTTAAATTCGAAGGAGATATTATCTGCTAGGAAAGTAGGGATTAGTTCCTCAGATGGAGGAGTATTCTCTAGAAAATGGGCCCATGTACTCACTGGAAAGCAATAACAATCAATCTATTATCGTTTGCAATTCTTTTGATCACATACGTTCTAATTACCTCTATATAGATATAGCTCAGAAATAATTGAAGTGTAGAAGACGTACTTGAGTAATCTAAATTGGTACACACGTTGGAAAATTGCACGTCGAGGCATGAAACACGTGTTTGCACTGCCACAATGAATGTTCATCCCAAGAAAGTTCCCAGCAAGATCAACAAGTGGCCCTCCAAGTGCAGCCTAGAATAAAAGTATAGTGATACATTTAAGTTAATTTGAATTTCGATCATTGCAAAATGTTAGATAAAAAAACACCAGCATACCTCAGTGGTACAACAACCAGAAATTGTACTTTCAAGTTGGTTAGTCAGTGTCCCTGGCGTGGCCATCAAACCACACAAGCCAAAGGAACGGCCAACAGCTACAATCTCAGTAGGAGCAGGCAGACATGTATTCTGAAAATCACCCTCCTGAGGATCCAGATCTACAGGAGAGACCCTCCAGCCTTGTATGGACGTAACAATAGCAATATCTTGATCATATAGTTCCAGGAACCCACGGAAAGTTTCCTTGCTTGGAACGCGCACTTTAATCTACAGTGAGAACGGTGGCACGTCAGCGCAGGATGATATGAGAAAAACAGTTTTGAGTAAACAGAGAGTAAAAATGGGAATACAAATAATTAGCATCACAAACATTCAGATCGTCTTCTTTATTTCTCCTCTGATTGAAAACTTCAACCAGATGTGCTGAAGTTACAAATCTTTCGAGGTAAAGTGTCCGGTATGGAAGAGTGATTCCGGTGCATGCAAACAACATAACATCCCCTGCACAACGTTGTACAGTTAATAATAAATCATTAACAACAAGTGGTGGTGACTGAATATAGTAGGTATGTGAAATTCATGAGGATATAGTAACCACCATCAAACAAAGCAATGGCGACGACATTGGAAGACAATTCTGAAGCAACTTCTTGGCTGAGACCACAGAGGCCATCGCCATTATCAGGGGTGTATAACACGCCGAATGGTTGCTCTGTAAAAGGTTCCAGGGAAACATCTCGCTCGGGAAGCTTGCAGCGTAGTCGAAACTCCGCTTCACGTTCTTCTCTTTCTCTTTCCCAGACCTCGTTAACTAGTCGAAGATCAACAGGATACACCATGCAAGTGTCAGACTGTCATTGCTCCCCCAGAAAGAAGAGAAATACGTGCGTGCAGCAGGAGATCGAAGGAAACAGTATAAATCGAAATTAACCAGTGGCTCACGTTTCTGCATTTTATTTATGCTTCTATCCATTGCAGTCATGCCTGGAGGGCTGCGACGCTTGTTCTTCCCTTTCCTGGCGGCCTTTTCACTCTCCCACGTATAAGGGTTAACGTAGTTCAGCTTCTTCATCTTTGCGGTCCTGAAGCAGCACAAAAGCAGAGTCTGGTGAGATGTACTGAAAACCCTGCGACGATGATCGCTGGGGCGTTACACATTGGCAGTGTGTTTGCCTGTGGTGCCCTGCGACGACGATCGTTGGGTCGTGTACGGCCGCGAGGAGCGGCGCGGAGGGAGCCGTGGGGCCGCACGCCGGTGACGAGGATAGAGGCCGTGGAGACGCCGGTGACGTGTAACCGTCGGCCTCGCGGATTCTGTCGTGGCGGCGCAACCTAGGTTAGGCCGTGGAAAGAGTTGAGGGATCAGGAAAAGGAACGGGACGGGACGGTTCGATTGTGAACGTCTTGGTTTTATATAAAAACGTAAACAGTTTTTCCTTAAAATAACTCTAGCAGTTGTATTTCCACATTGCACATTTCCCCCCTATTTGCCACATAATTAAACATTGCATTTCCCCCCTCTATGCATAATTGGAACATATAAACATTCTGAAACAGATAATTCAAACATTATACATTGCAAGCACATTGTTCAAACACACAACTTAAAATAACATGGTTCAAAGAACAATCTAAATTACATAATTATACAAACATAATCATAGTAGTTCAAGAAGATATAATATAGAACAATTTTAAACGATCACAAACACAAACTACTAGTTACTCCCACCACATGAGAGTTGTGTGGTGAGAAATCATGTCGAGTATGTACGTCCTACTATCGCATGTGCATACCAGCAGATAGCTTTGCACCCCTAATCTATAAACAGGGAGTACTAGATAGATTTGCTGTCTATATGTGCAAATAGCTCTCACCTAAAAGTGGTTGACTGGTGATGCTATTATTTATTCAGATGGTGCACAATATTCTGAGAGTTTAAGTAAAAGTAAAAAAAATGCAAATATCACATTGGGTCGACCTTCACCCAATACTATCAAATGTCCATAAAACTCTATTCCCAATCCACCAGCTTTGGGTAGTGTATTAGGTATTTTAAAAAGCGGATTTGCTGGAAATAAGGCGCCTGATACTTAATAAGGTTAAGTCGAACGCTTGGAGATTCGTATTTTGTGCTTGTAGATTCGTGCTCTGACTTTTGGGCTGTTTATGTGTGTTTGTGTTGTTGTTGGCACGAAGTGTAAGCGGGCTGACTTGTTTTTTGCGGGCCTCGCGGAGTGGGCTCGCGGAGTGGGCTCGTGGTGACGGTTCCTATCTACAAGGTGTCTTTCTCTCTCCCATGGAACCGCTTATGCCGCGCATTCTTTTTGTACGTGTGTTGCAAACGACATATTTTTAGTTGCATGTGGGTTGCAACTAAGATTTTTTCGGTTACATGTGAGTTGCAATTGATATTTTTTTCCAATTACATGAGTGTTGCAACTGAGATTTTTCTACTTGCGCATATGTTGTAACTAAGAATTTCCACATACATATGGGTTGTAACTGAGATTTTTTCCAGTTATGCATGTGTTGCAACTAAGAATTTCCACTTACATGTGGGTTGCAACTGATTTTTTTTCAATTGCATGAGCGTTGCAACTGAGATTTTTCCAGTTGCACGTATGTTCCAACTAAGAATTACCACATACATATGAGTTGCATTAGAGATTTTTCCAGTTACCATGCGTCGCAACTAATAATTTTCACTTACATGTGGATTGCAACTGAGTCTTTTCCATTTTCCAGTTACACGTAAATTGCTACTGAGATTTTTCTAATGTCTTAAATTGTTGTACAAATTATTTTTTCTAGTGAAAAATACGAACGCAAAACTGGGCGCCAAAACTAAAGTAGTACACGGCTTAATAAGCTATTGATGTCAGCGACCAAGACTTATTAAGTCTCAGACGACTGATCTCTAGGCGCTCCCTAAAAAATACACTAGGGTTTAAGAAAAACTGGGAAAATAGATAATAAACTAGCCCAATATGGTATACCCAAACATGTTTAGTAATAAATGAAGATTTGGGGTTTGGTGGAATATTCCTCGCAAATACCTAAAAATGCCAAAATGGACCATGAGTCAGAGGCTTACGCAGCAGGGTGGCGGGGACCTGAATTTTTGGAAAACGTTTTATATTTAGTCTTTTAGCCAAAAAAATTATCACGCATGAGCGGTGAAAAATAAAAATTAGGGAGGTGTGCCCATCTTACAGTATTTTTGCCCATCTGCCCATGCTATGAGTGACACTTAAGTAACAATTTCCAGTTTTTTTGAGGTAAAAACTTATATTAAACCGAGCAAGCAAGCCGCCTCATTAAAAACCCTTCCAGTCCCCTTAGGTACCTGGTAAGGAAAAGAGTGCATCAGAAACTTGCTGCTCCCAATCAAAGTACAGTTACATCATTCAGGAGATCTGGTAAAAGAAAGCTAGGGGGCTCATCGACCCAATTACAACAAGATTTTTTTAGAAAAGCTATCCCTAGCCAACTCATGAACTACTAAATTTGTGTCTCTCCCACAATGCATTAAATCAACCTTCCCTATATTTGCCGCTTGTGCCAGAATATCAGCATATATTGCAGTTGCCTCATTTCACATTCCATTTTCTCCTCCACAAATCTGGATTACCTCCATGGAATCGGACTCAGCTTCCACCGATTTGCATCCAATTTGGTTCACCAGAGAGAGGCCATGCGTCATTGCCGTAGCTTCCACCATCGCCGCAGAGTACACATGCGGTATAAACACCGAGGAGGCCGCCATAAATTACCTTGATTGTCCCGTATCACTGCACCCGTTGTCCCAGCATGCTCCTCGGTGGAGAAGGCAGCATCCACATTCAGTTTCAAATTCCGAGCACACGATTTTAGCCAAACGTGATTTTTAACAGATGAGGTCGGTGTCATAGCCTTCCCAGAATTTGATGTAATGGCTCTGATTGAATTAACCCAATGACGAACATGAGGAGTTTGGTCACCATGTGATTGGCGGCGCTGAATCCACCAAATATACCAGCAACCCACAGCGACAAGCTCTTGCAATATGAGGTTATTAAAGTATGGAATAGTCATCTGAGTGGATTTAAGAATAAATTCCAGTGCCTCGGATCCTGATCTCCCATCAATCATAGCTCTGTTTATCACATCAGCCACACCAAGGCCATCCCAGATCAGAGCTGCATGTTGTCATTTGAACAACATATGTGTAACATCCTCAGCTTCTAAATTGCATAATGGGCAAAGATCAGAAGTACCAATGTGTCTTCGAAAGAGAATAGCCTTTAGGGGAATAACTCCATGCATAATTCGCCAACAATGAATTTTTACCTTTTCCTACCAACTTCCATAAAATTTCCCAAGTCGGATTATTGAAGGAGGTACCAGTAATAAGTGACCGGCAAGTAACACCATTAAATTGGTGCCTCCATTCCACATGATAGGATGAACGAACTAAAAACATACCAGATTTAGTACAATGCCAAGCAATAAAATCTTCGAAGGCCCCCACATTTAGAGGAATTTGTAGGATCCGGGAAACATCAATTGGATTAAAAATATCATGGATCAAAGCATGATCCCAAGCTCCATAAACCGGGTCAATCAGCTCCTTGCTTGTGACGGTAAAGCACACGTCCGTTGGGAACCCCAAGAGGA
>NC_061514.1:312298918-312309754 GCF_022539505.1 Lolium rigidum
GAAACTAAGGACATACTTGTCCATATGCTACAGCGGAGCGTGTCTCTCTCCCACAAAGTGAATGCTAGGATCCATTTTATTCAAACAAAACAAAAAAACAAAAACAAAAACAAACCGACGCTCCAAGCAAAGCACATAAGATGTGATGGAATAAAAATATAGTTTCAGGGGAGGAACCTGATAATGTTGTCGATGAAGAAGGGGATGCCTTGGGCATCCCCAAGCTTAGACGCTTGAGTCTTCTTGATATATCCTTGGGGTGAACCACCGGGGCATCCCCAAGCTTAGAGCTTTCACTCTCCTTGATCATGTTGCATCATACTCCTCTCTTGATCCTTGAAAACTTCCTCCACACCAAACTCGAAACAACTCATTAGAGGGTTAGTGCACAATAAAAATTAACATATTCAGAGGTGACACAATCATTCTTAACACTTCTGGACATTGCATAAAGCTACTTGGACATTAATGGATCAAAGAAATTCATCCAACATAGCAAAAGAGGCAATGCGAAATAAAAGGCAGAATCTGTCAAAACAGAACAGTTCGTATTGACGAATTTTAAAATGGCACCAGACTTGCTCAAATGAAAATGCCCAAATTGAATGAAAGTTGCGTATATCTGAGGATTACTCACGTAAATTGGCTTAATTTCTGAGTTACCTACAGAGAATTTAGCCCAGATTCATGACAGCAAAGAAATCTGAAACTGCGCAGTAATCCAAATCTAGTATGAACTTTTCTATCAACGACTTTACTTGGCACAACAAAACACTAAACTAAGATAAGGAGAGGTTGCTACAGTAGTAAACAACTTCCAAGACACAAAATAAAAACAAAGTACTGTAGGTAAAAACATGGGTTGTCTCCCATAAGCGCTTTTCTTTAACGCCTTTCAGCTAGGCAGAAAGTGTGTCTCAAGTATTATCAAAGGGTGGTGCATTCTCAGCGGGGTGTGGAGTTTTCTCAACCAGGCATAGTATATTAGATACATAAGTTTTAGCATCTCCCTTTTCATTAGTCTTAGGCGTGCTACTCTCATCAAACAAATTTTCGGGAACAAGCCAAGCATAGTTATTTTCTAGTGCATCATTCATAGCTAAGAGTTTACATGGTATTGGTGCTTTGATCTCCCCTCCATCATTAATATTATTAGTGTACTTTATTCTATCCATATCCATCTTTTCAAGGAGACTAACAAAATTGGTATATGAACCAAGCATATTATATTTAGCAAAGACCTTTCTAGCCTCTCTTGCTATACCACCAAATTCTCTAAGAAGGGTTTCTAAAACAAAATCTTTCTTTTCCCCTTCTTCCATATCACCAAGTGTGAGAAACATGTGTTGGATTATAGGATTAAGATTAACAAATTTAGTTTCCAACATGTGAACTAAAGAAGCAGCAGCAATTTCATAAGTAGGCGCAAGGTCTACCAAGTGTCTATCTTCAAAGTCTTCAATGGTACTAACATGATTGAAAAATTCTTCTATATTATTTCTCCCAACTATAGACCCACGTCCTACCGGTATGTCTTTTGTGGTAAAATTAAAAGGAAACATGATGAATCAAGTAAAGAAAATGCAAGTAACTAATTTTTTTGTGTTTTTGATATACCAAACAAGATAGCAAATAAAGTAAAACTAGCAACTATTTTTTTTTGTATTTTGATTTAGTGCAGCAAACAAAGTAGTAAATAAAACTAAGCAAGACAAAAACAAAGTAAAGAGATTGAGAAGTGGAGACTCCCCTTGCAGCGTGTCTTGATCTCCCCGGCAACGGCGCCTGGAAAATATGCTTGATGGCGTGTAACTCACACGTTCGTTGGGAACCCCAAGAGGAAGGTATGATGCGCACAGCAGCAAGTTTTCCCTCGTAAAGAAACCAAGGTTTATCGAACCAGGAGGAGCCAAGAAGCACGTTGAAGGTTGATGGCGGCGGGATGTAGTGCGGCGCAACACCAGAGATTCCGGCGCCAACGTGGAACCTGCACAACACAACCAAAGTACTTTGCCCCAACGAACCAGTGAGGTTGTCAATCTCACCGGCTTGCTGTAACAAAGGATTAACCGTATTGTGTGGAAGATGATTGTTTGCAGAAAACAGTAAAACAGTATTGCAGTAGATTGTATTTCAGTATAGAGAATTGGACCGGGGTCCACAGTTCACTAGAGGTGTCTCTCCCATAAGATAAACGAGCATGTTGGGTGAACAAATTACGGTTGGGCAATTGACAAATAAAGAGGGCATGACCATGCACATACATATTATGATGAGTATAGTGAGATTTAATTGGGTATTACGACAAAGTACATAGACCGCCATCCAACTGCATCTATGCCTAAAAAGTCCACCTTCAGGTTATCATCTGAACCCCTTCCGGTATTAAGTTGCAAAGCAACAGACAATTGCATTAAGTATGGTGCGTAATGTAATCAACAACTACATCCTTAGACATAGCATCAATGTTTTATCCCTAGTGGCAACAGCACATCCGTAACCTTAGTGGTTCTTGTCACTCCTCCGCATTCACGGAGACATGAACCCACTATCGAGCATAAATACTCCCTCTTGGAGTTACTAGCATCAACTTGGCCGGAGCATCTACTAATAACGGAGAGCATGCAAGATCATAAACAACACATAGACAATAGATTGATAATCAACATAACATAGTATTCTCTATTCATCGGATCCCAACAAACGCAACATATAGAATTACAGATAGATGATCTTGATCATGTTAGGCAGCTCACAAGATCCGACAATGAAGCACAATGGGGAGAAGACAACCATCTAGCTACAGCTATGGACCCATAGTCCAGGGGTAGACTACTCACACATCACTCCGGAGGCGACCATGGCGGCGTAGAGTCCTCCGGGAGATGAATCCCCTCTCCGGCGGGGTGCCGGAGGCGATCTCCTGGATCCCCCGAGATGGGATCGGCGGCGGCGGCGTCTCAGTAAGGTTTTCCGTGTCGTGGCTCTCGGTACTGGGGGTTTCGCGATGGAGGCTTTAAGTACGCGGAAGGGCAGGTCAAGAGGCGGCACGAGGGCCCCACACCACAGGGCCGCGCGGCCAAGGGGGGGGCCGCGCCGCCCTAGGGTGTGGCCCCCTCGTGGCCCCTCTTCGTCTCCTCTTCGGACTTCGGAAGCTTCGTGGCAAAATAGGACCCCGGGCGTTGATTTCGTCCAATTCCGAGAATATTTCGTTACTAGAATTTCTGAAACCAAAACAACGAGAAAACAACGAATCGGCACTTCGGCATCTTGTTAATAGGTTAGTTCCAGAAAATGCACGAATATGACATAAAGTGTGCATAGAACATGTAGATAACATCAATAATGTGGCATGGAACATAATAAATTATCGATACGTCGGAGACGTATCAGCGGCATCTTTGGAACTGTTCTGGTATTTTGGCTCTCGGTACAAGGGTTTTCGGGGACGAAGGAATAAATAGGCAAAGGGGCAGCGTCGGGGGAGCCAGGGGCTCCCTCCCCATGTCTCGGCGCGGTAGTGGGCCCCCCCGCGCCGCCATATGGGGAGGGCCCCCTGCTGGCCTTCCTCGACTCCTCTTCGATCTTCTGGAACACTCCGTGGAAAATATGGCCGTGGGCTTTTGTTTCGTCCAATTCCGAGAATATTTGTAAAACAACTCTTCTGAAATAAAAAACAGCAGAAAATAGGAACTGACACTGTGGCATCTTGTTAATAGGTTAGTCCCAGAAAATGCATAAAAACATTATAAAGTGTGAATAAAACATGTAGGTATTGTCATAAAACTAGCATGGAACATAAGAAATTGTAGATACGTTGGAGACGTATCACTCCTTCACCTTATGAAGGATGCAATCTCCTCTCGGGGTCATCACCTTACGATTTGGGCTATTAGGTATCCATGTGTCGCGCCAAATATCAATTTGATCACCATTTCCCACCCTCTAGATACAGCCCCTTTTAAAAGTTTGAATGTCCGCCACAATACTCTGCTAAGTAAAAGAAGAACCTGCTTTTGGACCAGCTTTGAGGACATCATCATGAGGATAATATTTGGCTCGTAGAATCTCAGCACACAGTGAATCAGGCTCATCAATGAGTCTCGAGACTTGTTTAGAGAGCATTGCAAGATTGAAAGAGTGCAGGTCCCGAAAGCCCATTCCCCCTTCCTTCTTAGGAAAACACATCTTCCACCAAGAATACAAGTGCAATTTTTTTACTTTGGTCATCATCACCCCACCAAAACTGAGCTATGACATCAGTAATCTTTTTACTGATATTCTTTGGAATCAAGAAGACCGACATAGCATATATGGAAATACATTGGGCGGCTGCTTTTATCAAGATCTCTTTGCCACCAATATATAGTTGTTTTTTCTTCCATCCCTTAATGAGTTGTATAATTCTTTCAACCAAGTGCTGAAAACAGTTCTGTCAATACCAACAAGTGCAGGAAGGCCCAGGTACTTGTCAGAAAGGTCTTCATTATCAATATTCAGAGTATTACACATTTGAACTCTTACATCGACATGTGTATTATGACTAAAGAAAATACTCGATTTTGCCACACTTACAAGCTGACCCGAATTAGCACAATAGGAGTCAAGCACTTGCCGCAAGGAGATTGCATTGTTCAAATCTGCTTTCAAGAGGGTCAAAGAATCATCAACAAATAGTAGGTGTGATACTGATGTTGCACCCATGCACAATTTAACCCCATCAATGCCACCAATATTTTCAACATGCAACAAAGAACTTGATAATCCTTCTGCGCAAATAAGGAACAAGTAAGGAGACAAGAGATCTCCCAGCCTAATACCTCTAATTGGAATAAAATCATCTGTCAAATGTGAGTTAAACCTGACAGAATATGTCACAGATGATACACGTACATGCCATCACAAGATCAACCCACTCCAAATGGAACCCAAGCCTCAACATCATCTTCCTCAGAAAATCCCATTTCACTCTATCATATGCCTTGTGCATATCCAATTTAATTGCACACAAACCAATTTTTCCAATCCTTTTATTTTTTTTATTTTATGGATACATTCATAGGCCACCAACACATTATCGGTAATAAGTCTTCCTGGGACAAACACACTCTAAGTTGGGGAAATAATATCGGGAAGAATCACTTTCAAACATGCCGCAAGCATCTTAGATATAATCTTATATACCACATTGCACAGGGAAATCGGCCTAAATTGAGAGACCTCCTCCGGATTATCCACTTTAGATATTAAGACAATTACTGTTTCATTCCACCCAACAGGGATAATCTTCTCATTAATAGCCTTCAAAACTTCCCCTGTAATATCCAGCCCCACTAAGTGCCAATTTTTTTTGTCATAGAGGGCATGGAGTCCATTAGGCACTGGGGCTTTAAGATCGCCAATAGAAAAAACTGCTTTCTTCACATCATCAGCAGTAAAAGGGGCTATCAGATCATCATTCATCTGTTGAGTCACTTTTGGAATTATCCTGTCTAAAAAGTAGGGTCAATATCAACATTACCTGTGGAGAAAAGATTGGTAAAATAACTCTGAATAATCGGGCTCAAATTGTCATTCCCTTCAACAAAGTCCCCAGCAATATTCTTGAGTTTCTTGATATAGTTCCTTTTGTTCCTAGCCGTGGCAAAGCTATGAAAATAAGAGGTATTACGGTCTCCATTTTGTAGCCAATTTGCTCTTGATCATTGACTCCAACGAATTTCCTCTTATTCTAAAAGCTTTTCAATTAATTCAGCAATCTTCTTTTTTCTGTTCATTCTCTAGATTAATGGGCCCTCACATCACTGTTTCGAGTTCACGTTGGGCCGAGCGGAGGCGTTGTTTGGGCTTCTTCAGAACCCGCCGATCCCATGCATGCAGCCCAGCATGCATGGTCTTCAATCTTGTGAGTACGTCGATCGGATTAGTAGGGGCAACCGCAACATCCCATTCTTCCTTTACAATTTCTCCAAAATTATCTTCCTTGAACCACTTTGCTTCAAATTTATTTAGTTGTACGGGCTGGTTTGAGCTTGTTGTTCCATGGTACTCTGTATCTAGCATGATTGGCCTATGGTCCGAATGGTTATACTCGAGGTGGACAATGGCAGCGTCCCCATGCATTTGGGTCCAATTCGTATTACTGATACGTCTCAAATGTATCTATAATTTTTGATGATCCATGTTTGTTTTACACCAATTCATATGTGTTTTGTTTACACTTCATTGCACTTTTACATGATTTCCGGTACTAACCTATTAACAAGATGCCACGGTGTCAGTTCCCTATTTTCTGCTGTTTTTGTATTTCAGAAAAGTTGTACACGAAATATTCTCGGAATTGGACGAAACAAAAGCCGAAGTCAATATTTTACCGAAACGAAGACGAAGACCAAAGGGGGGACGAAGAGGCGCACCAGGGCACCCAGACCACCTCTAGGCGCGGCCTAGGCCTGGCCCGCGCCTAGGGTAGGTGTGGGGCCACCATGCACCCCACCGAGCTCAATCCTCCGCCTATTTATACATATTCTCGGGAAAACCTGGATACTCGAGCCTCCATCCACGAAAAGTTCCATCGCGGCCGCCATCGTAGAACCCATCTCGGGGGTTCTGAAGCTCTTCCCGGCACCTTGCCGTAGGGGGAAACCATTGCCGGAGGCATCTAACCACGTTAGAATTAGGGAACGACTTTGTTGGCCTGTTGGAATTCTCAAGTTCTTTTTTTTGCATCATTCAAGGGTTCTCCAAGTTCAGGCCAATACCTGAATCACTTCGTGTTCGCACCATCTGTATTGGTTTCTGACAGGGACGGGGCTGCCTTGTGGCACTGGTGTCACACCTATGTAAAAGTGCAAATTCTTCACTAATTAGTACTAACTCTTGATGATTTATGGAGGCTGACCCCAGTGTCGTAGAGAGGATATAGATATGACCCCATCGGTATTTGTTTCTAGCTTCATCCCTGGTTTCTGACAATACCTGCTTTCGTTTTTGTTCTGGGGTTTCTGTATTCGTTTTTGTTAACCGAAAAAAATGTGAAAACAAATGTGGCACCACTCAGTTCCATATGTACCCGCTCCATTTTTCTCCGTACTTTTTTAGATCATATTTTGTACATGATTTTATTTTATCATCCATAATGATGAATGTAATTTAACAAATAATTGTTTCCACTTTAAAACTGTTTTTAGCATTTTCTTGTGGTGTTTAATAGGAAAAATAATAAAATCTAAAACATGTCAAAACCTAATTTCCTTTCGCATGGAGACATGTTTTCAAAACATTAGCTTAGTGTAACCGGACATGCCAATTAATAAAAAAGATTTAAATGCTATTAGCTACAGAAGTTGGTTCTTGATTGCTTCAAAATGGGAGTTTTTCACATTAGATCTAAATCTCCCCACATGATAGTCATGTTTATGAATGAAGTGTGCCACAACACCTTGAGGTTTTTAAATTGTCAACGTAGAATCTGTGGCCGGTATCCCTGCCCTTGAATGTGATGAATCTGCGAGAGAATCTATTGCTATAGCATCTTTCATCGAAGCAATAACTCATAGCTAGGGATGTTGTTGCTTCTGGATCATAGATCCTGGTACTATCTTGGCCTGATCGGAAAACCATCAAGTTATCTTCGTGAGATTGAAGTACCAAAATGGATCTAGAAAAAACCCGCCAAATTGGATCGAGACGAAAATGAATAACTTACATATCCATCCTCCATCCGATGATGTTCTATCTTCGTGTCACCGTCGGGTGCCTCGATAGTCTCCACCGCCTCACCACCTGGTGCTGGAACATTCTCCTCCACCAGTCGCTGCTGTCTCAGCCGCAACGGGGAGATGCCCAGCAGTGTTGAGCCACACTATTCAGCGGGACAACCCTAATGAGTCAATGGGATGTGGTGGATGTTGTTGGCGTGGTAGTTAACACACGTCCGTTGGGAACCCCAAGAGGAAGGTGTGATGCGTACAGCAACGAGTTTTCCCTCAGTATGAAACCAAGGTTATCGAACCAGTAGGAGTCAAGGAACATGTGAAGGTTGTTGGTGACGGAGTGTAGTGCGGCGCAACACCAGGGATTCCGGCGCCAACGTGGAACCTGCACAACACAATCAAAGTACTTTGCCCCAACGTAACAGTGAGGTTGGCAATCTCACCGTCTTGCTGTAAACAAAGGATTAAACGTATGGTGTGGAAAATGATGTTTGTTTGCGAAGAACAGTAAAGAACAGAGTCTGCAGTAGATTGTATTTCAGATGTAAAATAATGGACCGGGGTCCACAGTTCACTAGTGGTGTCTCTCCCATAAGATAAATAGCATGTTGGGTGAACAAATTACAGTTGGGCAATTGACAAATAGAGAGGGCATAACAATGCACATACATATCACGATGACTACTATGAGATTTAATCAGGGCATTACGACAAAGTACATAGACCGCTATCCAAGCATGCATCTATGCCTAAAAGTCCACCTTCAGAGTTAGCATCCGCACCCCTTCCAAGCATTAAGTTGCAAACAACGGACAATTGCATTAAGTATGGTGCGTAATGTAATCAACACAAATATCCTTAGACAAAGCATTGATGTTTTATCCCTAGTGGCAACAGCACATCCACAACCTTAGAACTTTCTCGTCACCGTCCCGCATTCATTGGAGGCATGAACCCACTATCGAGCATAAATACTCCCTCTTGGAGTTACAAGTATCAACTTGGCCAGAGCCTCTACTAGCAACGGAGAGCATGCAAGAACATAAACAACACATATATTATAGATTAATAATCAACTTGACATAGTATTCCATATTCATCGGATCCCAACAAACACAACATGTAGCATTACAAATAGATGATCTTGATCATGATAGGCAGCTCACAAGATCTAACATGATAGCACAATGAGGAGAAGACAACCATCTAGCTACTGCTATGGACCCATAGTCCAGGGGTGAACTACTCACACATCAATCCGGAGGCGATCATGGTGATGAAGAGTCCTCCGGGAGATGATTCCCCTCTCCGCAGGGTGCCGGAGGCGATCTCCTGAATCCCCCGAGATGGGATTGGCGGCAGCGTCTCTAGAAGGTTTTCCGTATCGTGGCTCTCGGTACAGGGGTTTTCGCGACGAAGGCTATAAGTAGGCGGAAGGGTAGGGTTGGATGCGGCGCGGGGGCCCCACACCATAGGGCGGCATGGGCCCCACCCAGGCCGCACGGCCCTGTGGTGTCGGCGCCTCGTCGCCCCACTTCGTATCCCCTTCGGTCTTCTGGAAGCTTCGTGGAAAAATAAGACCCTGGGCGTTGATTTCGTCCAATTCCGAGAATATTTCCTTTGTAGGATTTCTGAAACCAAAAACAGCGAGAAAACAAGAATCGGCTCTTCGGCATCTCGTCAATAGGTTAGTGCCGGAAAATGCATATAAATGATGTAAAGTGTGTATAAAACATGTGAGTATCATCATAAAAGTAGCATGGAACATAAGAAATTATAGATACGTTTGAGACGTATCAAGCATCCCCAAGCTTAGTTCCTACTCGCCCTCGAGTAGGTAAACGATAACAAGGATAATTTCTGAAGTGACATGCTATCATAATCTTGATCAATACTATTGTAAAGCATATGAGATGAATGCAAGTGATTCGAAACAATGGTAAAGACAATGATTAAACAACTCGAATCATATAGCAAAGACTTTTCATGAATAGTACTTTCAAGACAAGCATCAATAAGACTTGCATAAGAGTTAACTCATAAAGCAATAGATTCTTAGTAGAAAGTTTTGAAGCAACACAAAGGAAGATATAAGTTTCAGCGGTTGCTTTCAACTTCAACATGTATATCTCATGGATAATTGTCAACATAAAGCAATATAACAAGTGCAATAGGTAAACATGTAAGAATCAATGCACACAGTTGACACAAGTGTTTGCTTCTAAGATAGAAAGAAGTAGGTAAACCGACTCAACATAAAGTAAAAGAATGGCCCTTCGCAGAGGAAGCATGGATTACTATTTTTGTGCTAGAGCTTTTCATTTTGAAAACATAGAAACAATTTTGTCAACGGTAGTAATAAATCATATGTGTTATGTATAAGACATCCTATAAGTTGCAAGCCTCATGCATAGAATACCAATAGTGCTCGCACCTTGTCCTAACTAGCTTGGATTAACACGGATTATCATTGCATAACATATGTTTCAACCAAGTGTCACAAAGGGGTACCTCTATGCCGCCTGTACAAAGGTCCAAGGAGATAGATCGCATTTGATTTCTCATTTTTGATAGATCTCAACAAGGACATCCATACCGGGACAACATAGAAAACAGATAATGGACTCCTCTTTAATGCATAAGCATTTCAACAACAGATAATATTCTCATAAGAGATTGAGGATTAGTGTCCAAACTGAAACTGTTGGAGATATGCCCAAGAGGCAATAATAAAAGTGGTTATTATATATCTTTATGTTTATGATAAATGTTTATATACCATGCTATAATTGTATTAACCGAAACATTGATACATGTGTGTTATGTAAACAACAATGAGTCCCTAGTAAGCCTCTTAACTAGCTTGTTGATTAATAGATGATTAGTTTCATAATCATGAACATTGGATGTTATTAATAACAAGGTTATATCATTGTATGAATGATGTAATGGACACACCCAATTAAGCGTAGCATAAGATCACGTCATTAAGTTATTTGCTATAAGCTTTCGATACATAGTTACCTAGTCCTTATGACCATGAGATCATGTAAATCACTTATACCGGAAAGGTACTTTGATTACATCAAACGCCACCGCGTAAATGGGTGGTTATAAAGGT